>NC_135854.1:5830000-6195000 GCF_029677425.1 Wolffia australiana | reverse complement strand
GAAATGTTGGATAATGATTGTCGTTCTCTCAAACAACATTACTTATAATCATTTATGATTTGCTCATCATCTCACTGAACTAGAATGAAAGCTAATAGAAGGCAAGATATAAAGGCCAGGAGGCACTAGTCTTGCTTGCATGGGTACCTCCCCTACTTACCGTCTATGTTAGCTTTTCATAAAAGTTCCTAAAAAGTTATATTCTCCAACGTCTAAAAAAGTTATGAGTGGGACCCTCTTATAGTTCATGTAATAGTTTAATTTATAACTCTTATAGTTCAGAAACCTTAATTGGTCAAAATCATTATCTAAATAAAGATAAGCGAATCAAGGATCTAGTTAACTCAACCAATCAATTGATTCGTTTATCTTTATTTAGATAATGATTTTCATAAAAGTTCGTAAAAAGTTATATTCTCCAACGTCTAAAAAAGTTATGAGTGGGACCCTCTTATAGTTCATGTAATAGTTTAATTTATAACTCTTATAGTTCAGTAACCTTAATTGGTCAAAATCATTATCTAAATAAAGATAAAAAAATCAAGGATCTAGTTAACTCAACCAATCAATTGATTGTTAGGTTCTAGGGCGTTCCTTGAGATGAAACATTAGTCAGTCATCTAATGGAAGAATAAATGATCAAATCACTTTGGAGCATACCAGATACGTGATTTATTAGTTGATCAAGTGAGAAATGTCAAGCCGTTCACTGGATTACTCCGTAACCATCTAGTTGATCAAATAGGTGGTTTTGGAGTAACCACCAATTTGTTCGTTTACCGGATTCAGCATGAAATTATGAATAAGCTCTACCAAAGATTGCCAAGCATTTGACACTGACTTTGCCCCTCCCTATTGCTGAACTATTTATGGTGAAGAAAATGTGCTATAGTAATTTTGAGTAAGGGATCCATAATAGGGTCAAAGAGTTTTAATTCCAGTTTGAACTTCCACAGACTTGTTTCATGGCTTTCAACTGAGTGGCAGACCCGACGTGACTGACAGATAAGCCCACATTAATAGCTGGTCTAATTCCGTGATAAAAGAGCTCTGATTCCCTGACATACAAAATCTCCTTCTTTTGTTTGGTGCCCCAAGCTATTGCTCAACTATTGTCATCGCTTGGTTCTGATAACATCGTGGATGGAGAGGAGCCAAAGGGAGAAGGAACAAAGAGGATAGGAATTCAATAATTATGGCCTGATTGAACTTTGCAGGACCTTTATGATATTTATAATTATTGAGATTTTCTAGATCAAAATCTTGAGCTTTAAGTATATATTTTGATATCCAAAAACCATTAATGTGTCACTTAATATAGTGGTTCCATAATACATTGGCCCATGTATTAGTCTAGTCATTTATATAATGGTTCCATAACCCTTATTATCCTTTAATATTAATTATATATATCATCATTTAGGTTAATTAATCACATATTGATTTAACGCCATTGATAGGTTATTTTTCAGAATTTCAAGAGCAAGCTACACCTCTCGCTCTATAAGATACAAAGGAGTGTATAGACTCGCTCATTGAACCTTTCTATCATCAGTTATCATATACTAGGGAAGGTCGTGCGGTGCGGTGCAAAAATTCACACAAAGTGTGCGGATTTTCGCATGCACAAAAGGGCATGTGCGATGTGCAATGCATTTTCGTGTGGAAATTCGCACCGCACAGCACACTAATTCACACAATCTGTGGCAAACCGCCCGCTCCAGCCGCTCCCATGGAGGCGGAGGTTGGCGAGCTGGCGGGCGCCAGCGAGCCTGTTCTGGTAAAGATGGAAGCTTTCGAGCAGGGGAGGTGGAAGAAGGTTGCTGGCCAGTTGTTCTGGGATGGCGCCAGAGAGGTGATTCCCGTAGAGCTTGATCGCGACGACGGAGGAGAGCCTGGCGAGGGCGGCGGGGACCGGCCTGCGGAGGTTGCTCTCTGTGAGGTCAAGCCGCTCGAGCCGGCAGCGCCGCCCCAAGGAAGCAGGGAGGGGGGCGGTCGTCAACGAGAGAGGGCGGCAGGGCAGCGGGGAGGAAGCGGGCGGCTGGGGGAGGGGCGGGCGGCGGGGGGGGGGGCGGGGCAGCGGGGAGGAGGGGGCACGGGAGGCTGGGGGAGGAGGGTGGGGCGGCGGGGGGAAGGGGACATAGGCAGCCGGAGAAGGTGGGGCGGAGGGGCACGTGCGGTCGAGAAGGGGGCCGAGGGGGGCGCGAGTGGCCAGGGAAGGAGGGCGGCGGCGAGGAGGGGGCGCGGGCGGCGGGGGGAGGGGTGGGGCCACGGCGAGGAGGGGTTGCGGGCGGCGGCAGGGAGGGGGCGCGGGTGGCCGGGAAAGGGGTTATGGAAATATACTTTATGTCAAACGTTAATTAATAAAAGTCTTCTATGGTATTCCACTACCTTGTCCTAGGACTTCGTGGAATTGTCCTCCATGGGCTGTATCCTCTTATATGAAGGGTTATGGAATATATGTTGTTGGAAGCTAAGAGGGGGGGTGAATTAGCTTATCTTCTTTTTGTTTACCTAGTTAGCTTTTAAGATTCATTGATTTGACACTCACCTTCTTTCTCTCGAACACTTAGATTTACTTGGTTCCTCGATCCGCTCAGTGATCGAGTCAATCCAAGGCCCCCCTTCGAGTCCAAATTAGGACTCAGGATAATCTTACTAAGGATCCTCCCTTTCAAGGCACCCAACCCAACGTACAGAGTTGCTTCTGCAGAGGAGTCTTCCGATGGCACGTCACGTTCTTTGGTGCACGAGCTTCAACCCTGAACCGCCTTCGGGTAGACCGTCACGAACTCTTCCTCGTACGTCCACTTCCCTCGTCCCCGTCACGTCCTTGGTGCCACCAACGTCACCTCCCTGCCTTCTTGATCTTCGTCACCTGTTCAGATTAGTGGAAGAAACGATATACCGCTCCCCGTGATTGATCAAAGGTCAATCACTGCTCTCAATGATGTATGAATGATCAAACAAACTAACATTCAAATGTAATATCAAGATAAATTCTGAAAACCTGTTTCATAAGTACTTTCAAGATCAAAAAATCAATTCCTCTTAATCACTTTCAAAAATAATATCAATCCCTTCACTATCCTTCACAAACTCTCATAAAAATCACCACTAACTCAATGATTGTGGAGGAAACTATCACCCTATTCGGTAAATAAATGAATGATGAAAATTAAAAACTTCCCTTATCAATGGAGAAGCACAGCCACACTGATTGCAGGGGAGAAACTTCACAAGAAGCAGCACTTTCTTCTTCAAGAGTAGCACAAGAGAGATGTTTTTCAAAAGGGATACCTCAACCCTTTCTCTGAAGGGGTATTTATAGGGGTAGAGGGGTAGATTGTAATTTTCTCTGAATTTCAAAAAACATTCGAGCTCAAAAGGAGCTGTAATTAATTTTTTATGGATTGTAGATTGTAGATTGTAATTTTTTATGATTTTTCAAAGTTTTATAGAAAGTTTCCTTAATTAAAAAATTAATTATAGTAATTAATTCTAATTAAACTAGTTAGGTTTAATATAGGAATTTCAAAATTCGGAAAAAATACGATTTTTAGAAATAAGAAATGATTTTGGAAAGTCAACCGTCGGACCCGACCTTTGGAATAAATCGAATTTCCTAATTCGATTTTTCGGGTCCAAAGTACATTATATATAAATAATTTAATTCTACACTAAGAGATGACTTCTGGCGCAGTGGTAAATCACTTCATTACTGAGGTGGAAGTCTTGGGTTTAAATCTCGATTTCCCCATATATATATACATTTTTAATTCAATCTTTAGTAGCGGACCCGACCTCGGATTTAACTGGTTAAATCACTTGTCCGGTCATACTAAACTAATGGGCTCCGCCCATTTAGGCCTTATTGGGCCCTTCTTAAATGAACTAGAATGCCAGAAATTTATTTAGAAGTCAATTTTGCACTATTTAAAATACTTTTAATTGTTTAAAAAATTCAGAAAAATATTTATAATATTTTTAAAGTATTTAAAAATATTTCTAAGGCTTCTGAAAATAATTTCAACATACGTTAAATATGAAATGACTTTTTAAAATATTTTAAAGTATTAAAATAACATTTTAATACTTTAAAACTATTTTCAGAAATTTTTAAAAACATTTTTCATTCTCCCAAGTACTTTATGAATATTCTAGTTTATTTTATAGTTTTAACACATTTTAAAAATATAATCTTAAAATATTTTAAGCTCTAATTATAAATTAGTTTATTAATTATAAATTCATGATATTAATGTAATTTAGTGTACATTAAAACACGAAAACCTCAACATATGCGACTGAAAAGTCAGTCACACATTCTATATATCCTTCCACGTTTATTAATATGATATATATATTATAATGCATGTGTGATGTATATTACAAAGGCCATGCATATATGATCCTAAGTAGTGAATTATATCTGAGAAGTCGTTAAGTGTGTGTTATAAAATTCCTATTGAAGGATATCCGAGAAGGACAATAAAGTATATGGATAGAATAACATAATCTAATCCCTCTTATATAATTAGTATGGCCCATTTCATAACCATTAGTGTGTAGACAATAAGGATAGATTGTGAGTGTTATTTTGTGGAAACAATTTGTTGAATTTACATGTGCAAAACCTATAATGGGATTCTAAACTTTCAATCATGTTTATCCACATCATGATTGTGTAAGTATTCCTCAAACTTGAGATGCCATAGACATTTTTTGGACGTACGATTATACTTTTACTATGACCTACGAGTTCCTAATCAAGGAATTCTACACAGTCTTAGAGTACGTTCAGCAAGAAGTTTACACAGGTGATTGAGAAGTTAAGATGAGATAATCCATCATTGGTTTAAGAGTATACAACTCAAGGAAGAAGATGCAATGAATGCGTTAGGGGAAGGGCATTGGAATATCAGAGAAGAGTTCTCCATGATTTATGAATGCATTAGTACTCACTAAGATGATTGAGTAGACTTGACAATTGACCCTACAATGATGGGAAATGCTTAACCGCCTTCCCTCTCTCTCCTCTCTCTTCTTTGACTTTTCCTCATCGCTCTCCTCTCTCTCTCTCTCTTTTCTCTCTCTCATGTTCTCTTTCTCTCTCCTTCCTCATCCCCTTCTTTGACTTTTCTTCTCCCTCTCTCACGTTCTTTTTTCTCTCCTTACTCAACTCCTTTCTTTTATTTTTCTTCTCCACTTATTCTCCTTCTTTATAACAGTTCTCTCACCCTCTTAACTGCCCACTATTGTTGACTAGTCCACCATTCTCTTCCCTCTCTAATTTTCTTTCTCTCTCTATTTTCTACAACTTCTGAATTGACTTTTCTCCAACCTCTCTTCCTCACCTTTCCCCCACAACTTACTCTACGTGAACCACCATTCTCTCTACCACTTTCTATTAAACCACCATTTCGAAGTGACAGTTTATTTTCTTTGTAACTGCATGTTTCTTTTTTCATTTAAAAGGGCCATGAACCTGCTTTTATGAACACTTTTGCTTGAGAATTATTGTGAAGTTTTTTGTGAGAAAAGAGTGATTCCTTGATGATTTTCCGGTGATAATGGCAACAGAGCGTCTATAAAATGACTACGGGGGCTTCTCTTCTTTAACATCGTCAACTCCTCTTCGGTTCCTCCTTTCCCTTTCTCCATACTTTGTCATCTACATCATTTCCCTATCATCTTATCCCTATCATCCCCATCATTAACCACCCCTTCATATCAACTCATCATCCCTATCTAGTTCTCATTCTCTCCCTTCTTAACTTCATTAACTCCCATTCCTTGACCCATCCCCTTTCTAAATCATTCTCCACACTTCATCTCCACCCTTTCACATTTCACATCAACATCCTCTCTCACCGATCAAATCCCAGACTTCCTTCTATCCGCTTTTCCACACATTCCCCTCTCTTTATTTGCACCCGCTCGTGGAGCTGCAGATCAACGTCAATCAAGGCCATTCAACATCAGAACATTCAAGCTATTGGCTCCCGTCTCTAAGGTACCTTGTGATACCTTAACTTTTGAGATAATTGTGGTTCATGATAATGGCTAATTGCTTTGAGTGATTATTTACTTTAAAGTTATCATGTGCTAAACTTTGGTCGTCCATTTCAAATATCCTATTCCCATTAAGTTAGGAATATAATAAGTATTACCAAGTTGCATGAGTGAGTTGTTAAATCCTTTCTCCATTGACTTAGTCCCCTTCTATATGATTAAACCAAATTTGGATCACCCTCAAGGAATACGTGATCATATATATATATATATTGGTATTAATTAATCAATTTTACGAAGTCCATTTTCGTGTCCCACATCACCCTAAGTAAACCTCGGAGCATCAATCTATGTCTGCATAATCCATTATCTATGTCTGTACAAAGACCTGCGTGCTTATTGTGAGTACATGTCCATGTGCTTGGGCTCAGAATATGGGATCAAGCCCTTTAGTGTGAACACCACACTCATCATGAGTTGTGACGCCTAACCCGGATCTTTTAAGCTAATGCCCTTTTTGGTGTGCGTGCTCATCGATGCTCAAGCACAGCGGATCAGGGCAGCATGTCGAGAGTGCGTACGTGTAGGACGTGCATGCTAGGCGACAGAGGTGCATGCGTTGCTAGCAGGCGTGCTGTGACGACTGCACACGCACATATAGGACGTGCATGCTAGGTGGCATAGGTGTAGGCGTTGCGCGTAGGCATGCCGTGAGGACTACGCGCGCACCAAATGCATACTATGTGTGTGAGGCGTGGAGCGTGAGACATCCCAGTTGGAGACTAAGGTAATGACACACAAAGAGCGTCGAGACGGCTATGGGATGCGCGACGCCCCTATGGGTAGTGTTGGGCGCGTGACCCCTAGCTTGGGCGACGCCTATGCGGCCTGCACGCAATAGTTTCAGCGCGGGTGCTGGTGGCTCCTCTCTTGTTATCACACACACAATCTCTCTCTCTCTCTATTGCTTGTATCGTTCTTCCGCTCCTCTCTTCCTCTCCCTCTCTACGGCTCGTCAGTTCTAGACATGGTCGTTTTGTTCTGTTTGTTTTAAACAAACAAAAAATTCGCACAAAAGAACCACATAGGGCAGTGTTCTTTGTTCGCACATTCGCACAAAACTAGAACAAAATTTGCACAAAGCTAACAAAAGAGCCGCACAAGGGTCTGTGCGATGTTCTGTTCGAATTTATTTTTGTTCTGTTCGAAAAACCGAACAGAACGAACAATTCGCACAAATTCGCACAAAAAGAACAGAGCGACCATGTCTACTCGTCACTATCTTTCACTCCTCTCTCACTCTCCCTCTCCCTCTCTATCGTCTCTCTCTCTCGCCCCTCTCTACCATTTGAAGTCCAAATTTTCAATCATTTGTGCGAATTTGTGCGATGCGAATTTCCATATAAATTGATCAGGCAAGTGGTGCGAATATTCGCACAACTGCCCACCCCAAGCCTTTCCCTAGCTGTAGCTAAACTTTCCTTAAATAAGAAAAAAATATCTTCTTGGAGGGGATATTTTAGAAATTTCATTAATGTGATATTGCAACTATATAAACATATAAATAGCTATGTTACAAGAGAGAAAAGGTCATAGCTGGATTTCGGAGAAGATCGCCGCGGCAGGAGCTAGGGCAGAAAAAACGCGGGAGCCATGTATGATCTTGACGGCTTTGTTCATTCGGTATTAGTTGCGGAGTCATTGCGAGTTCTGGGCAGCGCTTTACATCTTTGCGGATCGATTCATCTTCCTCGGCGTGTTCTTCTTTGTCGTAATCTGAAATGATCGTTTGGGTGTCAATGGGAGGAAAGGTGTTGGCCATACCCGCGTGTGATTTTTGTTAAAAATGTTGAAGGTAGCTTATTTGTGAAGCCTTAGGATTGATTTTTTTTTTTAGGTTTTCTTTGGTCTACGGAAGATTAGCTTCTAGCCTGGTTCTTCCTTCTGATTTTTCTTGAGTTTCTTGATGTTTCTCGGGGTCCCGGTCGTTTTTTCTTTGACTTCTTTGACTGCCTTAGGATTGATTTGTTTTCTTCTTGAGATATTTTTATTTCAACGGTTTTATTTCCTGGGTTTCGATTTTCTGGGTTGGATGAATTACCTAAATCTATGTACCTTCATGATAATTATATATTATACTCTAATCTAAATTTTTCCTCAGCAACTTTTTACTTTCGTTTCTTTCATTTTGATTACATCCGGAAATCGTGAGTTGCAATCAGTTGTGTTCTATCGGTTTTTTTAGGATCACTTTTATGTCATGTCTGTTGGATGCTGTTTCCTTCTTTTATTGATTTTGTTTTCCAAAGTCCTGGATCGTACTGATATTCTCTTCCAGGAAACTTTGCATGGATTATTTATTCCCGGTTGAGACTTTGATATTCGTGATTCGCAAACCCTTATCTTCCAGGGGTTTTTCAATCTTTTTTCCCACTAGGGGTTCGTATCATTTTTATTTTACGGACAAGCTTCTTGGACTCCTGCATTCTAAATCAATCGCCTGGGGCAAGTTTCTGCATTATTATCAGAATCAATCGTATGCGTCTGGGATTGGATTTATAAACTCATCATTCTTTGGTGTTCTCTCATAGTTTTTGGTGAAAGATTATTGGTTTGCCTTTCTGCTTATTTAAATATTTGATTCTCTTTCAATAACTCGTTTCTTAGATAGATGGGTTGTATTTGTTTCATGTTTGTTAGATGACGTGATATATTTTTGGGGACTAACTTCCCTCATTCCGAAAACCTCCTTAATTTTTAGATCATTAACAGCTGAAGTATACATTGTTATCAAATTATTGTGCAAGTCGATTTTTGGCCGATGATCAGAAGAGAGAGGGGAGGAAGGGATTAAACCCTATTAAGTAGTAGGATCGCTGATGTTTTTATTTCACCCTTCTATAGACAGATAGATACGTACACTTTCAAAGTGAAGGAATCTTTCCATTTGGGCTTCTTACTGTTAGCCTGCGGGGTTAAAATATCACACCCTAGTTTGTTGTCTTACTCTATCTCATTAATCTCTTTATCTGATTATCTTTATTTTTTAAGACACAAATTTCGTTCATTTATTTGAGAGTTGCTCCCTTCAAATTTAGTAATTTTAGAAACAAAAGTAATTTTTTTTATATATGGGTGATCCAGATAAGATTCAGATGGCAGATTCGGATGACTACCGCTGCTTTGTTGGAGGCCTCTCCTGGTCAACCACTGATAGAGACCTGAAAGATGCTTTCGAAAAGTTCGGCCGCGTCACCGAGGCCAGGGTCAGTAACTACTCAACCTCCCCAGAACGAACGCCGAGGCCCTTAGACCTTAGAATTTACCACGACGAATAAACTATTCTTTTAATTTATTTCTCAGGTGGTTATGGACAAATTCTCTGGGCGGTCCCGCGGGTTTGGTTTCGTCACCTTTGACGACGAGAAGTCAATGGAAGATGCAATTGATGACATGAACGGCGTTGACCTGGATGGCCGGTCCATCACTGTGAACAAAGCTCAGCCGCAACCTGGAGGCGGCGGCGGTGGAGGTGGTGGCAGGCGTGGCGGGACAGCTGGCAGTGGCGACTGCTTTAAGTGTTCGAAGCCGGGACATTTCGCCCGGGAATGCCCATCGGGCGACGACGGCGGGCGAAGAGATGATCGATATGGCGGGGGTGATCGGTATGGCCGTCATGGTAGCCGGCCGGACCGTTCTAGTGGCGGCAGCCGCGGTAACGACCGTTACGGTGGTAGCGGTGGCGGCGGTGGCGGCGACCGTTACGGAGGCGGAGGCCGTAGTGGGGACCGTTACAGTCGTGACCGGTCTGGCCCATATGACCGCCACAGTAGCGGTGGAAGGTAAGCCTTTAGATTTTGCATGAAAACTAGAGAATTCTGAATTTTCTGACATGGCACAATCCCTTGGAATTTTAATTGTGTCTGAATTTCTCCGTTTTGGTATTTTGTTTCTGTTCTCTGTCAGCATGATAATATCTCCCTATAAAATATTCTGTTAAGAATACTTTCTAAATGGACTAGAAAGCTTTAAAATGTCCTGCCACTGCCATGGTCATCATGAAGGCTTCTTCTGTAAGAGATCTGATTAAATTTGAGATCAAAGAATAATTGTTAAGAATTATTTATTTCATCAGGCAAAAGTTCATGAAATCGATGTTGAAAATCGAGAACCAATCTTGAAAATGTTTTATTTGATCCGATAGTAGTCTAGCAGATGTCATAATTACGAAGGCATCAGTAAATAAAGATGGCATTAAGTGTAGAGAAAGAGATGCCTGGCAAAGGTTGAAGGAACACAGAGGAAGAGATACTCAGGAAAATAAAAATGGTAATAATCAGGAAAATAAAGATGGTAATAAGTGAATACAAAGAGATGCCTGACAAAGGTTGAAGGAACACAAAGGAAGAGATGGACATAATAGCTGGTGAGTTTAATGGAAGGGGAGATATTTTCCTGAAGAGGGATGGCAAATGAAGAGTTATATCATATTCCATTTCAACATTGGTTGGGCATATTATATCGGTTTATTATCATTTTTTATTGATCAAGCATCAGTCTGAGCCTTGATCAATGGATCTGAACAATAAGGATATAAAAGCTCCGTTTTTTCACAGTTTCTCACTCTTTAACTCTCTATATGTACAAATTGTTAGAGGCATTTTATCTCATACACTTCCCTGCAGTAAGAAACTCTCTATCCCTCTATCCCCTTCCATTTCTCTCCCTCTCTCAAGTCCATTCATTGGGCTTGCTTTGTGAAAGTACCCGATTTGACCCATAGGTCCATTCCATTTAATGGGCTGATCAGATAGTGTAGACTAGGGATTATCATATCTGATCGTGAAGTGGCATTGATGGATGATTGAGAGAATCTACATGATAATGTCATCTTGGCTGACCAATAATGCTTCTTGAAATATTCAACATCTAGTGAGCCATAAAAGGTAATTAAGTTTGGGAGAGGAATCATATCTGTTACGAGAGTTAGTGAGATGCAGTTTTAAAAAAATGGGATCCTGAAAGCAGTCATGCACTGCATTTGAGGATACATCTCTTATATCTAAACAAATTAGCCTGCAATATGGGATGAAATTTTTTACCAGGTATTCATAATTATTTTTAATATGACAAGGTATCCGTGAGAAAAACTTTATCTTTTGGAATAGAGGATGGCCTTCTGCACCTGGATGATCAGCCCATGCGGTATCTCTTGTTCGTGAAACTGGATGGAATGATTGGAGACAAGATTCTGTTGTTACAAAGGCAGCAAACTTTTTGAGAGTGACTATTAGTCACCTATTGTGTGAACCCTTTCAGTTGGCTAAGCGCATATATTTGTCTTTTGACTATTCGAATGAAAGGTGTTTAAACCTACTTGAGTCCCTACATAGTGATGTGTGGGGACCATGTCATGTGACAAATCCTTCTGGCTGGAGATGTTCTGTATTTTTTCTGGATGGCTGTACATTGGTAATGTGGTTATATTTGTTGAAATCAGTGATAGAGGTGTCTCTGATTGTGTTGCAGTTTTGTGATATGATCAGCAATCAATTTGGAACAAAGATCAAGCAGTTTAGGTATCATGATGCGAAGGAATTTTTTAATTCATCAGAAACCTCATATTTCAGAGCAAAGGACATCGTTCAAGAGTTTTTATGTGTCAATTCTGGCTGAAAGGAGAATTGGAAAGATTTTAGCAACTGCTAGGGCACTCCTCTTTCAAGCGTAGATGACAAATTAGGGAGAGGATGTTCTTACTATAGTGCACCTTATTAATTTAATTCCAATGAAGACATTGTGTTTTCAAAGTCCCCTTAATCAGTTGCGCACTAAGATGGAATCTAAGGTCTTTGAATGTGTAACCTATGTGAAAATGGAGCCAGGAAATCTTGATCCCAGGGTACTCAAGTGTGTGTTTTTAGGCCACCGGCACAGACAAAAGGTACATATGCTACAACCAAGAAACCATGAAATTTTACTTGTCTGCAGATGTGACATTTTTTGAACTGGACTTGTTTTCAAAGCACCATAGAAGGTTGCCCAAGATGAAGGGGAAGACGCTTGGTTGTGAGTATCATAAAACTAGATTATTGAAGATCATGAACTGCCAACTGATATTTTGAATCATATCGAAGCTCTATCAGGCCAACTCAAAACTAATATTTGGTTAAATATTTCAGGGCATGCATAAATGAATCTATCGGTGAGGGATCATGTACCTAATCTAGAAGTGCATAACAATCAGTTTAATACAAAAATTGGAAACCCTACAATAATTGATGATGATCATAAGATTGAGAAGGAATGGGTGGAAAATCTATACCAAGCTCAACCTAAGAAACATCTCCGTTCACCTATTTCTCTATGCAAAGGGGTAAGAAACTGAAAAAATCAAACTAAATATCTGATAATCAGTATGTATCATTTGATAGGCTGAGCTATCAGCACATGAGTTTCATAAGTACTCTAAGTGAGATAGTTGTGCAAAAAATTATTGAGAAATAATTAGGATTGTGGAGTGGAAGAAAACCATCGATGTAGAGATGCTTGCCCAAGAGAAAAATGGAAGAAGGTATCTGGTTCCTTTTCCTCAAGATAAGAAACTGGTGGCTTGCAGATGGATATACACACCCAAGTTCAATGAAGATGGTACTTGAAAGGTATAAGACTAGGCTTGTGGCAAAAGACTATACTCAGTCTTATGTGATTGAAATTTTGAAACATTTTTCTCCCATTGCCAAATTGAATACAATCAGTATCCTAATAGCTCTTACTTATAAGTATGGCTGGGAGATTCTACCATTTGATGTGAAGAATGTATTTTTACATGGAAACTTGTAGATGATGTGTAAATGTCAGTTTTTCTAGGATATCATACTACAGGTCAACCAAATGTTGTATATAAAATTAAAATGTTACTTATTACAGGGGGAAATACTCCTTGTGTATGTGACTGATATTCTTATCATAGGGGATGATAATAGGGAGATTTAAAAAAATTAGTAAAGAGTTATCTCTTCAATTTGCTATTATTGGCCACCTGAAGTATTTTTTGAGAATTGAAGTTGCCCAACCCATATCAAGTATTTTCATATCTGAATGGAAGTATATTTTAAACCTACCGATGGAGATAGGTATGATTGGGTGTAAGCTTGTGAGTAATCCTATGGATATAAATGTGAAAATTTGAAGATGTAAAGAGAGTGATCAGGTCAAAAAAAATTACTTTGAAAGGTTGATTGGCAGGTTGGCTTATCTGAACCATACACATCCAAATGTCTCATGTGTGGTCAGCTCTCTTAGTCAGTTCATGAGTGACCCACATGAGATTTATCTCAAAGAAGCTCATTGGTTCCTAATGATTAGAGACTCGTTGGCCATAATCAAAGTACAATCGTCCGTCCACAAGACATCTTTAGTGCCTCAGGTCTAAGGACCACTTACACAACTATGACGTGAATCAACATGATTGACAGTTCGGTATAATACCATTCAAGGATCCGTACGGATCAATTTAGTGAACTCTTTTCACTAAAAAGCACCCACTATCTATCCTTAGTGTCTCCACACTAATGGCTACGAGACCGGCCATACTCATCGTATGAGTGAGGCTAGATAATGCTATTCTATCCGAATACTTTGATGTCTTTCTCACGTATCCTTCGAATAGGAATATTTAGAACACATGCTTAAAGACTAGTGATCTCCGTATTATGGTCTCATCATAATTCACTATGTCTGATCATGTATTCATGGACTTCATTAGAAGCATCACACGTGCACTATAATGAATATGTTTTATTAATGAATATGGAACGAGATGTGGAATGTGTGATTGGCTTGTCGGCCACATATATTTCCATCAGAGAGTACAGGTTGATAGTCAGAATACAAACATATATCAACCTGTTGAACCATCTTGAGGTCTTCTGGTATACCCTTCAGCTAGAGGACTTCACTTATGCCATGAGCCATTTATCAAAAATTAACCTACACACTTGATCTGATTATTCCCTTCTGTTTTTTTATTTGTCTGAGACTCACTTTCCCTTGATAAATGTACAATATCTAGATGTGGACCTCCTTTCCACTATTAATCAATCATAATCAGCATTTTTATATAGTTAAATGATAATCCTTTAGTCCTTTCAAAATACTGACGCTTTCCCTGAACGATCTTAGTTTGGGTACATCAAGAAGTTCACGAAGATGATTGAGTGGTCAAGATGGGATCATCCACCCTAGGTATAAGAGATGACAACTCAAGGAAGATGATGCGATATAGTCCTTGGCCAAGGCAGTAAAATATCATAGAAGAGTTCTCCGATGATTTCTGGACACATTAGTACTAACTCGGATGACCGATTAGGGTTTGAAAGTTGACCATACTCTAAGTGGTCCAAGGAGCGCCAAGTGGATGAGGGATTATACATACACGGTAACCGATGAAAAACAGGTTCCATGAGTGAGTCAATATGTACTCCTTTGTATCTTCTAGTGCATGAGGTGTAGCTTGGTGCCCCACATGTTGGACACTCGACCTATCGATTGGGTTAAATGGATCCGACATTAATTAATCTATATGTTGATATAGTTAATTAATTTGAAAGGCCAATAAAGGTTATTGCGCCACTGGAGTCGTTAACTAGACTGATACATGGGCCAAGAGGGTCACACGCAAATAGTCTTTTGGATGTCGGAAGATATACTTAAGTTTTAGGGGGTTTTATGAAAAATGCCCACTTAGTATAAATAGGGGAAGGCCCTGAACGAAATTCACCCAGGCCAAAATTGTTCAGGGGCCTTCCCTTTCTTCTCCCCTCTCCCAACACCTCTCTCCATGCCCAATGCGATTAGAATGGCGTAACGATGATGGTGGAGGTAGAACGGGGCTCATCAATGAGAAGGAGGAGATTTGACATGCCGAGGATCACGTTGATACATCTAGAGGCTGCACATTTGAGCAGCTTGACTCGTCTCTCTCCGGGATTGAAGAAATCACATATGCAATCCTTGCAAAGGTACTTAGTTTCATATTTTAATGATGTAGTACGATTTCGCAAATGTCTTCCGCTGCATATCATTTTGATTTGTTCATCCAGATCTAGGCCTCCAGAACCCAACACTCTCCATCACACACAAACTGTTAACCATGATATAACTAAGCATATCACAACATAATGACAAATTATCACTCTATTGCTCATGAGATCATCTGCACGAGTTACATATATCTTCATCAAGGAGTTAGATGGTCGTATTCTAGTTGGCATGCTACACATTCATACCCAACTTGCAGGGAATTTTTAGTCAATGTTGTTTATTTTTTATGTCTATTGCAAGTAGGCCACTATGTATGAGTGACCTAGAATGTTTTAAGTCCTTTTATTTCTGAGTCACTTATGTCTCAGGCCCAGGCCAACTTAAACATTAGAGGCCTGCCTTGTAATAGCCAATATATAAATGGGTTAGAGAAGAAGAAAAGTACTTTTTGTTCACTTTATAGGGTTGTTTAGAATGGGCACTGAAGACTGAGGAGGAAGAGAGGTATATTGGAAGATTAACAAGAAGTGAGTGCTAGTAACTAGGGCATCATTATTTGTTTTTCAAAATTTTAATGGCTTATGTCACTCATATTTTTTTGCATATGCCCTTTAGTTTTAGTAACGGTAATGGTATTTTAATTTTACATAGCATGCTATAGCTGCCACTGGTAAAAATATAGACAATAAATCTGGTTGTGCATTGTTGTCATTTTCAGTTTGAGAAATCCCATATGGCTCATCTTGTAAATTATGTACGTGAAGCATTGTTACAAGAAATAACATCAAATTTGGGGATTGTAGAGCATTGTTAAGGAGGTGGGGAAAGGGAGATGGTCCTATTTATTGTCACCATTTGACATTTTTCCCAATGGATTAAAGAGACAAAAAGAGGAAAGTATGAATATCTTCTATTGACCTCTTTCAAGCATAATTCACAGTTATTTGAAGGGAATTTCCACGAATCAACCCTTTATTTATTCAATGGTGGGACCAAGTTGGAGGGATGGCGATAACTATGAACCTTGCAAAGATAAAGGAAGTGATTGACCATTTTTTTTGCCTCATGAATTCACCATGGGGCATTCTGGACAGATAGGCTCAAAATTATGTGGCAGTATGACGCGAAGGGGAATATTGATCCAACTGGACTAAATGCAATAAAGGCTAATGCAAAAATGAAGTACTAGGTAATGAAGGGGAGGTTCATGGAGTTTCTGGCTGAAGCGTATGAGGTGTCATTTACGGTGGATTTGTGGATCGCCAAAAGTTGTTTCAGAAAATTGGGTATCGCAGTTCACACGATGCATAGTCGATGTGAACTCTGCAAGACGGTGCTAGAAATTTCTGAGATTAATGAGAAATATGAAAATGAGAAATAGTCCAATATGCTCTAGACATTAGGAAATTTCGGGTTGCAATCCAAGGTTGGCGACAACCCAGGCGTGATCCCCCTTCTTTGTTATATATTGAAAAACATATCAATGATTTTTCATGTGATTTTCCTCTATTAAAGAAGACAATAGAGCAAGAAACATTCAAATGATGATCTTGCTTTCACAAAACTAGGGGATGCGTACAAATAGTTCATGAGTGATCAATAGGTTCCTTGTGCCACCCATTGAACTTCATCGTCCAAGCTGCCCTGGGTTTCTTGGTACATCAATCTGATAGTGCCTCCCCCATTAGAAATTCATAGTAGCATTAGATATTGATGATTTGGATGTCACCTTAAATGTGACACAATATGAAATAGGTAGTCATAACCCTGATCTTATAATGAGGGTGGCTGTCATATTTTTGTGAGCCATGGTCATGGTAATCTGGTCATCTAGTGATGACAGTAATATGTAAAATCATGCAAAGACCTTATACTCTCAAATTAGAACAAGATCCTAATGGACTATCACTTATTGTGTAACAACACACATGATATGATGAATGCTGCAATAGAGAAGAAGAAATGCATTGATGTGAGAGTGATTGACATTTTGACTACAATAGAAAAACACCAGTGTTACCCAAGGTACAGGGGAGATGTTGACTAATTTTCAGGATGTCCTAAGGCCATCCATTGGATCAATTATGTTAGTTACTTGAAGTCTGTAGGATTATAAAAGTCCTCAGTATTTTGAAGGATTTGAAGGTGCATCTGGTTAGCATTTGAACACATATTTTATCATCTAATCTTGAAATTAGGTCCTCACACAAATTGCATCAAATGAAGAAGAAACTCTTGAATTACAAAAAAGCTAATCACAAAGAATGGGACAAAAAACATTGTTACTATTCTTGAACCCTTCAACAATGCCCTCCTGGATCTTACCATCCATAGTGATACCTTAGGATTTGTGCAATGACTCATACTCCCTAGTAGAGTTTATCAACGTGGACTCCATAGGAAGCAAAGAAGATGATTGGGTTACCCGAGTCTCATGTCTCTTGTTCAAGAGTTCCGTTCAGTATGTGAGGAGAGGGCCTCATAAGAGCACTTATTCTCTATGTGCCATGTCCTTATCACAATAAACTGAGCATGCACCAATGCCCATAGAATCTATCTTCTCATCATTCTGAAGTTTTGACTATGGCCCAAGAACTTGTGAGGTTATGATTGAGAGGCTACATATGTCAATTGGAAATCAGAGATGCACAAGACAGCTACCACGTTGAGCACCTCAACATCCAGCTATTTTTTTTGCACGTGCCAGACCCTTGTCCCTAATGGCCATTGCAAATAGCACAGTGTGGATATTTACAAGCGGGACTCCATGATAAGCCTAAAATGGTGTGATTAAATGTAAGTTTAGTTGTGTCCTTTGGATTTAAGCTTATGCGATAAATTTATAAAATTTCTTATTTTAAAATATCATAAATATAGAATGAGAAAGGGGTCGATCCACAAGGAGGCAACTGCCCTCAAAATCTGAATCTATTTTATATTTCTAGGGGCTAGAAATTTTAGCAGAGGAATGGAATACCTAATAAATAGAGAGGGGATGCTAAAGGAGAGAAGAGGATCAAGCAATCTGAACCTTCTCCTTAAGGTTCAGATCACCTAAATGAATGATGGGAATGATTGTGGTGTTTAGGGCTTGATCTTCTTGAAAGGATCAATACCTGAGTGGATAAATATATGCAAAGAGATCCTACCCTTCTTGATCTTGATTCTCCCTGGGGGGAAGCAAGATCTTGAAGGGAAACTGAATATAAGTGCTAAACAGGATCCATGTACTAATAGATTCAATCTAAATGAGATCCTAACAATGGTAGATGACCTATCTAATTTGTTTTTTATTTTAGATTCGTCTCTTGAACTAAGGTGATGCTCTTACCTCAATAACTCATCCTAGAGCATGAATATTTTGCCCATACTTGGCGTTTTGGCAAGCAGACAAGAAGAAGATCTAGAGGGGAAGAAGAAACTCACCAGATTAATTCAAGAACTTTAGAAAAAAAATTGGCTCCAAAAGCTTGATGTGTCATTCCTGGCCAACTAGGGTTTGAGCAAGTTTAAAAAGGTTTCCCCCCCTTCCCGACATTATTTTTTAGATCCCACTGGTAGATGGAAAGAGCAGGAAAGTAAAGAAATACCCTCAACATGTCAGGTCAACCTGACGGTCGGATCTCAAGATATCAAGGTTTCAATTTTTTTGAATCATGGCCATCCAAATTTTTCATTTTCTCTCTCCTGTAGTTGTTGCCAACTCATCTTGCCTTCCACATTAAAAATTGAATCTCTTCACAATTCTGGTGTTGGAAAATGTGAGAAAATATGGAAAAGTCCAGAAAAATTAAGAAACACCATTAGTCATTATAAATAAGTAGTCTTTGCGTTATACAATTAATTTTTTCATGAATCTTAAGTCAAAGAAATATGTGAAAATTCCAGAAAATATTGAAAAATCATAAATTTGCGCTAAAGGAAATTTTAATCATTTTAAAGCATGATAACATGCAAATATAAACATTTAGATGCAGCTATTTATGATTATTCATGATATTTTTGTAATGGTTCTCATGATATTAGTTCAAAATGTCGCACATAGGCACCATAGTAGAATCTAAGGGGAACAAGAACCAGTTTCTGAAAACCAAGGATACCTCCCCAACCTGCCAAGGTGTCACTATTGCATCTCTTTACTTTGCATCATGGGCATGAGAGTGGGGTCCGTATATAATTGGGATATGTATGCTCACTCCATGCTTACAAACTCTTGCAAAAAAAAACGGAACAACATATTTTCATAATGGTCATGGTGTACCCGAGTCTATCCAAAGATTTTATTAACTCAAATGGATAGACTCATGTACACTGTGACCATTATGAGAAAATATTATTCCATTTCTTTAAAAAAAAATTGGTTGCATCTGCACTTTTGGTCAATGGCTTATACTTGATGGATGTTTCTTGTTATAATCTTCAAGTAGAAACGGCTTATCCTATTTATGGCACTACTGGCTTGGACATAGTGGAAATGGAAGATTACTTAAGTTGCATAAGGATGCATACTTGGGTTTGTTTGATTTTGAATCATACGTAACCTGTGAATCTTGCATTATGGTAAACTACACAAATCACCATTCCCAGGGAATGGGGAGCGTGCCAAGGACATTTTGGAACTCATAATTTTTTATGTATGTTGTGCTATGTCTATCCAAGCTAGAGGTGGTTGTTTTTACTTCATTACTTTCACCGATGATTTTTTCTAGATACAGATGAATATACTTGATGAAGTATAAATCCGAAGCTCTTAAGAAATTGAAGGAAATTTCTCTTAAGAATAAAGTAGAGAAACAATCTGGAAAGAGTATCAAAATACTTCGATCAGATCGAGGATGTCTCTAATACCACTGTTGGGTTCTATGCCTTCTTTCAACCATGGAAAACACGATTTCCATAATGCAGAAGCATATGAATTGATTCATAATCGATCATTAAAATCAATACATCAAATGTGTCCATTGAGATCATTCTAAAGATTTTCCACCCTTGACCTACTCTCATTGAGATCATTCTAAAGGTGTCCATGTGCCCATCCTTTTGAAGTATCCACATGGTCACTTGGCGCTTGGATCTCTACTACTTCTTCAACTCTCCTTGAAAATCTTGAACATCTTCTCGTCATGAAGACACTCTGCTTAGTTTAGTGGAGAATAGAGTAGAGTGGAGAAAGGGGCAGCGCTCTCAAATTGGCTGGCCTGGGTGCTTGAAATAAGTGCCCCTCCCCTATTTATATTTTACTTAAGTTTTTCTCATAAACCCATAAAGTAAAATATATTCACCAATGCCCTTATGATCTTATGTGTGCGACCCTCTAGGCCCATTTATCATTCTAGTTAATAACTTTAGTGTCCCAATAAAAATTATTTCCTAACCTTATTGATTACTTTTATCAACTTATAGCTTAATAAACTTAGGATCGATTTAACCCAATGGATATGTTAAGTTTCCAGCTCGTGGGGTGACAAGATACACCTCATGCTAAAGAAGATATCGAGTGGTGTTTAAATTCTCTCATGGAACATTTACCATTGTCGGTTACCATGTATGTATGACTCATCATCCGCGCGAGACTCTCAAACAACTTAGGGTATGATTTATCGGCAAACCCTAATCCGTCATTCGATTAGTACTGATGCATAACGACGATGATTGGAGAACACCTTCTCCAATATCCTCACTACCCTGGTCAGGGATTTTATGCATCGTCTTTCTTGAGTTGATATCCTCTTATACCGAAGAAGGATGGTCCCCTCTTGACCACTCCATCATCTCCGTGAGCTTGTTACTACATCCAAGGTATGACTTATGTGAATCCCATGATTAGAGGTTCGTAAATCACAGTCAAAATGTAGTCATCTATCCATGAGATGTCTTTGGTGTCTCAGGTCAATTAATCACTTTTAGAACCATGACATGAACAAACATGATTAATGTATATATATAATACCATTCATGGATTCATACGGATCAATTCAGTGAACGCTTTCTCCAAAGAGCATCCACTATCTGTCCTTAGTGTCACCAGACTAATAGCCACAGGATCATCTATACTCATCGAATAAGTAGAATCAGTTAGTACTATTCTATACATATAATTTCAGGTCCATATCAATTATCCATTGAATAGGAATATTTAGAATACATGCTTAAAGACTAATGATCTATGTATTATGATATCATCCTAATTCACTATGTCATTGCATGTATTCACGGACTTCATTATAAAAATCACACTGAAATAATAGTGAACATAATATTTTATTCAATGAACTAAAGTAAACATGGTGGTGTGATTGGGTTGACGACCACATAATACCCATCACAAGTAAGGTCAGTAATGGAAGGAAGAAATTGAATTTTAGGTCAAAATTGACCAAAATGATTTTATATTTAGTATCTGATAATCATAATGATTTTAAGGAAGAGATCTACATGAATAAAACCTAAAACATATCTAGTACGTGCAAATAATTTTCTTAGAATTTTTTATGTGCATAGGGTAAGTTTGTGGGTTGAATCATAAAGATTACTCGCTTTCAGTTACATTTATTATCTTTTCTATTTTACCCTCAAAAGAAGTAGTTGTTACATTAAGCAATGCAAGGGCATTTTAGGCATAATTTTAGATTGTTCAAAATAAGAGGAAACATGATATGACGGCCAAAATCATCCCCTTTTCCTCTCTTTTTCAAGTGGCACGAAGAACTTTGATCTGTTGTAGAAGAAGATAATCATAATGCGAGACTTGAGAAAAAGAAGAAGATTGGTTGGGGACAACCTTTAAGCTAACCCTTCGAGATCATTTGCTGAGGTCAAGACCGTCCGGAAGAAATCTGGTAAGGTCAATAGGGTTAGTTGTTTGTTTGTTTGTTTCATGAAATCAAACTAAATTAGCTGAGGAATTTCCTGAAAAGGTGCTGGGAGGTAGGGCAATCTCCAAAAGTCAACGATCGACTTCCTGGTAATAGTTCACTGAATATTTTTTATTACAAGTCGGTTGAATCATTTTCCATGTTTAACCAAATATATATGTATTTATTCATTTATATAATCCAGGCGTCAGCTATATTTTTGAAACGTGAAACTAAACTCTAATTGTTCAACTAGATTATTGAACTTTGAATGAAATTACAAAGTCTGATTGATTTCATCCGAGTTCTAAAGCCGCTGCTATCAAATTATTCATGTTGAAACTAATTATCAAAATTAGTACAACGCTCAAATTGACTCCTGAAATACAATATTGAAATCGTTAGAAGGTTTCTTAGATCTAGGGTGTTCTGATTTAGTAAATTGACTGAGGTTGACATCAGAAAACAAAGTGAATCTTACAAATTTAGTTTGAAGAGAACATGTGCTTCTTAAATACATTTATATATTTTCTGATTGTTGATTGGAGATTATTAAATACCGATATGTATTAGGTGAAAGCATCTTTCCTTAAATAAAACCATTTGATCAAAATCAACCTTCAATGATTGGTCTAGGTTTGATGTCTAAGGATTGAACTGGATTAAACTAAATTGAACTTGGATTGGATCAAATAAATATTAAGTTGGAGTGGCTTTATAGGAGTTCAAACTTAACCTATATTGAATTTTTCTGACAGAGCACGATTGATTGTGATTAAACACAAGTGATCAGTACGTACCTTTATCATAGAAATTCCTGTCTGTGACAAAATAAAAGTGCAGGAAAGTAAATGCTTATTGGCCAAGGAAGAAGAAGGAAGAGTACAAAAGGATTTTCACAAATCCTTAAAGGTTTGAGTTCATGTTTTAATTCTTATTATGCTTAAAGCATTAAATTTATTTTATGCAGGTAAACTTGAGATACTACTAAAATACAGATAAGATTCTGCCAAAATTGTTAGCAATCTAGATGGGTTGTTGAGGGTATTTGAAATAGTAATATTTGATTATTAAAGTAAACCTTATATCTGTTTGCTTGAATTAAAGTAATACTTGGGGATTGATATCTACAGGAAGAGACCGAGAGATACAGAAATTGTATTTTTATTCAATACAACTTCTGTGTTGAATAAAAGTACAGAAGTTGATTATTTTTATTTATCTATCAAGTATTACTGTTTTTTTTTCCTGTGAGAGTGTTTTGTGAATTATCCTACATATTCAATTTGCTATTGTGGTTAGCTCAAGTGAGGAGATAGGTGCATCTCTAAGAAAAGGCAAATTGGACAAACTAAGAGGACCTGGGTGGTCCAACTATAAGGATAATAGGGCGTTTGTATCTGGGAATACTAAGGGAGCCCAAAATAACTCATCATTTCAATTCTTAGATAGGAGATATCCGTGCATCCTGATTACCAGGCTGGTTTAGTTTGGGGGGATATAAAGACTTGGTTAGGGATTGATTAAGAAATTCGGTTGGATATGCCAGGACAGGAGTATGGGACTAGCCCTAACGTGTATAAAAATATTGTGTGGTATCTTTCCCTCGTTTATCACTCGATAACATAGATAAAGAAAATCCAGGATTATAGTTTAATCTAATCTAACAAAAAAAACTTTGAAGGATAGCCTAATTCACCCCCCCTCTCAGGATATCCCTAGCAACATAAATCAACAATGCATTAATTTTCTACGCATACAAAGGTCATGCGAACTTGTAAATTAATAGGTTTTTTCTGTAAAATTTACACAGCTTTATTCATTAAAATAATTGTAAATGTCTTATCAATCCTGAATGAATACCTTCTCAGGTTATTCCTAAGGATTTTTGTAACATCTTAAAGAAATTAATTTTCTGATTTGTAATATATTTTATGAATACTTTGACCTTATATTCATGGAAATATGAATTTTCAAGTCAAAATATATGTTTATTATATTTTTATGACTTAGTATTATTTTTATAATGAATGATTAATATATTTTTATTTAAAAATGTGCCCTGTCATGAGTCACCATTCCATTCATTGAATCCTGACCAATCAAACGCATTCGCAATGATTAGCTACACTAATCATTGCAATAAGATGAAATTCTGGAATCGTAAATTGTGATACCATAATGAGAAATCATTATCTGACATTTATATATATTATTTTTTGGAAGGAATGTGGACCAATGGAAATAGGAGAGATTTAAAGGGTACTTAATGTGATTCGTACAAAGAGAAGAAAAAATAATAAAAAGAGAGTGAAAAGTCAAAATTTGTGGTGGTACACATGGCGCGCAATTGTACCGCAGCAGTTGATTAAAAAGAGAGATAAGTGCTAGCGTGGGATGCAGAAATGCGTGCCATGTCAAGGAATTATTGGGGAATATTTCATCTTTTTTGACTTGAATGACATGCGAGAGTGTGTCATTCACAAGAAATGGATAAAAATGGAGAATCTTGTGATGTGGCACGACGTGATGTGCAGCCATGTCACAAAAAAATATATAGATAATTAAACGTTAGTTTTTTTTTATTTTCTCCTTTTCTTTATTAGCAGTACACATGACGCTCTGGGAGCACACGATCATGGCAGGCGAGGCAATTGCACCAGTCATTAAATGGTAAACAATTTGACATTTCACGTGTCAATGGAAAACAAATGACATTTCACCTGACAATTTGACTATCATAAGCAGTGTTTTCCCGTCCCAAGTCCTATATCAGATGACAATTGTTGACGGATGCTGAACTAGATCTCAGAAATGGGATATCTGATATTTCTCTATATCGATATCTGGATATCAGATAAAGATATCAGTTGTTATAGTACTGATATATGATACTTTTATCCATCCTGATAATGGCATTCTTCCTCTCCTCAAAGGTTGGATGACGATATCAGACATAAATGTCAGATATCGGTCTCTTTGATATTTTACGTATGAATATAAATAAAAATTATAAAATATATTGATGTGTAACTAAGCTAGTGGGAACTATATATACTTTTAATTTTGTGCAGTTTTTTCTTATCATAAAGGTTTGCAATTCAGTTATAAATTAGAATTTAGTCTGGGCGAGATCAAAATGGGCAAGACAGCTCTCACCGCGAGGCTCAATATGAGTCCATATAAGTTTTGTGGGACCACATTCGTTTGAGCACAATATTCTTTTTACTATTAAAATGATCCAAATTATTTATACTACTATGCATTTAACATTTTTTCTATATGTGACAATATATAGTATCTTGATATCATATATCATAATTCTGATTCCAATTTTTGGTATGGATTTTGATATCTGATATCGGGATATTGGATATGGAATATTTGATATCTATATATCATATTCAATATCCGGTACCAGCATCCCCCACGTTTGAAGGTGTACAATATCTGGTACCATCGGATACCCGATATCCGGTATCGGATGGATTTTCAATATTTGTCAGATATCCAATCTTCGATAGTATTAGATGTATTTAGATTAGCTAGCCATGACTTCGATATCTACTAAGTACAAGCATCATCTTAATTATAGCACTAATTAACACAACCTCACTCACACTTACTCGTGTCTCCACTATGTATGTTATACGTATCTCATCTCATCACAACTATCACTACTATAAGATTATTAAATCCTTAAAATCAATCTTCCCTATGGAGACGATCTGAAGTCATGACTAGCTAAAATCACACAGTGAGTATACCTGTTTATATTTTTTATTGAAAAATCTCAAAAATCCCAACAATGAATTTAAACTCCAATTTTTGAGTTTATCTATACAGAACTTATCACATTTTAGAAGTATAATTTAACTAAATCAATTAAAATTTTATCCTAAAAGCTCGTAGTTAGTTTTTAAAATACTAGGTATGATGTATTAATATCCATTCAATTTTAGTTTTTCTCATAATTATAAATAGTACTAATCTAAATATGCAGCGATAATATCACCTCGTACTTTCGAATACATTTATCCCCAATAAAAATAAAATGAAATATATAACTCATATATCTTCCAAAAAAGTATTCTTCACGTGTAAAATAAGTATGCATATTTTAGGGTTGAATTAAATAATAAACAGCTATAATGAAATTTAATTTCCATACTCTATAGATAATACATAAGATCTTAGATTTAGTAAATCCTATTTGAATGATAAGTAAACATATCCCTAAAATTTTCTTTAACCTATAATTTTTCAGAAACAATAGCTGAGGTCAATATATATAAGATGTATAAGTAGCTAATCAGATTAAACCGTGTAAGGACATCTATAAAACAATTATACATCTTTATTTTTCTTGAAATTCTGGTGATTAATAGTTGGATAGTTAATTTTTAATTACCTATTATAAATAAGAACGAGTTTTTTTTAACAGAGTTGATAATTGCTTGCAGATAATGCAGTTGTTAAGGATAGTATGACATACTTTTATTCAGTTGTTATTCTAATACACAAAATATAAACAATGAATGGTTGGAAATTTTATGACTTTTAACTATTTCATTAATCATTATATAATTACATGATTTATTTTCAATGCATTTGACTTTTTAACTGTTTTTTAATAGAATCTTAGTGAACCACCCAACAGGCTGAAAATAGTTATGAAATAGTATCAATTCGCATTAGTAAGTCCATAAAATGATAAATAATGTTATTTTTTTAAGTCATGACTTCAACATGTCAGAATCAATTGATTTCCCATTTTTTAAAAAATTTAAAGTTCATCCCCTAAATCACTGAGACATACATCATGTCACGACACATCACACAATTGGAGCCCTACATCTTCTTTCTCATCAATTCACCATGAAATTCTTCTTATTGTCATTTGTCACCGTCAACAATCATAATGCTAGTAACAAATGAGGAGACCCAAACCCTAGAATAGGTAGATAAGATTGGTCACATTACCCAACCAATCATTGAATGGCGTGTTTGATTCAATCCAACAAATCTATCTGACTCACTCTGACAAATTGATTGATCTTTTTTGTCAATCCAATCTAGAATCAACCATTCTGATCAAATTTGAATACCTTAAAAGGCATAGAATACAGAAATTTAATTAGGACTTATGATCAAAAGTAAGATTGAGAAATTGAGAGAGATAAAATATGGTTATAGGATTAAGGAGAAAGGAAACAACACAGAAGGAATAAATACATTTAAAAATGGAATGATCGTAAAAGATGGATAAGAGATGAATAAATAGTAATATGTTCTCTCACCAAAAGAGAGAGTTTCTCTCCAGTTAATAGAAAAAGAGATGCCTCGATAAGAGGATCTTTAGGAGAACAAATTAAAAAATGATAGATAATTACATAAAATATTTTAGTAGAATAAAGTATTTTCCTTACTCTCTTAATCTATTTCTATCTCTTCGTATCTTTGGCTTTCCATCACAGCATTGCTCTTCACTTCACTTCTGTCAATTACCACAAGGTGCTAGCAACATATTTCAATTCTAAAATGTTATCTCTGAATCAAGAAGGGTCATTATGATCATCAGATAACATGTATTTTACTTATTGAATATTGTTTTGACAGTCAATGAGGCTAAAAAAATTAACAAAACATCCATTTCTGCATATTTATCTAGTTTCCTGAAAACTCGTCTGAAGACTTCAAAGTAGAGGAATTCAAAGAAGGATGATTTCAAAGAGGAAGATTTTCAGGTGAAATAACTCATCTGTTAAATATTGTGTTCATTTTCATCAGTATACATTTTTTCATTAAACTAAATAAAAATATCATTATGAATTCCTATGCTTGTAATCTAGATTGCATGTATGGATGATGGATGAATGGATGTTGATAAATAGGTGCCCGTAGCACATACATATGGATGTATGGTGAATCAACAGCGGGTACAGAGACGGATGGAAGAATTGATGAATGTGTTTTTATTGTTAGTAGTTTTATAATGAAGAGATAAGTATGTGAGATGAATAGCCATTATCGATCATGATCTTTTGGCTTTGACCTTGATTATTTTAAGTGCAACTTTTGATTTTGACTTTGATTATGATATTCCAATGGTAGTATGACTGGAATGGACTGGTAAATAAACAAATATGGCACTGACAAGCTTATCTTGGACTGGTCTGTACAACAAGATCAAGCCTGCATCTAGTATTTTTTTAATATATGCTGGAAAGGGGGATTTTGGAATTATTTATTCAAAAGAGGCAGATTCATACTTCAAAATAAGGATACAAATAAATCATAAGATGTAAATTCACGAATTACTAATGAACTAATAATATACACATTAAAACCAACCTTCTGTTGAGTGCTTGTCATTTGATTTTTAGTCACTTTATTAGTTTAAATTTTTACACAAATATTATCTTTGAATTTGTTATTGCCTTAGTAATTACTAATTGAGTTCCATAATCACCATAATCCCTATTATCCCAATCATATAATTTTTTATCCCTATTTCTAATCAAAATGCTAAAAAATTATATCACATAATTTCTATCATATTATCACTTCTCATCCAAGATCCTGTTGACTTATTGGATTTCAGCGTTTTATCATTGTCTTGATATTATAATTATGGCTTATGTAGTTAAAAATAACCATTAAAATGATCAAGGAATCATTAACTGAACTCAGTGATCCATTTGGTATCTTCAGCAGAGTTAGAATTCAAAAGCCTTCAAGATTACTAAATTACAATTACTGTAGTATTAAACTATTATGTTTTTGATACAATATTCTTCCATATAATATTTTTGAAAGGTTTAGTTCTTTCATAAATGAAACATGTTTTCTCGTCATATTTTAGTCCCATAGTTCAATGTTGGAATACCTGTCCTGAGCTGTTAGATTCTTACATTATTGTTTTCATCTTCACGCATTTCAAAGCTCCATATTAATAAAGAACTAATAGATGGCCTCAGTTCTATTTTTGTTCAATCAATGAAAACTTGATAACAGAAATATTTTTCGAACTGGATGCAAGTTCATTCTGTTTAAATGTGGAGATTCAATATCCCCTAAAATGATTGTGTCAGCTTTCAGCTGATCTTGGAGAGAAGCAATGGAGAAGCTTCTTCTCCACTTGTCCAAAACCCTAGCCGCCAAAGGAAAAATGAGATTCAATCAATAATGTTAAGTCTTTAGGTTTTACATCATAATCCAGTACTTATACTGGGTTTTACACTTATCGGGTCTTGTGGACCCGATATGAGGAATCTGAAATTATAAGGGTAGATATCTAACAACAGAAATACATTTCTTTAAGGACATAAAGAAAAGAGAAAGGTGGACGTCTGCTGACATCCCCCCTCAAGCTGGGAGATATATATTCTTCATGCCCAGCTTGCTCGTCATCCGTTGAAATGCACTTCCAGGTAAGCCCTTGGTGGGAATGTCTGCTGACTTGACATACTTCATCTTGATAATGTCTTTATCAATCTTCTCCCTGATAAAGTGTATGTCAATTTCCACATGCTTTATACGGTCATGTTGAACAGGATTATGCGCAATGTCGATGGCTGACTTGTTGTCATAATATAATATAACAGGTCCTTTTGATGAACTCCCAAGTCTTCTAAAATTCCTCTCATCCACAGTGCTTCACAAATTCCTTGAGCTAATGCTCTGAGTTCAGCTTCAGAGCTCGATCTTGAAACTACATTGTGCTTCTTACTTCGTCATGTAGTCAAGCTTCCTCTAATGAGCGAACAATAACCTGATGTCAAATTCATATTGAGGATTGATCTTCCATAATCTGCATCTTTGTACATCTCTAGTGAAGTATCTCCCTCTCTTTGATAAAGAAAATCTTGTCCTAGGGGTGGTCCTTTGGTGCGACCGGTGCAAATTTAGGCCGATGTGGGGTCCGGTTCAGATTTTTGAACAGCACATGGAACAGCATTATAATAAATCGCACTGCGCATTGGTCAAGGCCCTCTGAAGTGCGATTGTGCCCTTTTCGTCCAATTTTTTATAAGGTAGTCTTTCCACTCTCGTCCGGACTGTTCCCTCTCTTGATCTTGTCTGGACTGTTCCCTCTCTTGCTCTCTTTCCAACATCCTTTGTCAAATTCGAATTTCCAGCTTCGGTAGCGCATCTACTATATCATTGTCTTGAGGTTTCTTCTAAATTGATGGTCGGTTGGTATTTATCGACAGTGTTTTCTCGCACAGGTGTGCAGTGGACATGTTGAAAGTTGAAACCCACTCTGAATTCTGAAGCAGAATTCTGAGGAGAAAAAATCAGCTGGTCCAATGTAGATTCAAGGCGTAGTTACTTCCCATCTCTATTTCTATTCCATTGTGTATATTCAAGGGTTGTCTCTTAGCTCAACTCCAAAAAGTAAAATCAATTACTCCATGTCGTTTACATATACATATATTTGTGTGTGCCTATGCCTTTACTTCTCTGTTATTAATTGAGGAAGATAGGTATACGTATCCTTTCTGTTAATGTTTTTGACTTTATTTTTGTGTCTATGCCTTTTGCATAATCTGTGTTCCATCTTTCTCTTGGTGCTTCCATCCCCTGATTCAATCGATTGGAAGAACATTGTCCAATGCTGATTAATTGATCTTGATATCCAGTATTTTTGATCTAGATAACTTATTCTCTCCAAGTTAAACCTGATATCTGAATAAATTATCTACAATCCCTGACCCTCTTTCTCTCAATTATGCCCACTCTCTCATTCTGTTTCTCTCAATTTCTCTATACTCTCTCTGACTCTATTTCTCTCAATTACACCCTCTCTCTCAACCTCTTTCTCTCAATTACTCCTTATTCTCTTGCAATCTTTTTCTCTCAAGTGCTCTCTACAGTCTGACTATATTTCTCTTGATTACACCCTCTCTCTCAATATCTTTCTCTATACTACTCCCTTTTCTCTCCCTATCTATTTCTCTCAATTACACCCTCTCTCTCAATGTTTTTCTCTCAACTACTACCTTTTCTCTCCCAATCTGTTTCTCTACATTACACCCTCTCTCTCAAATACTCCATATTCTCGCTCAATATGTTTCTCTAAATTGCTCTCTACAATCCCTGACTCTATTTCTCTCAGTTATACCCTCTCTGTCAATGTCTTTCTCTCAACTAATCCCTTTTCTCTCCCAATCTGTTTCTCTCAAGTGCTCTCTACAGTCTCTGACTCTATTTCTCTCGATTACACCCTCTCTCTCATGTAAATTTCTTTCAATTACTCCCTTTTCACTCTCAATTTGTTTCTCTCAGTTACATCCTCTCTCTCAATCTCCCTATTCTCTCAATTACTCCCTATTCTCTTGCAATCTGTTTCTCTCAATTACACCCCCTTATAGTTTTTTATCCATGTGACCTTCATTTTAAATATTAGGATGGATGATTGTGAATCGTCACCCACCCTACAGTACACAGTTATGTCTGAGGAGGATGAGTCTTTAGATAGTGGCAAAAATAGAGAACAGAGGAAGGCTCGCGTTAATGGCTGTGATGCATTGAGGTACTTCACCTCTCAAGGACGACATAAATTCAGATGCAACATATGTAGTCTAGTTGTGGAACGCAACAAATATCTGAGCAGCACTCCCTTGTGGAGACATCTAGAAAAATTTCATCGAAAGGTTTTCGCATCCTTGAAGGGCAAGGGGAACAATGTCGGAAGGGAGAGGTCAGTGGCTGAATATTTTTTTACAAAAGGTAACAAGAAGCAATATTACATTGGTCGTACAATAGAGAATACAAAGGAAGAACTAGTGCGTTTGATATGTCTATCTGATTCACCATGGTCGATTGTTAGGAAGAAGTACTTCATAAGACTTCTCCGCTATATCGCTCCAAAAGAGATATATATCCTATCTGTCTGGGATATCAAAGCCAAAGCACAAGCCCTTTACAAAGATATGAAAAAAATTGTACGACATGAACTGGCTGACGTTGCTCGTGAATCACTAACACTAGATACATGGACTTCTGAAAACAACATTGCATTCTTAGGGGTAATTGTGCATTGGGTGGACAAGGAGTGGAAACTATGTGAGCGTGTGCTTGGGATACGCCAATTGAAAGGATCACACATTGGTAAATACCTTAGGGCAACTGTCCTCCAATTATTGGCGGAGTTTGACTCAAAGTCAAAGGTACACATATGGATGTAATCAATAATAGTTTTTCTCAAAGGCATTCTCACATTCATGATGTATTTTTATGCAAGTGTGCGCAGTGAACACAGAAAATGCATCAAATAACCAGAAGATGATGAATAATTTAGAAGATGAATTGAAGCAAGTGAACCATCATTTCACTACAAGTCGGCACGTGTTATGTGCGGCAAACATAATCAACCTTGTAATCTAGGTCGGGCTAAGCTCGCTACGGGTTATGGAGGCACCATCTGAGCAAGTCATTCTGGATGACAGTTACATTACTGGTGCCAATGACAGGGACGAAGTCAAATGATGACTTAGGTTCATCCACTCTAGGTGACGCAGTGCCCCGATTTAGGGAAATTGTAACTGCAATACGTTGGTCAACACAACGCACTAAACGTTATGCATCACTATGCAAGAAGTTTGGATTATCAAACCATAAGATATCTCCTTAGACTGCACCGCAAGGTGGAATTCAACATATGAGATGCTTGTTGCAAGCATCGAAAAGAGGTATATTCTTGATGTAATGGCAGTAAATGTCTTGAAGAAGCCTGTGATGATTGATGAAGAGTGGAAGATGATCAAAGATTTTGCAGGGATATTGCATCCCCTTGTGTTTGCCACGTCCATCGCTTGCCAATCCAAGTCCAAACCCGCAAATGAAGCAATTCATCCTTAGAGAGATGACAAAACATCTTGATAGTGTCATGAGAGGAATCCGAGAATCAAACTTGTTTCAAGTGAATACTGTTATACCATCACGGCAACAGACATCTGTCTACAACGCTTGTCAAGCAATGAATACCAAGCTAAATAAATATTCAACCATCCTCAGTCATAACCAAGACTTCTCCGTTGATGCGCTCATTCATCCACCCATGAAGGGACGGTTAATCGACTGTGGCTCTTGAGATGAAGTCATCAGTTATGTACGGAATTTATTAGATAAACTCGGCATCAGAAATGATCAAACTATGGCCGATTCAGCTCCATCTGGGTGTTTTCGTCCCGCTTGGACAATGACCGCTTTTTTCAGCGAAGCACTTGATGAGTTGTTGCCAGAAAATGATCAAACTGCAAATTCTGATACATTGCACTAGCTAGATGCCTACATTACTTCACCCCCCATTAGGGGGACAGAGCTGTTACACTGGTGGAAGGTCATAGGTGAGCACTCGTATCCTGGTTTATCGGTAATTGAATAGGAGTTCTTACCAATCTCAGCGACAAGTGCATCCTCAGAGAGATTTTTCTCCGCCGATCGTGCCGTCATCAACTACAAGCGATCAAGGCTGACAGCGGAAAGCATCGAGCTACCCATGACACTGAAGTGTTGGTGGCGAGTGGAGGAGGATGTCAATGATGGTAGCAATAGAGATGACTAAGATAGCGAGGAGGATCCAAAGGTTTATTAATTGAAACAATATGTTGTAGATTTTTTGGACACGTGCAATGGCATTTTGACGCCATTTCCTCCTCTCTTTTTCTCTCTCCTCTCAATCTGTCAAATTTTTCTGTCTTCCTCTCTTCCCAAACAGTTAAATTAAGTGGCTCTGGAAGATAAAAATCATGGGCACGAATCATTAGACACGACATACCGAATATCATCAAAAGTCACATTACGAAATTTTGGTATTCACAACATTTGGATGACTTTGGTTTTAAATACAATTCTTTTGAGCATTTTTTGAATGACTTGGAACATCATTTCTCACAGAAAATTTATGTAAATTCTCAAAAAAACAGGTAGGAGGAGTGTGCGACTTCTCCGAAGTAGACTGGTAAAGCAACCCAAGACCCGACTACTATCGTCATCAACTCAGACTCAGAACCAGATGGTGATGACAATATGAAACACAAACGATACAAATGGAGGCAACATAGAGAAATTTTGTCCATTTCAAGACATACTTATTGGGGTAAGTACCAAGTGCATCCTTACAAAAATTCTCTCTCAAGCCAACAGACTTAAAGTTAGAGCCCCAAAACCCTGCAACACATGGAAGAAAAGTAGTGAGTACTCAATGGAATGACAGCACATTTTAGGAGCGTCACAACTTCACTCCAACAATGGTTGTTGTTGTCCAAAATAATATCAGTCGTGTTGCCTCTCAGCTCCTTTGATGTTTATGAAACTAAATTGGCAGAACATTATTTTATGTTTTCAAATTGCACTGGGATTTTTCCATCTAAAAATGTTTCTATTAAGATTTTCAGAATATTGAATATCTATCAGTGTTTACGTATATATTAAGTATATATTTGTTCATCCACAGTTTAAGTCATAAAAACTTTGCACTCATTGAATCGTTAGGTGTATATTAATCCTTGTGGTTTCGCATCTACTCATTAATTCTGTAAATTAGACATCTAGTGAGTGATGCCCAGTGATAAGCCAAAAAGAGGGGTACACTTTATGCAATTTCAACCCTTGTCGTTGTCAATTTTAGCTTATACAATAAAATTTATAAAACCTCACTTAAGATGCACAATGATGAGTGAAGGTATCGTCCAAGGGAGGCTAGTAAGGAGTTCAATTCGATGATTTTTTTAATAATTAGGACTAACTTGATCTTCAATGAAGATCAATTTAACCTAATTAGAAAGGGAATTTAGAGAGGGAGGTAGAAGAGATGGGAAGAGCAGAAGAATTTAGGGAACTCTAAGTTGAATTAATTGATCCAAATGAGAGGATCAAGGAATTCACTTTAGAGGGATTTAAGAAGAAAGTTTTGATTTAGTTTGTTTGTTTTTGTAGATTTGATAATTCAGAACTGACCACAATATTAGATAATAAAAATAAAAACCAAAGTTTTAATACCCTAGAATTCAAAGTTTTTTAGAGTTTTCTTTGGGCATGCGGTTGAATACCTAGTTAAATCTCTCAATTTCTCCTCTCAATCCTAATCAGGGCTTGTACATGCCGCTCAAGCCAAGCAATTTAGAATTTCAGACCAGAATCAAGAATAACAATCAAGAAATTGAACTAATTTCATTCAAAATGCACCAAAATTCAAATACAAAGAAGGGAACTGTACCAAACAGGTTGATCCAGGCTGGGGCTCCTCTCTGTCTTGCAGCTGTGATAGAGAACCATCAAGAATGACCCTTTCCTCTCAAAATTTGGCTTTTATACCTAAGTAAAATGGCAAAAATTACCATTTTACCCCTAATGAGTAATTAAATTTTATCTATCAATGCAGGCTTGATCTCAATACTCCAACCATACAGATAGGAGGGGATCAAGAAGAGCAAATTCATAAAAAAATCATCTCAATCGGACTTCTGGATCGAAAGTTATGAAAAATGAATTTAAACCAATATTAGCCATTGGATTAAATCATTTATTTAATTTTTTCTTCTTCTAACCACTCGTTGAGGTGTCATCTTTTCATTGGCGGTGACGTTTCAACTTCTTATGTCGGGTGTCTTCTCGTTGCGCCACGTACCCCTTGGCGAAAAATAAAAATAGACAAAAAAAAGGTAAAACAAATCAGGAGTATAAATATAACACGCACGTGGCGCATGCCTTTCTCGCCGCGCCCGTGCGTGCGCATTGTACGTGCCGCACAGGCGGTGAACTTACCTGATGGCGTAGCCCTCAGTTATCTAGGTATTTTCTTTCCTCTAATATCTAGTTTAATTCCTAGGTTTAGCTAAATTTTCATGTTAAAATAAGCCATGTACTAGTGGGCTTAAGAGGGGACCCTTTCCTAATGGGTTCCCCCTCTTATGATCCCTCCTTAGGGCCCATTACCCTCCCTACATAAGGGACGGAGAGGGCCCCCGTTCCATCTTAAGTCTTTGTTGAATTTTTGGAAGAGATCCAGTCCCGTTTTCGTGTGAGAAGAAGAGAGAAAGAGGGTGAGAGAGAGTTGGGCGGAACGGAACGGGGCCGGCTTGGCCGCCTGTTCCGTTCCACCCCCCCCCTCCTGTTCCGTTGGTTTCACCCGACGAAACCCTAGGCGGCCGCAGCCGCCGCCAGCGCGCCGCCCGCGAGAGCCCCGCGCCGCCCGCGTGCGTCCCGCGTCGCCTGCGCCACCGCGCCGCGCCTTGCTGCGCCACCCGCGCGCCGCGCCTCGCGGCCTGCGCCTCGCCGCGCCGCGCCGCCGCCGCCGCCGCGCCCGCCGCGCGCCTCGCGCCGCCACGCCGCGCCGCCTCGCCGCGCCGCGCCCTCGGCTGCCATAAGCCGTTGTATCGTTCGCCACCGTATTCGCCATCCGGCCGGCTGAACCTATCCGCCCACCGGTCGTGAGGCCCACCAATGCCACTACGACGACCCGTGGGCGTTGACCGAGTGGAGAACGGTCACCCTCGGCTTCTACGAATTGAGGCCCCGCACAGGACCTTTTTGGGACTCCCACCGACAAGGCGGGACGTGCCGTCCAAGATGAACGTCCCCGAGAGGGACGAACGGGCCCACGCTCCCCCCGCAGGACGTCGACCGCGTCCGTCCTGCATCATTACCTCTCGGCGCCGAGCCCTCCTCAAGCGCCGTCAAATTCTCATCCGACGGCCACGATGACGCCATGTCGACACACGAAAAACTCTTTAGCCTTTTTGCGTCAAAACCGATTTTAAAACACACAATTACGGATGGACGCCGCCTAAAAAATATTTGTGTATATGCCCTTTTTACATTCTCTCTCCTGCTGTTTTTTTCCTAAAATATTAAAACAAATATTAAATCATTTGCAATAAAACCCTAGAAAATTTTAAATAACATCTTTACGCTTGCAACCACGACCGAAAGCTGTTTTGAGGGTATAATTGCAACAAAAATTTACAATAATCCCTTCAAAGTTCAAAAATTATCTTAATACTCATTTGTTTCCTTATAAATATATCTTTTTTCTTAGAAAAAATGTATTTCCTCTTCAAATAAATCTCAGAAAAATCGTAAAAAATCCTAGAAAATTCACTAATTCATCCCCGTACTGATAAATCTCAAAATCAAACATTAATCTTGCCATTTTCATTCAAAAGTAATTATTTCAAGCTCAGATAAATCCCTTAAAATTCATAGAATTAACAGAAAATTAGGGAAAAAATTAGAAATCACTTTAAAACAGTTTTTTCATGTAAATGGATGATAACAACCCCATTTTAAGCTCCTTAAATGCATAAAATTGTGCTAATAGCATGAAATAAATACCGAATTTAGGGTGTTATCACCCAGCTTAAAAATTAACAACTTAAAGCTTAAAAAATAAAGCAACGGACTTACTGTTGAAACTGATAAGAGCATGTATTAATACGTGTGGATATAGTTTCAGATGCATTTAAATGTGAGTTGAATAACATGATTAATAATTGTGGATCCAGTTTCACATGCATATAAATATGAGATGATGAACATGAATAATACTTATGGATATAGTTTCATATGCATATAAATATATATTCAAAGACCAGACTTCTATGCATAGTACTTTTTTATGAGCTCTTTTGACTAAATAAACTTTAAACAGTTTTGTGAGTTTTCATAAAAAAATATTAATACTAATAATTCTACAAAAAGGGTATAAATGATTCTGAATTAAAGCTATAAAGCATTATTCTTAGTTCTAACTAATGTGCTTTGCCAATTAAATTGCACATTATTTTTCAGCACAATTGAACGCACTTATATTTTTCTGATCCTCGACAAATATAGATCTTTTTGCTGATTATTTACGTAATGTGTAGCATAATAATGCACTTGATTAATTAAATCATAGTGGACCAATTAGTGTACTGATTATTCATTTGAAATTATTGTCCTGTTCATGTTCGTTCGTGAACAAACACAAACAAATTGAACACGAACACGAACATAAATTTTCAGCTGTTTGTTCCTCAACGAACAATGTTCATTCATTGAGGGAACACAAACTTCCCAACCCTACTCAATTTTTATAGAATTTTAATCTATTTTTTCTGAATTTATTAGAAGAAAAAAGAAGTTTAACAAAATATTTTAATAAATATATAACTATTTTTTGATTTCCTATGGTTTTACTTAGGGAAATATGGAAGAGAGAGAGGCGGAGGGGCATATCTATAAATAAATAGCAACACAGTCCATTTATGTTCAATAGGCCGATTTTGTGCGATGTGTGGTCAGATTTTGTCGCACAAAATTGGACTGCACATCAGTCAGTGCTTTGTGCGATTGAAAAAATCGCACAGTGGCAAAAAAAATTGAACCGAACCGCACGACCTTCCCTACCTTGTTCTGTTGTACCTTTTCAAATATGATAGAACTCTGTGTTCACGAACGAACACGAACTACAAATGCTATATCCGGTCTTGTATGGATTAAGTATATCAACTTACCAACCAATCGTTGGTACTGATCTTTATTGACAGGATCATCATCTTCACATACACCAAGCTTGCTATTGGGGTCAATCAGGGTGGACGCTAGTTTACAATCAGTCATCCTTATCTCATGAAGAAGATAAATTGTATACTTCCTCTAAGCAATGAAGACCCCTTAGTCAGAATAAGCAATTTCAATTTCCAGGAAATACCATAGAAGACCGGTTGACTTAATATCAAACAGCTTGCCCAACAGATTGCTTAGATTTTGAATTTCTTCATAGTCGTCTCCTAAGATTATAATATCATCAACATATACCAAGAAAACTACAACCCCTTTAGAAGGAGAATGTTTGATGAACAAAGTATGATCCCAGTTACTTTGTCTATATCCCATTTCTTTCATAGATTGGGAAAATCTTCCAAACCATGCACTGGGTGACTGTTTCAACCCATATAGGGCTTTCTTCAATCGACACACCTTCTTTCCCATGTGTTTAGCATTATACCCTGAGGGTAAGACCATATACACCTCTTCCTCCAAGTCACCATGAAGAAAGGCATTTTTAACATCGTACTGATGCATCTGTCATACCAACTTCGCAGCTATTGCCATCAGGATTCTCATAGTGTTCAGCTTTCTCACCAGAGCAAATGTTTCTTTATAGTCTATTCCATAGGATTGGGTATATCCTTTGGCCACAAGTCTAGCCTTATAACGTTCAATTGAACCGTCTGACTTATACTTGATTGTATATACCCACCTGCAGCCGACTACTTTCCCGTTTCCTAGCACTCGTACCACCTCCCATGTGTTGATTCCACTGCCCCTCTCCATTTCGTTATCTTCATAGCTTCTTCTACACTTCTTGGTATATCTTCATTATCAATGTTGGTAAGGAGTGCACGGTAATGTGGAGAGATTTTTCCATAATTAACCGCATGTGATAGTGGATATCTTCCAGGTTGAGTGCATGTCCGCTTCCCTTTTCTAAGGGCAATTGGCCACTGCATGTGTTCATCAATTAGATCTTCCTTGATTGGTCTCTCTTCATCGATGGTCGATTTTTCTGCTTCTAGTTCTGTAACATCTATGGCGGACGCCCTGCACCACTGTCTTCAAGAATAATAGGACTAGATCCTTCTCCTAACGGATGGTGACTCTGCTTGATTAATATAGGTGTAGTACCATTATCTTGTTCTTCCCCGCCTCTAGCCTTAGTGGAAACTAGGACAGGCCTCTTTGCATTAGTGTTTCTTGATGAGCTGTAATACATTTCATCCTCATTAAACATCACATCTACTGAGATGATAAACTTCCTCAAAGTCGGGCTATAACATTTGTAACCCTTCTGAGTAGGAGAGTATCCCAGAAATATACCCTTGATTGATCTACGCATGAGTTTGCTACCAGGATTGTGAGCATGAGCAAAAACCGTACACCCAAATACTCTTAGGAGAATAGTAGAGTGTATTTTTGCCTCTAGAAAGTGCATTGACATAACCTCGAGTGGACTATGATAATGTAGTGACTTGGATAGAAGCCTATTAATCAAATATACATCAGTTAATAGTGCATCTGCCCAGAATTGGGTGGGAACATGGCCTTGGAAGAGTAATGTCCTGGTGGTAGCAATCAGATGTCCAATTTTTCTTTCTGAAACTCTATTTTTCTAGGGAGTATTAACACAATAGGACTCATGGATAATACCATGTTCACCAAAGAAAGTTGTCAAGGAGTTGTTGAAGTAATCTTTTGCATTGTCAGATCGAAACATTTTGATTGTGAACAAGAATTGATTTTTACTCATCGTACAGAAATCTCTAATGTTCTTTGATACTTCATATTTATATTTGAACAAATGTACCCATGTCACTCTAGTGCAATCATCAACAAGCACAAGGAACCAGCATTTCCCAGTAATAGATGGGGTTTTGCATGGTCCCCAAATATCACTGTGAATCACATCAAATGGACGATATCTTCTTTCACTATTGCCTGAGAATGATGATGCTCTTGTGTTTTCCAAATTGACATGCATCGCAAAGTAAGTTTGATAGACCAATGTTTTTAACATAAACAGGGAACTTTTTTCCAAAACATCAAAAGATTGGTGTCCAGTTCTGGAATGCAAAATCTTTAGCTCTTTCAGCTTCTCTAGTTCTGCACCCTCGTCCCCTCTTGGTGTAGGCTAGGGGCTCCCCACCATCAAAGCATCTCCAAGTTTCTCCTCCACTTGAATGAGGTTGTTCTTCATTTTAATAGAACAAATCCTTCGGTTGAGTAACTGTCAAATAAAAAACACTCATCAGAGTTTAGGACCATAACACAGTTAATATCTCTCACTAGTCATTGTGGAGAAATAAGTTGTGCTATCAGGCCCGGTATATGAAGTACTTCTTTAAGAAGCTCCAGGTGATTAATGAATAAAGTTTCAATTCCAGTCACTGGAAGTATCTCTCCACCAGCGGTGATGACCTTCCTTAGAGTGCAACATGGAGAATATGTGGTGAAGATAGGTCGACTTGGAGTCATATGGTCTGTTACCCTCGAGTCCACCACCCAGTCCAACTTCAAGGGAGCAGAGTAGAATGCAGTTGAAATCAAATGTTCACCTGATTTCACCATAGAAGTTGAGCCGAGCATATTCTTCAGCTTCTCAATTTCTTCTCTCATAATGCTTAATTCGCCTCCTAGAGTAGCTTGAGAAGGCTTTCTTTCTTCGAGGTGTGGTTCTTTAAAATCATCTTTGGTTTCTTCCTGGGCAGCAGTAGTGTTTGCTTGAATTGTGCGAGCTGGGCGTCCATGGAGTTTCCAGAAATTATCAATATTGTGATAATCCTCCTTTTGCAGTACTTGCAGAATAGTCCATCCTTTGATTGGAACTTCAGATTCTTCTAAGTATTCTGGGTCGATTTAGGCTTCTGTGGTATTGTCTTGGACATAAGACTTGTGCCACTATCTCTTGCAAGTGGCTTTGAAGCCACTCCAGACCTCTCCTCTTCTTCCTGAATCAGTCGAGTAGCTTCCTCCAGATCTGGAACCTTCTCGCGGTTCAAAATCTGGCTTCTTACAACCTCATACTCGGCATTCGGGCCCATAAGAAATTTATATAATTTGTCCTTCCATACATATCCCACTCTTCAGAATTCGGATTCCTTATAGGGCGATAATGGTCGAACTCTCTTCATATAGTTTGCAATTCATTCACATATAACGTCATATTCCTCTCGCCTTGGACCAGGGTAGCTGCCCCGGTCACCAGGCGATAAATTCTCCAGTCTATGCTCTTGGAACTTCCCTTCTGTGCATGATCCCATACTCTTTAGCTGTCTTTAGAAGTAGAAAATTATTGTACTCTTCTCCAGCCATACTTCCCTGGAGCCCTGCACGGATTAAGGCATCTTCTCGTTTCCAAACTCTGTATCCTGTATCTATAGGATTCAGGGAAACAAATAGATGTTCTGAGAGATCCATACCTTCTAGAATAAGCTCAATATATTGACCCCAATGCAATATGTTGAGGCCATCATATCTTAGCTGCTCTGTAACTCCAAGAAATATGATCTGGGTTGAACGGTCATACTCTTGAGCAACTTCTGGGTTTCGCCTGACCCCTTGTGTCATCCCAGAACTAGCTCGATCTTCATGGTCAGCCATAGATTGACCTTGTAAACCCTACTCTGTCACACCTCAGACAGGGTGGGAGAAGAGAAGAGAATGATGATCCGGATTAGGGTTAGACTGCACAAGGCTTCTAGTGTTCCTCCACACGAAGATGCTCTGATACCATGTCAGCTTTCAGTTGATCTTGGAGAGAAGCAATGGAGAAGCTTCTTCTCCACTTGTCCAAAACCCTAGCCACTAGAGGAAAAAGCGAGATTCAATCAACAATGTTAAGTCTTTAGGTTTTACATTATAACCCAATACTTATACTGGGCTTTACACTTATCGGGTCCCTTGGACCTGATATGAGGGATCCGAAATTATAAGGGTAGATATCTAATAACAGAAATACATTTCTTCAAGGACATAAAGAAAAGAGAAAGGTGGATGTCTGATGACAGATTGATTGTACATAGCAAAAAATGAGGACCTGTCCTGCTTGAAGCTCGTGTTTTAGAGCCCTACAACATTCCATTATATTGTTTTTTTGTGAAATTGTCTTATAATGAAATGTATTATGTTCTCATTAAGGAATAATCCCTTATACCCATCAGACAAAGTCTTTTCTCTGGTCATGGATTAAGATAAATTTAGCATAAAATATAAAAAGTGAAATCATTTTTAAAAGTATACTTTAAATACTCCACTAATGTTTTCACCTAATGAATAGTCTATGCAAACTGCCCTTTATACCCATCACCCATGACAAAACCTTTTCTGCGAAGTATCAAATATTGTATATTTTAATATAAATAGAAAATTATTTTTCAAAAATACACCTTAGGTCTAAGTTGTAAATTTACATTAAGATTGAAAAGGATGGCTATTTAGCCTGTCTGGTATAATAATAAATCTGAAGAAATATAAGTCTTTCAGTGAAAAAAATACCCATGGTAACCAACATTAGAAATAGAATGTAATATATGTGACATAATACACAATAAAGTCTAGAAGATTTGAGAGATATTTTGCTAGAGCTTCAAAGTCAGATATGACTAACTAGTAAATATTAGTTGCGATGATAGAAGCCCTGTGGTTTAATCTCAAGTCACAAGATAAATATCAATCTCCCATAAGAAAATCAAAACCAATAAGATTGATTAATTTGAATATCTTTGTCGCCTTCCAGTTAGAATAATATCAAGATTCACAAATGCGATCTGACTGTTCACAAAGAAATTCAGAAAAGTATTCAATAAACAAAGTGGTGAACAGAAATTTAAAAAAAAATACTAAAGTCTAATTCATTAGAATTGGTCTAATATACTGATCGTTACATGCCTACCTCTCCCCCTCACCAACCACCCACCGACTCCGGGAATGCAATCAGTGATATTTATCAAAACGCGGAGTAAAACGAAAAAAAAAAATCATACAACATTTTCGGCGGGATCGCGACTCGCGCCGATCAATGTGCCAACTCTCTCGCCAAGAATTGCCTTGGAGATGTTGTTCGACTTTGCCAAATTAAAGACCACAACTGCAGATTTCAGAGATACAGACCATGAACAAGGAGACAGTTGAAAAGATAGTTATACATAGATAGATTTGACAAACGGATTGACGAGTAGACAGACAGACGGGCGGCAGGACGGGTAGAGAGACAGACGGATGGAGGGACGGGTAGGTAGACAGATAGAAGGATTCAAATATCTCATCTCATGACTAAAGAGACAGTTAGGATACATAAATATAAATAGAGATAGAAAGATAGAAAATAATACAGAGATAGATAAATGGATAGAAAAATGGATTCCAAGATCTCATCTCTTGACTAAAGAGAGTTGAGATACATAAATATAAATAGAGATAGAAAGATAGAGAATAATACAGAGATAGATAAATGGATAGAAAAATAAATAAATTGATTGAATAATACAGATAGATATTTGAATAATATATAGATAGATAAGTGGATAGAATAATAATACATACATAGATTGAATAATACATACGTAAATTCAAAAAAAAATACACAGATCTTTGAATAATATATAGATAGATAAATGGAAAGAAAAATAGATAGATTGATTGAATAATACATAGATAGATCTTTGAATACATAGATTGAATAATACATACGTAAATTCAAAAAAAATTCATAGATAGATATATACATGAATGATCGAGTGAGAGAAAAAAAGGGAAGAAATGAGATAGAACCTGGGATATTGTTCTCCTGGCACAGGGTGATGGCAGTCATGTCCATGACAGAGAGATCCCTCGAGATAACTTCTTGATAACTCACAGTGTTGAGAAGGAGAGCATTCGGGTTGCTCCTCGGATCGTCATCGTATACTCCATCCACGTTCGTTGCCTTCAGCACCACCTCAGCATTGACTGCAAAGTCACCAGGCTCTAACGGTCAACACCAGTCAACAGAATCACGAGTCATAGTCAACAAATGCTTTGTTTACTGAAGACTTGCAGTGTCTCGTATGACTAACGGTTGACGATCAATCTTGATCTGCCCGATCAGATTGATGAGTCGGCAATTTATTGTAACAATCAGGTTGACTGAAAGATCTGATCTTGATCACCGGGTAGATTTGATTAATAGGATTACAGGGACAAATCCTTCCCCAGATAAATCAAATATTTTTTATCTGATTCAATTGCCCACCCCTAGGTTGGACAGATAGTTCTAGGAGATATAAAAATACATCATGGTTATAAGAAACTATGCGCATGACTTAAGCATGAAAAAGATTAACAAAGACTTCACTAATGCAAATCCTTGGAGAAGAGAAATATCGTCTTGTATCAAATCAACAATACTGGTTCATCGACGAATAAGAGGTAAAATAACATACAAATCATTGTTGCTAAAACAGAAATACTCGGCAGTCGGAGTAAAGACAACAAAAACTCAGTACGGTGAGAAATTCAGCAATTTCCAACACTGTTGAAAGTGACTGTGGGTAGGTCTCCATACTAAAATGATCTCATACGGCAGAGAGATATATACAGAGAGAAGAATAACAAACAGAAGTGAGAAGAAAGATGCCCTGCAAAAGAAAAAAAGACAGGTGGAATGCATACAGAAAAAAAAGCACTTCATTTAATCAAATCCACTCGATATTTACTCAAGGTTATTGTGACATGAATTATCAAGAAAAAAGAGAGGTAATTGTGACATGAATTATCAAGAAAAAAAAAGGTTATTTTGGCATGAATTATCAAGATTATTGTGATATTTAATCAAATACCAATAAGATTTTCAACGTAAAAAATTTGTGTACGCTTACTTTCAGCACATCTGAGTGCAGCAGCAGTGTCAGTGGTGAAGAACGGATTGCCCGTGCCAGCAGCAAAGATAACCACGCGGCCCTTCTCCAAATGTCTTACTGCCCTTCTGCGTATGTACGGCTCTGCGACTTCAGACATTCTGAAGGCAGTCTGAACTCGAGTAGGGATGCCGATGCTCTCCATGGTTGCTTGTAGAAAAATTGCATTCATGACCGTAGCAAGCATACTAATTCAAACAGAAGCATCGTCAGGGTGTTTATAATAATATTCCTTGATAATTCATGTCATTATCACGACGACAAAATGATCGAATCACAGGAGTTTCTATCAAAGAAGAGAGGGATTTCTGAGATGGTATGATGGGAAAGTATGGAAGTATTGTTCAGAGATGAAGTAGGAAGACAAATCCATACAGGATGTCAACTTTGGATTAACTTTTTTGGATGTTCTCTCAAAAAATGGACATGACATAATAGATCTAACGATGGGGATATAGGATGGTACCAAAAAACATAATTTCAATTACTTCAAAGGTCAGAGATATGCATGGACTGGGATTTTCCAACTAAAGAAACATGGAGTGTGGGAAGGAAGAGGAGACAAGGGAATGAATGGTCTTAATAACGATTTCTTCACTTTCAGGGGCAATGAAAAAAGGTGAAAATTTTGATCAAGTATTCTGCGACATTGGTAACTTGGGAGAGCACATGGTATGATATTAAAGACACCCCGATTCAACAATTTTAAATTATTTCTTGTCGTAGAGAATGTTGTCTCTGTGATTGAAATGGTATAGAATTTGATAGAGACATTACTGTAGGTTTATAATGAGGAAGGATCTTGGAAGAGAAGAGAGAGAATGGTAGAAAAAAAGAGAGGAATATAGCAATGACCAAGGCCCTGAATCGAAACATGTGCCTCCTTTGGGAGGATCTTTCTTGCCAAATTGGAAAGGGTCAAAGGAAAATGATGGAAATACCCCTGACAGGTCTTTGAGATCCCAAGATATTTTTATCTGCTTGATAGGCTAGTTTGGCACCTGGATAGAATATTTAAGCAAAAATATTATTCCCTATTTAGTTGATAGATGAACAATCAAGCAGGATTCAGTAACCTCTTGGTTGCCCCCCTCAGGAAAGTGCTATAGGTATTAAAGGGAAGCTACCCTAAAGACAAATGACGAAAATACCCTGACAGTGGCTAAGAGTCCTAGATAAATTTGGGTCTGAAAATTAATATTTAAGCATAAAGATTATACCCTATGTAGTCAGCAGATGAACGATCAAGCCCACTGCACCCGGCCCAAGAAGAACCTCGGAAAATATTCCCTCCGCCGACTACAATGGCAACCTGCCACAAGAGGACACAGTCATAAGATGTGATTTGATTGTCACCCAAGTCATATCTCAAACAAACAGACCTCAACACCTAGCCGAGTAACAGCAGCAACCTCCCTTGCTATAGCCATGGTGACCTGAATCCAGTAAAGTGAGCGCAAGTATGACGATGAGCCAAGTACATGCTTGACTTTATAGTGATTCAGGCTGAGTATGGATGTTCCAAAATTTAAAAAGGATAAAAAATAAATGCAATCATAAATTGTGTAAAATATTTCCAGGTCTATGAGTTTACGAAAATTAAATAAAAGCTGATATTGAAGGGAAACAACATTCCTTTCATTTGAGATGAAAGAAGGATTTTTTATTCATAATTAATATTGCACAATGCGATCAACCTAGCAACTGTAACAAAGAGAGAACAAAATGCTCAAAATTTCCATGCTGGTTATTAAACGTGTTTAGATCTTCTCAAACTATCCGATGGATGAAAAATAAATGGAAACATAAATTGCAAAAGAATCCTAAGGCTAACGAATTCGTGAAAATTCAATTGTAGCTCGAAATGAATGTCTAGAAACCTTCCGTTAACTTGGGATGCATGGCAGATTTTTTTATCAGTGATAAATGTTAGATAAAAACTACCGAGGCAGAAACTGTAATGAAGAACCAAGAAAATGCAAGGCAACCGTGTCTAGATCTTTCCAAAATGTCTAATGGATTAAAAAAAACTGGAATCCTAAATTCACGGATATTGAATTATAACCTGAAATTGACACCTAGAAAAATTTTCATTTTTAATTACTGTCGGAAATGGCGGTCGAATCACACACCTTTGGATCAATGTTTTCTTTTTGGTCTCCAGCAAGTGCTTCGCCGCTCACTTTCAGAAGAACTCTCCGCCATCTGTATTGCTGCTTGGAGTTAGCAGTCTCCTCGGCGATCATGCTTAATGGCATGGCCTTCAATGCACGAGATCTGAAAATAGCGATGGCAAGATATTATGCGTAGATAATTGAAAGTTTAGGAAATAAAAATGCTCCAATCATCACGAATTTCTTGAATAATCGGGACTCAGCTACGCTACACATCAGGATACACTCGTACCATTCAGAGACTGAAAATTAACAAAAAAAAATGCGGCAGAGCAGGAAAGCAAAGAAACAAGATTTATTTCCACTGTTAAATTCGTAAGGACACGCAAATCAAAGATGAATTGAAAGTCTCCCAAAAAACCGAGTCCGGTATCTAATTTCTCCCAAAAAAATAGCATTCCTTCCGAAAACACGAAGAAAACAGAGATACAATAGTAAAGAAAAAGTCAGGATTCCTTGACACATCAGGACACTTGTGAGATTCAGAGACTGAAAATTAAACAAAAAAATGCGGCAGATCAGGAAAACCAAAGAAACAAGATTTATTTCCACCGTTAAATTCCTTAGGACATGCAAATCAAAGATGAATCAAAATTCTCCCAAAACATAACAATGCTTCCGAGAACACGACGAAAAACAGAAATACACGAAAAAAAAAGGCCGCTTCAAGAAGAATTGTCTCATACTTCGCGTCAGATGAGTCAAAAAGGGGTCCAGAGGGCGAGAAAGAAGCGCAGTTCGTGACGACCATACGAGAAGATGCTGCAAGCTCAACTCCACGCGTCGCCTTCCGAGAAGAAGCGCAAGATAGAGAAACGGAAGAAGGATTTGGAAAATTGAGAGTAGATCGAGCGCGAAGCGACAGTGCCGGATTAACTCCCGCTGCCGCCATGGCCGGAGCAGAGCTGCAAACAGGATGATAGGCAGTTGAGAAGAACAGAGTGGCCTTTTATAAGGGGAGACTGTTGAGATATTTCCACGATTTTCATGAAAATCAGTATTTCTTTTTCTTATCATATTTGACAAAAAATAGTTCCTCTCAATACTATTTTTGAGAGGAACAGACTGCACTTTCATAAAAATCACTGTTTTTTTTCCCTTAAGATACTCGGCCAAGAATAGTTTTCCTCAAAAATAGTCTTGAGAAGAACTATTTTTGGCCAAATATCATAAGAAAAAAATATTGATTTTATGAAAAGATAGTCTGTTCTTCTCAAAATTATTTTGAGAAGAACAGACTGATTTTCATGAAAATCAGTATTTTTTTCTTATGCTACTTGGCCAACACTGGATCTTCTCAAAACTATTTTTTAGAAAAACAGACTGCCCTTTTATATGTCCATGATTTTCATGAAAATCAATATTTTTTTCTTATGATATTTGGCCAAAAATACTTTCTTCTCAAAATTATTCCTAAGAGGAACAAACTGTCCCTTTTATAGGTGGTGATTGTCGATTTTCATGAAAATCAGTATTTTTTATTACGATATTTGGCCAAAAAATTTTTGTCAAAGCTATTTTTGAGAATAACAGACTGGGCTTTTGTAGGGGAAAATGTTGATATGCACTAAAATTAGTGTTTTCTATTATGATATTTGGCCAAAAATATTTCTTTTCAAAACTATTTTTGAGAACAGACTAAGCTGTTATAGGGGGAGACTGTTGATTTTCATGAAAATCAGTATTTTTAATTACGATATTGGCCAAAAATATTTCTTGTCAAAACTACTTTTGAGAAGAACAGATTACCCTGATATAGGAGGAGACTGTTGAAATATTTCCATGATTTTAATGAAAATCAATATTCTTTTTCTTATGATATTTGGACAAAAATATTTATTTTCAAAACTACTTTTGAGAATAACAGATTATCCCGATATAGGGGGAGACTGTTGAGATATTTATTAATTTTCATGAAAATCAGTATTCTTTTTCTTATGATATTTGGAAAAAAAACAGTTCTTCTCTAAACCTTTTTTCAAAAAAAAAACACACTACCCTTTTATAGGGTGAGACTGTTGAGATATTTATTAATTTTCATGAAAATCAGTATTCTTTTTCTAATGATATTTGGAAAAAAAACAGTTCTTCTCTAAACCTTTTTTCAAAAAAAAACACACTACCCTTTTATAGGGTGAGACTGTTGAGATATGTTATTGATTTTTATGAAAATCAGTATTTTTTTTCTTATGATATTTGGACAAAAAACAGTTCTTCTCTAAACCTTTTTTCAAAAAAAAACACACTACCCTTTTATAGGGTGAGACTGTTGAGATATGTTATTGAATTTATGAAAATCAGTATTCTTTTTCTTATGATATTTGGACAAAAAACAGTTCTTCTCTAAACCTTTTTTAAAAAACACACTGCCCTTTTATAGGGGGAGACTGTTGAGATATTTCCTTGATTTTCATAAAAGTCAATGCTCCTTTTCTTAGGATACCTGGCCAAAAAATAGTTCTTCTCTATACTATTTTAGAGAAGAAGAGACTGTTCTTTTATAGGTGGAGACTGTTGAGATATTTCCTTGATTTTCATAAAAGTCAATGCTCCTTTTCTTAGGATACCTGGCCAAAAAATAGTTCTTCTCTATACTATTTTAGAGAAGAAGAGACTGTTCTTTTATAGGTGGAGACTGTTGAGATATTTCCTTGATTTTCATCGAAATTGAGAATGCAGAGTGTGTTTTTTAAAACACTGCCCCTTTATAGGGGGAGACTTTTCATACATTTTATTGATTTTTATGAACATCAGTGTTCTATTTCTTATGATATTTGGACAAAAAACAGTTCTTATCTAAACCATTTTTTAGAAGAACACACTGCCCTTTTATAGGAGGAGACTGTTGAGGTATTGCATTGATTTTCATGAAAATCATTACTCTTTTTCATATAATATTTGACCAAAAATAGTTCTTCTCAAAAATATTTTTAGAATAAACAGTACATTTACATCCAAGGGCCAATTAATAAACAGGTTATTAAATATACACATGTCATATGTGTCCTGTAAGTTCATAATCCCTCGACTGCCCATATGTATGCAAGAATGCAGAGTAACCATCAATAGACTTCAAATAACTTTTTTGACACTCAACTAATTAATCTTAATTTAGAGCAAAAATATATAGTTTTGCGAGGTATTTTAGCTTAGGATCCTCTTATCTAAGTTCCATATGTTAAGCCACATTCCCTTAGATTTAATTGAGACACTAAAGTAGCCATCAATGTGGCATAAAATCCTATTCATCGTGCTATAACATTACATATTTGAATGATCAATATTTAATCAAAAATATTTATTATCAAATTATTAAATCAATTAGCAGATACACGATGTATTTGAGCATACTTGCATTCTCTTCATGAGGATATCTAAATTTTTAAATAGTATATGTTAAGTCCTGGAATTTTCTAATGATTTACGTATGTTTTTTTCGTTATAGAGTCAAGCTGGCTAGACCCTTAAGTCCATCTCAAAGGGAGAGCGTAAGGGGGAACAATTAGAAACTCTATCTAGATGTATTTGGATTGTGTTAACAGGCAAATTTATTCCCAAAAAAACAAGAATGTTGTGATTTCAGGTTAATGAACCACAGATTTATTCGAAAAAATTACTCTTGTTGTTATATTTGACTTCTCATCATTCATATTCTACATGATTTATCCTCATTTAAACCCATCTCTCTCTCCAAGCCATGTCCCTACTCCTCTCTCGCCTCTCTTACCATGTAGAACTGGTTAAGTCATAACATGCATTTACATATTATGCATTAAACAGATTGAAATGATGCATGTCATCAAGTGTTTATATAAATTTATAACTCCATAAACTAACATATAGTTTACCATTTTATATTAATTTGATAATATGAAATATAAAATTGAACTAATATTCTTGTATATTCCTATGGTATCTTATGGACTTTTGAAAACCTTATGATAAGAGATGAATCCATAATGTTGGAAAATATATGTATATTTACTGATTTTATATTTTTAAAGGAATTATTAGTCTTATCGAATTTGTGGAGTGAGCCGGCAATCATAAGAGCAGGCTATATGTTTGGGTTGGATGGGTTATAGTAATGCTGCGGGCCATCAAATCCCATAACTTGAAGATGCGGGTGGGTGTGTAGCATAGGAGATGATATCCATGAACGTACAACCCAAAATTGATATGAATTCCTATATCATAAAAAGTTACAACCTCCTTTAGTTTTTTAATCGATAATTCAGGGCTTACACTGGATGGTTTTTGTTCTGGAGATTACACAATCTAATTTTAAATAGATGTATATTTTTATTTTAGTTTCTCACAAATGAACTTAAAATATATAATTAAAACTAATAAAAGCACCTTAAAATTATTACAATATAATTTGACCTAATTGACATTTTGAGCTATATGTCTAAATTAGTCCCATGCAGTTTGTGGAGGACATTTATGTAAGAAAACTTAAAATGTTTGCAAATTATTTCCTTATCTGAAATACTATGCTTTTGGGAAGTGGTATGTTCTCATAACCCTATTTATTTAATTAAAATTTATTGTGACCATTTATTTTGTGATTTTTAGACTATTGTTACCTCAGCATTTCTAGAATTATTTTTTAAAATTTATTTATGAGTCAGAAAATATGATTTCAAGGGATATACATCCAACAAGATATGTCTAATTAGACTTCTTAATAAATTAAAATACTGGTCTTCGAGTATATGGTTAGCATGCTCCTGAAAAAAATATGTATGAAATATTTTTTATTATACAACTAAATTATGTGAAGTATATTTGTCAATAACTCACTATTTTTATCATATCATGCCATGTGGCCCCCTAATATGTTATTTTTAAAAAATATATTTATATTTTTAATAACATATATATTATCCTATATTATGTATGTCATTACCCCTCCTTTAAAATAAATTAAATACTTAAAATTTATTAACAGTATTACATATTGCAGAATTTAAATATATTATTTAGAATACAACTATCTGTATCATGTACTTCTACATTGTGGACGTTTCCAGTTGTTGTTACTCTTGTTGACATGTCAAGAAGTAAATATATGTAAAAAATTGAATAAATAATTCATAGAAAGAAGAACCTCCTACTCATGAGCTGAAGTGTGCCCATAAGTTTATTAACCTGCACATCCCTCTTTGAGATTGTATAATGAGTACTATACATGGTTGTCAAAGGAACTAACCAATATTAAGGTATCACGAAAGGATTTTATGTCCTCAACCTCTTATAATTATTAAAATATTTCACTATATAATCAATAGAAGTGTTATCACTTAGTCATATATATCTTATTTATTCTAGTTATTATGCCTTACACTCTCTTTCCCTGGATATTTACTATATATGAATATCATTATGGATAATATATATATATATATTATCATAATAAGTTTTGAAGAAAAAAATATTTATGTCCTCCAAACTATATTTTATTTCTATTATCCATTTGCCTTATTTATATTTTATCTTCCCTTTTGTTTCTCTATGTATTGTGGAAGTGTACTCACATCTAACTCCAAAATTAGATAAATAGTGTTTCATTTTTTCTACTTTAAACTAAATTCAATTAAAATCCATAAACCCCTTGGTAAAAATACTGTTTGATTATCTCTAATTAGCATTGATATCTCTAAGGACTATAAATTTCAACATACTGATAATAGGTAATTTATGAATGATCACATATTCCATAAGGTGTGGATTGATCCCTAATGATGACCTGATTGTGGCATCACTCCTAGTTAAATTTCAACATACTGATTGTGCCCACCAGCAAATACATTTATAAACCTAATTCATAAAAGTTCTCGATCAATTCATTGAAATGAACTGAATCAAATTGAACCAAACCTAACAAAATCAATTTTATATTATTTTCCACTGTACAAAATTCCCTAAAAATTCCTTAAACTTTCCCAAATTTCAGTTACGTTTCTTTAAAAATAAAATATTTTTCATTAAAAGTAATTCCTAAAGAATCATTACAATCCAAAAAGATATAAAAACACTTCTAAAAATATTTTAAACTGAAATTTCAGTTTTTTAATACCTGCTCTTAATGGATTCAACTCTTAATTACATTATGCATAGTAAGGAAGTTGTCATAAGTTTTTTTTCAATAAATTGGAAACATGATTATAATTTTAACCCTAATTTGTAAACACTAACGGGTCATTCCAGGCCTGTGTGTATAATGTATCAAAAAACTTCAATCCTCTCTTATACTCGAGATATTCATTCCTTTTAAATCAATACGAGTCTGTAAATGGGATTGTATGGTCAAGATGGGATCATCTACCTACAATGTGAAAGAATACTATCTTTAGGAAGATGTGCTGAAGTCCTTTACCGTGATCATAGAAATCAAAAGAGAATAATTCTATCAAATCTTATGTATAAGAAAAAATAGGGATGACCATTACGTTTTGATAATTAACATAAGTCATTCTATGAGTGCTACATGCATTAGGGATCAGTGCCTGGTGGCCACTAATAAATAGGTTCTATAAGAGGGTTTCTTAAGCTCCTTATACATTGCGGGATGCGCAATGTACCTTTCAAGTTCTTGTGTTTGTGAGTTGACCCATAATTGTGTTAAATTGTTATACGATTAATAATTTATATGTGTGATATAGTTAATTAATCAAATAAAGAAATAGGAATTACTAAGATAATTGATGATTGACTATATTGGTATATGATCATTAAGAGTTACACACATGGTTCATTTGAAGTCATTGGTACATTGATTTCTTTCAAAAAATAACTATTAAAGATAAAAGGGAATTTAACTCCTAAGGTAGAAGGTCACATACAACCCTCTCCTTTAGCCTCAACTTCTTATTTCTTATCAATTAGGAATCCTCTCCTCCTTTTGTGACTTGAAAAATAATAATGTGAAAACAATCTTTAGTGTTGTTGATAGTAAAGACATTTGTGATATCTGATTTGGCAAGGACTGTTGAGTTATGATGTCATGATTGAAGTAATCTTTAAAGGATTCATAAAGCAGAAGACCAAATATAATCTTACAGACCTTTAAAACCTGATGATCAAATGACTTTTTCTCTAATTCAATCTGTGATTTTTATTTCCTCAAGCAAATGATGTTGAGATGTTCAATTATCCACCATGTAGATGTTTCCACGTGATCCTCAGAGTGTTAAATGTCCTCCTCCATCTCAATAAGCCGCATTATTGATCCACCATTGTTGTTCCGCCATTTTGATCATGTCGAGAGGGGAGGGCACCCGAGGCGAGAATGGATAAGAAGTATGCTCAACCATCGAATCTAAATGGTCATCTTAGTTAGTAATATACATTGGGAAATCGTCATATAACTCTTCTTGAATATTATACTGCCTTACCGAACTACTTCATCTTAACCACTCAATCACCTTCACGAACTTTTTCCATCCCAGATAAGATAGTCAAGAATTCCATTAAGAGGAACTCATAGGCTATAGTCAAAATACAATTGTCCATGTATATTATTTCTTTGATGTTGCAGGACTAATGTACATTTATACAATTGTGATGTAACTTAACATGGTTCCTAACTTGGTCTAATATCATTTAGTGAGCTATTCCACCCCCTATATGTCATTAATGTATGTCATCTTTCTTAGATGTATTTATCCTTATCTATCTCTACATCATTCTCTTCTATCTATCATATTATTATTCTCTTCTATCAAACTAAAAAATTAGGGTTTAATTCATGTTGTTTTTTAGTTTAGTCACTGAAATTTATAAAACCTTTACATAAAAAAAATATTTCTAGCTAGTTGATAACATGCATTTTTAGTACCTTATATGATCATATTTACATGTTTATCTGCATTAAATTACTCATATTTGCATGTTATGAAGGTGATTAAATATATTTTTAGAATGAAAATAGATTCTAAAAGAATATAATTTTTTATACAGAACATGATTGTTTTGAATTTTGTGACATTAAATTTGGAAATATATCATTTTTCTAAGTTGAAATATATATTTATATTATTTGTTGGGCTTTTATTTTATTTAATATGAATTTTTAAAGCATTAGTAGTTTTTTTATTTTGCGCCGCCACGTGTCTACATTTGATTCGTCCAACGGCGATGAATCAGACCATTCTATGATGATTGGCTCCAGTCAATCATTATTTGAGTTAATAATTGGTGTCAGCCAATCATTAATGAGGCAATCATCGCTTCGTGATTCATGAAGCGATGATGATTGCTGTAAAACCAACACATGTTCTTTACTTTTGGGTGTAGAGTGACGTGGTGCAATGTCGTCCAATCGTTTAAAATAGCAAAAAAAGGAAGAAAAAAAGAGGGTGACGTGGCACGCGCTGACGCGCGGCCTTGTCAATCTCAAGAAAACATGGGTTTAATGCTTTCTTTTTTCTTTTTCTTTATTTTTTTGTCCTTTTCTTTCTCCTAGGTGCACATTACAAAAATCAACACATGGAATAGGAAAAGCGTGGAATGCAGAGTGGTTTGGCTTCTCAATGGGCACAAAAAACTATGACGATGATGAGGAGAGAGAAAATGTCAAGGGCTAGAATTTCTTCAACTTCAAACAACCATAACTTTCGATCTACAACTTCGATTGAGCTGAAATTTTCAGCAGTGCTTTGTCTTCCCCTCCTCTTTCCATCCATACACTCTGATCTATAAATAGAGGCCTGGATCATTGTGAAATTTATCTTGAACTTGCTTCCTACGTGTGTAGGCTGATTGAAAGATACTGAGTTTTGAGATCCATTAAGTGTGTTCTTGGTGTCCTGGGTGTGTGGGGATAAGAAATAGAGAAGAGGGGGAGCTTACCGGCACGCGTAAATCATCGTGATCCTGCAAAACATAAGGATCTAAGGTAAGTGGCTTCACCTTACTTTGTCTCTTTCCCGACACCATAGTTAACGTAATTAGGGTTTATTGGTGACTTGCAAATTAACAGGATTAATTGATGAATTGTACATTATATTTATGTGTTTTTATGATCATATTTGCATGTTATCATATAGAAATGAAGATTAATGACTTACACTTTGATTTTACTATTATTTCTAATTTTTTATCATTTTTTACATGGTATTTAACCTTATTTCATTGAAGAAATATTTTTGAAAGGGTTTTAAATACTTGGCTAAAGGTTTTAAGGGATTTCCTATTTTTTTAGAATTTTCCCATATTTTTATATAATTTTTTGACCATCCTATAGCCAAGAAATGATTTTTTAATACATATTCTATTTATTTGGCATTTTATGATATATATATATATATATCAAGGGGCATCCACGTCATTTGCCCAAAATTTGGGCGAATAAGTGGATAAATATTATTTAAATCAATTAGAAAGAGAGAATGCTTGCTCTATATTCTATATTTAATGATTAAGGGTATTTATAAATTTTATTGTATAAGTCTAAACGTCAAACCAACGACATATTTCCACACATTTTTAGGCTTATCATTTATCATCGTATCATCGCTCGCATTTTACTCTCTTATCTCGTCTCTCTATCCTCTCCATCGTACCACTCCACATCCAATCTATATCCTCTTTCATACCATCGTCCATCATAGTGTCCATCACATTCACTTACTCTTTTCTTTAAGTTAAATTAATACATAAATTATGTATTTTAATACTATCTTCGAATCTTGTCCTCATCTATCCTCTCGTTGATCATCACTAGCATAAGAAATTAATTCCTTAATCATCGTTCCCTGTGGAGACAATCAGTCAGCTCATTGGTCATGTCACGATGAGGCTTGTGTAATCTTCATCTTTTTTTACTCACATCTTTGTCCTTTTTCCTTGGTATTATCCACCTAGCGCATCTCCCACAAACTTCACTACACATTGGCGCATATCCAACTCATTTCCCTTGCCTCCAGCAACATTAAATACGCATCATTTTCCCCCCTTACCGCTCACAAGTGTGTATCTACCACCATCTACGACACATCAAGGGATGTTATCTCATTCACCCACTCCAGTCCACTCATCCACCACTATCAACCGTCACTAAGTGCTCTCAAATCACTGGCTAGGTACTTAACTAACACTAATTAAGATTTTCTCCCTAGAAAATTCTGAAAATCCCAAAATTAGACTATAAAATATTTTAATAAGGATAAATATTTTATATGCCTCTTAGACTTATTTTTATTGAATCTACTAAATTCCTTTCATTAAATTAGGTTTAATTACATAAATAAAAATAAAATTATACAAATTTAGAAATATAAAGTAAAATTCACTTATTCAATACTTTCTCCTTCTGAATTTGATATATTAGAAATCACACATTCATTTTATTACTCTATAGGTTATCTTTTGGCTAAAAAAAAATAACTGGAGGGGCGACTTTAGGAGAGGAGAGGAGAGGAGCAGGTCACGAAGAATTCTGTCTGGTCATACTAGGTTATCCGAAGGATAAGGTCTCACTACTGACTATGTGAATCTTTGTATCCCCAAGGAAATCCCATGCATTGAGATAGCAGGTTGGATCATCATCAAGTGCTCAATCCGATTTGAGCACTTCATGATACATAGGTTTGGGTTAATGGTGGATAAATCCGATTTAATGCAGCCAATCAGACTTCACATCATTCATATTTTTTCCTATTTTCATAAATTTAGCGGGAATTATGCATAATTAAGGAAATCAATGTAACCTCTACATTTTAATTGCATTATAGTGCACGATTTTTTCTTGGTAAGAAAGTTCTAAAAATAAAAAGAAAAAAAAATAAATAAGACAAGAAAAAAAGACGTTTATGAAGAACAACCAATGGCCACTAGCACCAAGGCAGCCGTAACAACTGACAGCTGCAAGGATGGAATAAACAGACGCACTCGAGCAAATCCACATGCTTGAAGGTACTCACAACTTTTGCAAGCTACCGAGGAGTAACACAACATTGATCAGGTTATGATTGCATGGGAGAGAGGTTAATTCATTTCTGTTAAACATTTATGTAGATATGCCATTTCTTATTTTCTTTCATATGGGATAACTTTGCATGCCCTTTTAGAGAAGTATATTGCAGGCCTAGGGCCAAGGAATATGGTCCGTGGGCCATATCAGTCAATTAAAGAAGCATAAGAGGAGAGCATGCTCGTGAACAACCTGGCTTGAAGCCCATCGCAAAGTGAGCTAATTTTAAATGATTGGATTTAATCGTGAGCGCCAATTTTCTCTATGAAGATTGAACATTCAGGTTCCAATCCCATTTTTTTAATATCTCTTTATCTCCATTTTAGGTGATGAATCTGTAGCGGGCACTGACGCAGACAAATGAAGAGGAGCCAGCTAGAGATAAATGATATCAAACTTAAAAGCTCTCTAGACCTCACCGACTAGTTTGAGGAACAACAAAACTTAAAAGGGTCCACGACTACGATTTAATCGTAGTCGTTGAACTCTCAAAAACAGGAATCAAGTGGCCGAGGGGTAAGCTTGTCTCTTAATTGATAGTTATAGGAGGTTATTCATTTAATTGATAGTTGGTTATATCTTCGATGGGAGATAGGTATAATAATAATAATGAATATCAATACTTAATTAGATGGGGAAGAGTAATTTTATTCTTAGTAACATGCGAGAAGTTAATTAATAGAAATAGTTATTAAAATAAGAGGTAAGAGGAAGAATGAAAGAGATAAAGGGAATAGAATTATGGTAGATAAAGGGCTGAGATTGTTTAGTTGGGTATAGATTAGTGAGCTAGAGAAATATCAATATATGCTAAGAGTTTAAGATTAAGATTAAGGTTAAGAGAGATAGGGGGAGAAGAAGGAATTAATTAATGTATTTAATTAGATATAGAGGGAAATGTTTAGATTTATCTTAGAATACTAGAACTATGATATATATTGGTAGTTATATTTAATAGGTATTTTAAAATATTTTTTACAAGGCAAAATTGGGATCAAATAGACTGAAATTGTCGGCGGCCAGAAGGTGTTTGTGAAAATGCCTCAAAGAGGCCGATAAACTAAAATGCAATGAAGTTGAATTCTGTAGGTGATTCTAACTCAATAGATGCATCCAAGTATGATAATATGATTTGAAACTTACCATATAGAGATCAGCAGCTTACTTGAATCGCCCCGACTCATGCGGGTGGAGATGGGGGCGCAGATCACTGCCCATTAGCATCGGTATGCGTCTCGGCCTGCCATCCTCGGTACTAGTCCCAATCCAAAGCAAGATGGAGCTCTTATGTCACAACTTTAAGCTTTTCAACTCTCTAGGGAGAAGTCACCATCCTTGGACGACTAGGAAATCTCGAACCGGGTCTCCCACCGCCATGCAATTTCTTCGTCAGAAGACAATGAATATAGGGGCTATGGAGCCCCTTTAAAGGCCTGGGAAGGACTTCCAATTGTTGTTGATGGAGAGGGACAGCCCTGGAGATCCTTCCTGGCTGTTTGATCACTTGATGAGGTCCTCCCTTGGCCAAAAGCCCCCGTCAACTCGAACGGACACGACAACCAAGGGTGGAGGTAGACGGATTTTCCCCTGGCCGTCTGATCTCCTTAAGAGTTAGACCAATGGCTACAATTAACTCATAGACATGGTCCAACTTCAAATGGTACACCTGCCACACCACTTCAATCAGCCTCGACAACAGACCACGTTGGCAGCCTTCTTCTTGATTTTTGCTTGGGTGGCCCTGTCATCCACGTCAGCGTCTGCAAACAATCAGAACCCTGGAAAAACAAATAAATGAATAAATAATACGAGACATATCCAATCTTCCGTAAAGAGATTGGACGGTTGAGATCATGTCCATTTACTTAAACCGGCCCAACATGACATGAGCTTTGGGCCGGTTTGGCTTGAAGCCCAATTATGTTTTCTTTCTAGATTTTATTTAGATCGCGACCATTAGGCCGTGATCTTTCTTTTAAAATTCTAGGCCTAGCCCGTGTGGAGCTGAAACTTAAAAGGTGCATCTAATCCCATACCGGAGTATTCTTAAATGTGTAACACTATATAAACTGTGTCCAATGTAATGCTACGAAATAAATAAATATTCATTCTCATACGTGTGCACATCCCTCTATGTAAGCCTCGTGTGGGCTTTCGTGTGGGCCATGTTGCAGCTCTTAGGCACAGTGACACTAGTCAGCCGTAGGCGGGCTTGAGTGCCTCTACACTCACTTGCCTTTGACCGGCTTGGGTGATGTGTGGCCTGCCTGGAAATAAATATATATCCAATTCTACTTATAACCAAAACACAGTCATCCATCCACAATATCTATTTGATGTCCTAAGTGCAAGGATAAGTTAACATAAAAATGACATGAATCCATCTGATTGATAGTTAGGAATACAATTTAGTGAACTCTTTCCCAAAAGAACACCAACAATATATCCTAAGTGTCTTTACACTTATAAGTACGATTGGATAGTGTCAGTGATGCTGATCTCATGTATATTGTGAATATAAATATTTATAATACATGTCTACTTCTTCGTCATCACTGTATTATGATATCATTACAATTAAATTTCTTGCTTGATATATTCAAGGAATGCATAATAAATATCACACGAGAATAATAATGAATAAATATTTATTTTAATGAACTTAAAATATGACATAGAAGTATCATTAGCTTCATGGACACATAACATATATCCATAAGCATAACATCATAATATTAACATTATCATATTCTTACTTATACCTATGCTCATTCCTGTCATCTATCATTTCATGTACATTCTTTATATGTTTTTATCACTATATTATCACCTCAAATTTTCTCATGTAATCTTATAACCCTGCATCTCTCTCTTGTATCTTTATATTTATCATAGCCATCTGCACAGATATCTAACTATTCTAGGCTTATATTCACTTACACTTATTCGTCTAAACTTTATATTTTCTGTTAAAAGTTTCCTTTATATTGAAACCATAGTTACCCAAGGATTTGAGCTTGAACTAATACTACTATAGCAAAGTCTCTAAATTTAATCGCTTGAATTGCACTTTACAACTATTTTGATTACCTAATTTGTATTTTCAATGAGTAAAAAATCCAGTTATAAAATGACGTCGATTCAAAGAATCATGTGACTTAGAGAAAGTATAGTTTCTTATAAAGGAGAGTTTTTTTATTTTTGATTTATCACTTTTGGAAGGCTGAAATGTTAATTTATCTCTCAACAATCAAAAATATGGATAGAAAGATATTGTTGCTTTCTCTTTTCCATTCATTCCCAAGATACAAACTTGCACAAAAGGTATATCTATCTATCTATCCATCTATCTATATCCTTCTATATATCTATCTATTTATCTATCTTTTTCATTTTTTAATAAATTCTTCATTGATGTGAACATGAGAATACATTTTTTAAGATGTAATGTGGGGAAAAACCATTGATATGAGATTTCTAGGCTGGTGGATTTGTGACTTTGAAAATTGTGAGCTCTTGGCAATAATTGGTATGAGTCCTTGACGATTGCTTGGTCAATGTTCCTTCCTTCTTACTGGTTTCCGTCTTGTATGAGAATCTTTTCTGCCATTGATCTCCAGCCGTTAAATGTTGCTGTGTGCATCCTTTATGACAATACTTGTCATCCCATGTTTCTTTGCCTCTCTGGATGGTTGTCTCGCATACAATGTTGTATTTGCTTCTTTACCCATCTCTTCTTCTTATTGTGTTAAAAAAAGGAAGGATGTCACATCATTTTGCTTGTTGTCTCCTTCTAGTAGAGAAAGATATCTGCAACAGAGGTGCCATCTTGTTAAGTGGAAAGATGAAAATTAGGTAGATATGAGTAAGAATTTATAGCTTTTTGCCTTTTTCAGTGAATGGATGATTGCATAAGATTGTACAAAACAGTCACCATGTAATCTTGCGATATCAATATGGTCTTATGATCTTGTATTACATTCAATGATACAGATTATGGAATTTTAGTTATGAGAATTATTGAAAAGATAGATGAGTGGGTCACCAGGTAGAAGCTTGTATTATTTAAATCAATTGATAGAGCATGATTTGAATCAAAGAAAACTCATTTTTTACTCCTATTCTCCCAACTTCAGTTCCAGAAACAAAAGTCATTGAAGAAGGTTGGCTTAGATCTCTGATGGTTAACTGGGAATCTTGGTGATAATGAGAAGGATAAACTGGGCATTGAGGATATTTTTTTCCCTTTGAACTTGGATTTGTAGGCCTTTCCACCTTGTTGATAGCAAGTTGAGTGATATTTTTTTTTCTTTTTTCTTGTGCCTTTCTCCATTTACTTGATTCTCTGAGTTATAATTTGGCCATTTTTTGGCTTTTTGGTAGATGCTTGCTTCAGTTGTGTGCCATACCTCGTTGCAATTCCTCCCATTTAAATCAGTGGTGCTCCTCCCAGTTTCCCATTTCTAATTTTGGTTCCCTCGTTCGTTGACTATTGTTCTGATCACAACGGTTATTGGCACAAGCTTAGACCATGAGTAAACTTTGGTGCATGCTCTATTTCTTTGAGTGACGAGTACCTGCCACTTCCAGAGTGAACAAAGGAGAATCTAGGATCTCTCTTTCTTTTCCTTTCTCTGAAATTTATCTCAGACTAACTAAAATGACGATGTAGAATAAAATGATGGTATATGGTAAGTTTTGAAAACCATGATGGAGAGTAGAATGATGCTATGTTGTATGTATTTACTTTTAATGTGTAAAATATGGAAGTGGCATGAGAATGTATCAAAAATGAAATAGATATGATAAAAAGCCCTTCTAATGTTAGGCAAAGGAGAGATTACACGTGGCATGACTTTTACTGTTGATGTTACCTTCTTCTAAGCATTGTTGCTGATCTTATATTGCCTTGAAGTTGGATTAGCCGATGATTAGCTTATGTTTGGCTTCATTCTCCTCATCATATTGATGTAAGGCAGTCCCAGCTGGTCTATTCTAAGGCGTCCTAGTGTATTGGATGGTAGCTCTTTTACCCTGCTCTCCATGGTGCTAATATGCTAATTATTTATCTTGTTGCCCTGAAGTTGGGTGTTTTCTATGATTGACTTGCATTTGGCTTCATTATCCTCATCATCTTTATTTTGGGCATTCCCATCAAGTCAGCTCTGCTTCATCCTCTTGCAAGGTGTGGTCGCGCTTCTGTCGTGTTTCATATCTTCTATCTATCTACCCATCTATCCGTCCATATATATATATATATATATATGATCTATTGATCTATCCATCTATTGATCTATCCATCTATCCATTTATCTATCTATCCATATATCGATATATCCATTTATCAATCTATTCATCCAGCTCTCCATCTATCGATCTATCTATCTATCCATCTATCCACCTATCCATATATCTATTCATCCATCCATCTATCTATCTATCCATCCATCCATCCATCTATCTATCTATCTATCTATCCATCCATCCATCTGTCTGTCTATCTATCTAACTATCCATCCATCCATCTCTCTATCTATCCATCCATCCATCCATTCATCTCCCTATCTATCTATCCATCCATCCATTCATCAATCTATTTATCTATCCATCCATCCATCCATCTGTCTGTCTATCTATCTAACTATCCGTCCATCCATCCATCTATCTATCTATCTATCTATCTATCTATCTATCTATATATTCATCCATCCATCCATCTATCTATGCAGCCATATATCCATCTATCCATATATTCATCCACATACCTATCAATCTATCCATCTCTCTCTACATACACATATATAATATTTACCTACTTATGTCTTCTAGCAGCTGGCCCATTAATGTACTCTACAGGCCCAATATCAAGCCTGGAGCGCCCCAAGACTGTTCTTCATCGTTCTCGATCACTCCCAACTTTCAATTCCTTCCTCAACGACCCATCTCAGAAGAAGAAGAAGATCGAGTGGCCATGCTGCGATCGTCGTCCATGGCCGGAATTCGGCGGCTCTTCTCCGCGGGGAGAGCGAAATTTTCATCTTTTTCTTCCACCTTTCATGCCCCTTTGAATGGTAGCGGCATTCTTCACGATTCCTTTCCTCTTCCTGCCTCCCGCATCTGCATGTCAGGTGATCGATCTTCATCTTATGTTTCGCTTTTGATCTTTGTGTACTTCTTTTTTTATTGTCACGGAATCTACTCGATTGTTGTATTTTGAGATTTGTTCATTGCGGATCAGTCGCTGATAGGGTTATGTACAATTCTGTTTTGGTGGGGAGTGTGTGTTCGTTCTGATTATTCATGTATGAGTGGATTTGATTATCAATGCTGTAAATCTGATGTGTCTTCTTTCGATTTGAATTGGCCAAAGCAAGGTTTCTTTTTTTGTTGTTCCTAATGACCCAATCAGGGGACAAGTTGGAAACATCAAAAGATTCATCCATGAATTCTTTTCCCAGCCTGTAACTTTATCCTTTTGAGTTAAATTTTTAGGAGGTCTAAAAAATTTGTAGACATGTTGTTTTATTATTTTCTATTAAAATTTATGTTTTCTTCGTCAATGTTCTCTTTTCTCCATCACCTTTGGTCCTAGTTATGAAGAATATTTTGCGATTTTACATCCCTTATAATTTTATGACGACCTATTCAAATTTCAGAAATCGCAGTGTAAAGTTAAAAGTATATTGAGATCGTTGTTCTACTTTTATTTTGATAACATATTGGACACGGGTCAATTCCGAATTATTGCGTTGGGTTTTAGAATTCAATTACTTTACGCATGCACTTCTTGTATTACAGTTGTATCAAGTCTCAAAGCACGTGTATGAAGGCATTCTCCCACTCCATGCAATTTTTTTTATTTCCTCCTTTTTTGCTTTTGTTTCCTCTTTTCCTGACATCTCTGAAATATAGATCTTGTAACTGCACATTTTTCTCTGGCACATGTTGTTTGTATTATCTGAAGTAGAAAGCACTTTATTCTTTATTTGGTTTCCGATTCTTATTTTACTCCTATTAATTCACTCGAACTCTATATCTACTGGTTGCTTTCTGTTAGTAAATGAAATAACTTTTTTTATTCGGTGGACAACCTTCGGATAACCTCAGAAAAATACTTTTATTTTGTAACGTTTGACAAACACAGAACTTGTGTTCGATGTCTGGGGACAAAGTCGGCATCATCACCATCATCCTAATTGCAGACAATCCTTGTTCAAAATTAAAACCGAATTGTAGACAATTGACCCGATGGGGTGACAATCTTGTTACCAATGATTGCAGCGGCAACCCATCGTCATCATCTCATTATTTTATGAACAAGGATGGGAAGCTCTCGGCAATGAGCAGAGGGGGGATTTGCCCCTCTATCGTCATCGTCCTGATCATATTCTGGTGCCAAGATGACGATGATCATGATGATTTGATCATTGTCATCCTATTCACAGATCAGTGATGCAGATGATGGTAATTATTTTATTGTCATCATCATCGTCATTGTAAGATTTCATCATCGTCTTCTCATCATTATTGATGATGGCAAATACTACTCAGAACCTAACCTTTACCTTTAATTCCACCTCTTTACTGGGAGACAACAATCTTATTAGAACTCTTGGCAAAAAAATGATCACAGAATTGGCTTCCTGGGATCGTACCGGACGAAGCCCTTTCAACCGTTTCTTCAGCTCTGACTTGAGCCCTTTACCAGTCTTTTCTGATCCTGATGTCGAAGCTCCTTTTAAGGAGCTAATGGCGGCGTCGTGGGATGAAATACCAGATGGCGTTGTATTGGATGTGAAGAATGCGCTGTCAAAGACCACAGATGACAAAGCAGGCCAGGAAACTTTAATCGCCGTTTTCCGTGCCGCTGAGGCCTCTGTGGAATTTGGAGCTATCTTAGTTCAGCTCAGAATGGCCCTTGATGATGCCATTGGAATAGTTGGTGAGGTACTTAAAATCAACCCAATGCCTTTTGATTCTCTCTCTTTCTCTTCCCTTGACACAATCATATCAAACAAATCCATGTGCTAAACCCTAAACATTCTTGATGACGGCGTTGGAGTTGTTGGTGAGCAATACAATCAACCCATTGCATTGTGATCCTCTCTCTTTCTCTTCCCTTGACACAATCATATCAAACAAATCCCTGTGCTAAACCCTAAACATTCGTGATTACGGCGTTGGAATTGTTGGTGAGCAATACAATCAACCCTTTGCATTTTGTTCCTCTCTCTTTCTCTTCCCTTGACACAATCATATCAAACAAATCCCTGTGCTGAACCCTAAACATTCTTGATGGCGGCGTTGGAATTGTTGGTGAGCAATACAATCAACCCTTTGCATTTTGTTCCTCTCTCTTTCTCTTCCCTTGACACAATCATATCAAACAAATCCCTGTGCTAAACCCTAAACATTCTTGATGAGGCATTGGAATAGTTGGTGAGCAATACAATCAACCCATTGCATTTTGATCTTCTTTCTTTCTCTTTCATATACAAGCTCACAATCAAAAACGTTCCATGTACTTCCCTTCATATTTAAGTCCCAAACTCTTAGCCCTAAACGTTCCATGTACTTGGTGAGTAATACAATCAATTTTTTTTTTATCCTCTCTCTTTCTCTTTCTTATACAGTCGCGTGCGCCCAAAAACATCCCATGCACTTCCCATCATTACTAAGCCCTAACCCTAAACCCGAAACCCATCTTCTCTTCATCAACGTTTATATTTCTATCCATTATTGCTCTCTCATCTACATAAACGCCAAGTAATTTAATCACTCTCTCTCCCTAATATCTCTCTCTAACTCGCAAAAAATCCATGCACTCTTTCATCTCAGTCTATTTATATATGTCTCTCTCATACGCTCTATTCTCTCTCACTCTAGAACACCCAAAAATTACCGAATACTATGCTTGATGCGTTGGATACTGCGTACAAGCGGTACATGGCGTATCTCGCAGCATTTAGTCCTGATGAGGCCTACTTGAAGAAGAAAGTCGAGGTCGAACTGGGAACTAAGATGGTTCACCTGAAGATGAGATGCAGTGGCTTGGGTTCTGAATGGGGAAAGGTCAGACTAAATTCCCTATAAATCACCTTGTTTAAAATATATTGATCCGTTTTTGTCGCAAGTTTTCCTTCTTGGTTCGTAAGTCTAGATTAATAATTTCCCAGGCTTGTTATTTTCCAAGGAAATATGTACGTTCTGAAACCAGTTAAGTTTATGTCAATGTATGTCTCTACTTTCATTATCTTTTAGTCTAGAGAACTCTGATATTAAAGAGTTAATTAAATTTGAATTTCTATTACTGCTTTTGGATGATAAACATAAGATTCCTGTACACACCTTCATCAAAGTAAACTCAATGAATTTGCGTTATTCAAGGATGTTCAACGATACTGCATTAATCAGCCCAATTGGATGAGCACCAGTCAATCTTGAGATATACTACGCATTTTATAATTTCAGACGTTTTTATCCAATAGATTTTTTTAATTCTATACTTGGGTCAGAGAAACTGCTAGATGCGATATTCTCTAACCTGGAGGATGATGATCAATTCCATCAACGTCAGGTGTAGTAGATGAACAGATGGCTGAACTGAGTTGACTTCTGAGATGAGAAGAATTTAAGCTAAAACCTGGATCGTGATACTGATGATATTTTTTTGAGGAAAATGTACTGATTATAATTAGTTGAATAATCCGATCAGTTGACCCTAATTTTTAAATTTTTAATGATGGCAGGTTTCTGTTCTGGGCACCAGTGGGCTTTCTGGTTCCTACGTGGAGAAACGTGCAAGATGAATAAGTCAACTGGAGTCTTCTACTCGCAATAAACCTCTCTCTCTCTCATCTTCTTGCTTCCTCTCTCATCCTCTTCTCTCTCTATCCCTTTCTCTCTCACACTCATTCTTTCTTGTTTTCTCTCTTCCCTTGTTTTTCTCTCTCCCTCTCCTATTTCTTCTCACTTTCTCTCTCATGTTTCTCATTCTCTCTCTTTCTCTCTAGATCCTTCTAATCTTCTCTCTCTTTCATGTTTCTCATTCTCTCTCTCTTTTGCTCTTTATATCATTTTCATCCTCTCTTTCTCTCTCATGTTTCTCATTCTCTACTTATCTCCCTCATTCTCTCTCATAATTTCTCACTCGCTCTCTGTCATCTATCTTCCATTCTCTCTTATCACTTCTCTTTCTTGTTCTCTATCCTTCTAATTTCATTCTCTCTTATCTTATCTATTTCACTCCCTCTCTTCTCTGAACCTCAATCTTCTACTGTTCTGAAAAAATGCTTCAAAAATAAATTTCACCTGAATCGAATAGGAGGATAAAATTGTACGTTGTTATATCTTCCTGTTGTATTTTGTATTGCCCGAAAAGCCTCGTTTGGGATCTGCAAGTCGGCCAATCAACCCAACAAGTATTTTCATTAATGCACCGGATGAGGCTTTACCAACTTGGCACGTGTATGGTTTGGCACTACCCAAACTTATTAGTTCATTCTCTCTCTCTCTCTCTCTCTCTCTCTCTCTCTCTCTCTCTCTCTCTCTCTCTCTCTCTCTCTCTTGGGGTTCTCTGTTTCATCTCAATCTCTCTCTCTTTCGGCTCTCTATTTCATCTCATAGTTCATGCTCTCTCTCTCTCTCTTCTTTCGGTTCTCTATTTCATCTCAATCTCTCTCTTTCTCTCTCTATTTCATCTCATAGTTCATGCTCTCTCTCTCTCTTCTCTCGGTTCTCTATTTCATCTCAATCTCTCTTTCTCTCTCTCTCTTTCTTTCGGTTCTCTATTTCATCTCAATCTCTCTCTCTTTCGGCTCTCTATTTCATCTCATAGTTCATGCTCTCTCTCTCTCTTCTCTCGGTTCTCTATTTCATCTCAATCTCTCTCTCTTTCGGCTCTCTATTTCATCTCATAGTTCATGCTCTCTCTCTCTTCTCTCTGTTCTCTATTTCATCTCAATCTCTCTTTCTCTCTCTCTTTCTTTCGGTTCTCTATTTCATCTCAATCTCTTTCTCTCTCTTTCTTTCGGTTCTCTATTTCATCTCAATCTCTCTCTTTCTCTCTCTCTTTCTTTCGGTTCTCTATTTCATCTCAATCTCTCTCTTTCTTTCGGTTCTCTATTTCATCTCAATCTCTCTCTTTCTCTCTCTCTTTCTTTCGGTTCTCTATTTCATCTCAATCTCTCTCTTTCTTTCGGTTCTCTATTTCATCTCAATCTCTCTTTCTTTCGGCTCTCTATTTCAACTCATAGTTCATGCTCTCTCTCTCTCTCTCTCTCTTTCTTTCGGTTCTCTATTTCATCTCAATCTCTCTTTCTTTCTCTCTCTCTCGGGGTTCTCGATTTCATCTCAATCTCTCTCCTCTTGGTTCTCTTTTTCATCTCAATCTCTCTCCTCTTGGTTCTCTTTTTCATCTTAATCTCTCTCTATCTATCTCTCTCTCTCTCTCATTGGGTTCTCCATTTCATCTCAATCTCTATCTATCTATCTATCTATCTCACTCTCGTTGGGTTCTCTATTTCTTCTCAATCTCTCTCTACCTTTACATGAAAGAAGTTATTACATGATACAGCTCGAATACAGAGAACGATGATGACCAGCATGGCGTCTTCCAGAGCTGGCAAAAGCAAGTTCTCTCTCTCTCTCTCTCTCTCTCTCTCTCTCTCTCTCTCTCTCTCTCTCTCTCTCTCTCTCTCTCTCTCTCTCTATATATATATATATATATATATATATATCTATCTATCTCTCTCTAGTTCTGTCTCTTCATCTCTCACTCTCTCTCTAACTCTCTTTGTATCTCTAATCTGAAAAGTGGCCCATCTCTCTAAATCCCACCAACCGAAAGACACGCTTGGAGAGAGAGAGATAAAATAGGGATGGAGATAGAGAAAGATGTATATATAAAGTAGAAATAGAGATGCATAGAGAGAGAGAGAGATAGATAGTAGATATGCAGGGATGGTGACTGGTGAGTTGTGAACCTGTGATAAAGTGCGACAAAATTGGAAGAGAACAAAGAGAAGTTTTGGGGGTGGGCCAGATAGAATTTTGCATGTCCAAGAGAGTGAATGGTATCATTATTTCTTAGAGAGAGAAAGAAGATGAATTGAGGGTTGAGAGATAGTAGGGAGCTCAATCAATGTCCTAAGTAGAGAGAAAAACGGAAAAGACAATGAGAGAGACTGACTCCAGAAATCCTTCCTGGTGGTGTCTCTTTCTGTACTTCTGGCACTTTAGAGTGAGAAATAAGAGAGAGAAAGTAGGAAGCTATATCTATGTCTTATGTAGAGAGAGTGAGAGAGAGAGAGAGAGAAAGAAAGAAAGTAGTGAGCTTAACAATGTCCTAAGTAGAGAGAGAGAGGGAGAAAATGTAGGGAGTTCAACAATGTCCTAAGTAGAGAGAGAAAAAAATGTAGGGAGCTCAACAATGTCCTAAGTAGAGAGAGAGAATGTAGGTAGCTCAATCAATGTCATTAGTAGAGAGAGAAAGTAGAGAGCTCAATCAATGTCCTAAGTAGAGAGAGAGACGGAGGAGACACTGAGAGTGAGACCCCAGAGATCCTTCCTGGTGGTGTCTCTTTCTGTACTACTGGCACCTTAGAGAGAGAAAGTAGGGAGCTCTATCAATTTCTTATGAAGAGAGAGTAAGAGAGAGAGAGACAGAAAGTAGGGAGCTCAACAATGTCCTATGTAGAGAGAGAGAGAGAGAGAGAGAATGTAAGGAGCTCAATCAATGTCATGGGTCGAGAGAAAAAGTATGGAGCTTAATGAATGTCCTATGTAGAGAGAGAAACGGATGAGACAATGAGAGAGGCTGACATCAGAGATTCATCCTGGTGATGTCTATTTCCTCTACTTCTGGCACTTTAGATGAGAGAGAAAGTAGGGAGCTCAATCCAAGTCCTAAGTGGAGAGAGAAAGTAGGGAGCTCAATCCCTGTCCTAAGTAGAGAGAGAAAGAGAAAGGAACTAGGGAACTCAATTTATGTCCAAAGCAGAGAGAGGAGGTAGAGAGCTCAATCAATGTCCTAAGTAGAGAGAGAAACCGAGCAAACAATGAGAGAGGCTGACAACAGAAATCCATCCTGGTGCAATCTCTCTATACTTCTGGCACTTTAGAGAGAGAAAGTAGGGTGCTCAATCAATGTCCTCTATAGAGAGAAAAACGGAGGCGGCAATAGAGAGGCTGACACTAGAAATCATCATGTGAAGTCTCTTTCTTTACATGTGGCACTTTAGTGTGAGAGAGTAAGAGAGAGAAAGTAGAGAGCGAAATCAATATCCTGAGTAGAGAGAAAAACGGAAGAGACAAAGAAAGAAACTGACACCAGAAACATATCCTAATGCTGACTCTTTCTTGACATCTGGCACTCCAGAGTGAGAGAGAAAGAGAGAGAATCAGTGGTAATGATGAGAGATGGGACGTGATTGAAGCAAAGATAGGATGACAGATCTGAAATCTAGAGAATGTAGATAGATGTAGATTGTAGAAGTAGAGAGAGAAACAACAAGAGAATAAGAGTAGGTGTTATAAAGTTAGAGCGATACATAATAATAATATAAATTTGAGTATGATCCTGAAATAGAATCAATCAACTAGCATAATAAATGGGATCCAAATAGTTTAGATTTTTCCACTCTTTCTTGTGCCCGCAGAGAGAAATATACAACTGTATTAGAGAGAGAGAAAGAATGAAACAAATAGGTACATCCCTGCAAATCCACCGCTTTCTTTACTTGTAGCCTTATATAGAGAGAGAGAGAGAGAGAGAGACAATGGTGTAGAGAGGAAGTGGCGTAGGAAGAGAGACAGTGGTGTAGAGAGAACAATAGTGTAGAGAGAGGCAGTGCGGTAGCGAGAGACAGTAGTGTAGAGAGAGGCAGTGCTGTAGAGAGAGACAATAGTGTAGAGGAAGGCAGTGCTGTAGAGAGAGAGTAGCGTAGAGATGGCCAGTGCTGTGGAGACTGGAGAGAGACAGTATTGTGGAGAGAACGGCAGTGGTGTAGAGAGAGAAGGTCGAGGGTGAAGAGCTGGAGGGTATGTGTTTAGAGAGAGAGAGTTGTAGATAGAGAGGGTCGAGGGTGAAGAGATGGAGGGTGTGTGTTTAGAGAGAGAGAGAGAAGGGTGTATAGAGAGAGGGTCGAGGTTGAAGAGCTGGAGGGTATGTGCTTAGAGAGAGACAGAAGGGTGTATAGAGAGAGGGTCGAGGGTGAAGAGCTGGAGGTTATGTGCTTAGAGAGAGAGAGAGAGAGAGAGAGTTGTAGAGAGAGGGTAGAGGGTGAAGAGCTGGAGGGTATGTGTTTAGAGAGAGAGACAAGGGTGTATAGAGAGAGAGAGAGAGTAGTAGAGAGAGGGTTGAGGGTGAAGAGCTGGAGGGTATGTGTTTAGAGAGAGAGACATGGGTGTATAGAGGGAGAGTGATGTAGAGAGAGGGTCAAGTGTGAAGAGCTGGAGGGTGTGTTTAGAGAGAGAGAAGGGTGTATAGAGAGTGTTGTAGAGGGTCGAGGGTTATCTCCTTGTCTCCTCTCTCTCTGATTCTCTTTTCCATCTCAATCTCTCTCGCTCTCTCTCTCTTTGTTCTTCATTTCAACTAAATCTCTCTTTCTATTTCAGTTCTCTATTTCTTCTCTATCTCTATCTGTTTCGGTTCTCTCTTTTATCTCATTCGGTCATTCCTCTCTCTCTCTCTTCCTCTCTCCCTCTCTCTCTCTCATTCTCTCTCTCCCTCTCCCTCTCTCTCCCTCTCCCTCTCTCTCCCTCTCTCTCCCTCTCTCTCTCTCTATTTCAGATTGGGATGTATACCCCCTCCCCTCTCTGTCTCGGTTATCTATTTCAGATTGAGATGAATTTCCCTCTCTCGGTTCTCTATTTCGTCACTCTCTCTCTCTATTTCATCAATCTCTCTCTATTTCATCAATCTCTCTCTCTCTCTCTCTCTCTCTCTCTCTCTCTCTCTCTCTCTCTCTCTCTCTCTCTCTCTCTCTCTCTCTCTCTCTCTCTCTCTCTCTCTCTCTCTCTCTCTCTCTCTCTCTCTCTTGCTCTCTCTGTCTCGATCTTTATTTCATTTCAATCTCTCTACTCTCTCTCCTCAAAGGAACAGGGCCCAGGTTATTGGCCCATGTACTTAGCCAATGATTCCACAAGGCCAAGCTGCAGACAGTCTCAAAGTCCTGGGTCCACAATCAACCCATCAACGTTGGCCCACTATCACCTTTCATTTAAAAGCGGCTTCAAACAAAATGGTGTACGCATCTGCCAAGTTGGTAACCAACCCATGCCAATTCCCACTAAAGATAAGTCTAAATGGGACCCCTATTCCTCTTTGAAATAGTGCAGAGGAAAACCTAGGTTCATCTCCAACTTCCACTAGATGCCTCTAGCTAATGTTTGCCCTCAGAGATTAAAAAAAAAAAGAAAAAGAAAATATGGATTTTGATGACAATATCCGATATTGGGACAGATCTTGGTGCTGTAACAAGTACCAAAGTTATGAGGTATGAGTGATTACTTTGATCTGAAGTGACATGATCACAAATGCATTGAGATTCCCGCATGTTAATCAGTCAATTAATATTGGAAAATAGGAATATAAATTGGAATCTGATAATTTTGATATTAGCATTAGCTTCGTCAAATGTGGACTTATCATCAAAATTCCCTTTGTAAAAACTCATGATTGTTCCAATAGCGGGAAATATAGTGCAGGGACGCAGACGGGACAATTCTTTCTTCCTGAGATGAAAAAATCATCCCCTCGGAGGAAACAGACAAATTTTGAGACAAAATTCATTCCCGGGACCATCGGACGGGACGGTTTTCGTCCCGTGGGACGAAAAAATTGTCCATCCGGAGGTCTCCGGACAATGGAAGAACGAATCTGGACGGAAAACCGGCAGATTCAAATCCAACGGTTGAGATGTTGCCACGTGGCCTCCCTAGGTCAATTTGTAATATATTATAATATATTATAATATATTATAATCTATTATAATATATTTAAAATATAAAATGTGTTTTTTCGTCCGTGACAAATTTTGGGAAGAAAAACCATCCCGAGATTATTGGGCGGGATGGTTTTTTTGTCGGTGGAAAATAAACCGTCCCGTCCTTCGTCCACGTCCGAGACGATCCGGAACTATAGTGTGAGATTTCTACCTCCTTTTTGCAACCAGTTTATGCGTTTGTGCAATGTTTGGATAGATGATTCACATATAATTTTTTTTGTCCTTTTTTCTTTTCATTCACAAATGTTTGCACATTTAAGAACAAGCAAAACATTTTCTGCATCTCCATGCATACTTCAAACCTCACTTTGCATGCCTTACTAAAGAACTTTTGGTGGGTGCGGTGATAACGCAAGTGAAAGAAGGCAGTGAAGGAGAATTCAAAGACGATGTTAAGCATATCAAAGTTTCATGACAGAGGTGGGTTCTAGGACTGTGATTGTCATGAAATCTTAACGATTCACATAGTGTAACACACAGAATCATAATGAACCTTAAACCCAATCGTCTAATTACCTTGGCATGGATCAAATCTATGAATTCTTGGTTCCTCAAGGGTGAAGAATCTAGATATATCCAATGATCCCTGTTATTGATCTATTATTTTCATTTTACTATTTCAATCACACTAGGAGTGGAGGGAAGCCAAGAGGGGAATGAAGAAGAAGCATAGGTTCCTAAATAACTATGACATGCGTGAATTTAGTTCAGGGCCTTATCCTACTTATACTTAATTGGGTTTCTCCATAAAATCCCTAAAGTTTAATCATATGTTCCAACATCCAAAAGATCATTTGTGTGTGACCCTCTAGCCCCATTAACAACTCTAGCAGTCCAATAGCCTTTATTATCTAGATATTATTAATTATCTATATCGACATGTAGACTAATTAATCAAGGGTCGATTTAACCCCAGTCGATCGGTTAAGTTTCTAACTCGTGAGGTGCCAAGCAGCACCGTGTACTCTAAAATATATGAATAACTTAACTCTCTCATGGAACCTTACTAAGGTTTTTCACTTTAAGCAAATGGCGGATCACTCAGCGTATTAATTGGCATCCAAGAGAGGAAGAATATGTTTTAGGGAGCACATAGATCTGAGAATCCGTAGATCTGATCCAAGAGGGGTGTATTAATTGGGCTACCAAGTAACTTCAACAACCCAAAAAAAGTTAATAGGTCGTGTTTATTAATTAATTGTATCACATATACATATTAATCAAGTATGGTCTCCAGCCCGTGGGGTGTCAAGCTAAACCTTGAGCCCTAGAAGATGCAAATGAGTATGTCAAATTCTCACATGGAAACCTTATCATCCTCAGTTATCGTATATGGATAATCCTTCATCTACGTGAGATGCTCAAGTGACATAAGTTATGGCTTACCATCAAATCCTAATCAGTCATTCCAATGAGTAATGATATGTAAGGTTGGTTATTAGATAATGATTTCTCCAATACCATTAGGTTGATCATGTTGGATTAATATCCTACGAATGGTCTAAGAGGGGGGGGTGAATTAGACCACTCCCTTCCTTTTGTTTTTGTTGTTGTTTTTTTATTATTATTATTGTATTATTATTTTCCTGATATCTATACCTATTACCTTATTATAAAGAGTGACGAATTGGACACCCAGAATTTTTATACAGGTTAGGACTAATCCCTTAATCCTGTCCCGGGGTATCCAACCGGAGTTATAATATGTCCCTAACCAAGTTTATAGCCCCCCAAGCTAAAACAGCCTGGTAATAGGGATACACGGATACCTCCTATCTAGAAATTGAAAAACAAGAATGACCTTGAGCCCCCTTAGCCTTTTGACGGTATCCTTGCTTTCACTTCTTCTCCAATGGACCACTTAAGTCCTTCTCAGCTTCCAAAAATCGCCTTTACTCAAAGTAGTATCTCTAGTCTCACAAGTGCTGAAAGAAGTTGTGAAAATATTGAAAAACGTGTCTTCAACTTTCCTGAAAAGTTAGCTAAGAATATTCCAATTTCAACAAACAACTTTCACTTAAGTAAGAATATACGTTGCTCCTTATTATGTAATTTTCAGTCACAGTTGCTGCTTCTCGTGCACAGATTTAAGAAAGCGGTATCTAATCTGATAACCTCAGAAATCTATTTGAATATCAAATTTTTATGATGTTCAACACTCCGCAATCACAAATACCAAAAAAATATATTCTTTAGAATTTAAATCCTGCACCAGAAAAGTAATTACTAAATTTGGATTAAGGTAACCCAAATTTCGGATTTGATTTAAGACTATCAAATTTTCAAGGTTAGGATTATGACAGTCACAGTAATTGAAATATTCAACAGTCACGATCTTAAAATTCAATATGAAATATAGGAATTGTAAAACGTAGATTCAACAGTCAAGATTTTTAATATTCAGTTCAAAATTCAGAGAGTTTAAAATGTGAATTTAACAGTAACGATTTTGACTTTCGATTTCAGATATAGGGATTTTAAAAACTGTAGAATCAACAGTTATTTTAGAGTTCAATTCGAAATCCAGAGATTTTAAAATGTGAATTCAATAGCCACGATTTTAACTTTCGATTTCAGATACGGGGAGTTTAAAAACTGTAGAATCAACAGTTATTTTAGAATTCAATTCGAAATCCAGAGATTTTAAAATGAGAATTCAACGTTCACGATTTTAACTTTCGATTTGAGATGCAGGGATTTAAAAACAGTGAATCAACAGTTGTGACTTTAAGATTCGATTCAAAATTCAGAGATTTTACAGCCGTGGGTTCAGCAGTTACGATTTTAAGATCTAATTCAGATTACAGAGATTTTAGAACATGAAATCTACAGTCATAATTCTTGAAATTCGATTTGTAATAGAAACAATTTCAAAATTGTCGATCTGAAATCACGATTTTTGAAATTCGATTTGTAATCAAACGATTTTAAAAATATCAATCTAATATCACGATTCTTGAAGAACGATTTAAAAAAAAAATTTGTCGATCTGCAATCTTGATTCTTGAAGAACGATTTTAAAAGAATTGTCGATCTGAAAGTAACGATTCTTGAAAAACGATTTATAAAATGTCGATCTGCAATCAAGTTTCTTAAAAATTGATTTTAAAAATGTCGATCTGCAATCACGATTCTTGAAAAACGATTTTAAACTATGTCGATCTGCAATCACGATTGTTGAAAAACGATTTTAAACCATGTCGATCTTCAGTCACGTTTCCTGAAATAGATCAGCGATAGAACGATTTCACAAACAATGAAAAATAGAATTAGATCACAAGCCTGATTTTCAGCTCGAATGTCTTGATCTTTTGAGTCGCACTGCAGCCAGACTTTTTCAGCTCTCCGTTGCCTTGAACCACAATTTCTTCACCAAAGCTTTATCAATTTCTTAACTTTTTTGCTCTCATTCAACTTTCTGCCTATTTTTCCTTCGTACACTCACGCCCTTTTTTTTTCTTCTATCTTCCTTTTATTTTACATCTTTCCTTTGCTCTCGTCCAAGGGCATTTTGTTATTTTACAAAAATGCCCTTGTAACTCTTATCATAACAAAATGCCCTTGTCATTTTGTTATCTTTTCTTGGCTTTTGAAATTCATAAAAATCCATAATCTAAAATCTTCAGATCACTATCATGGCCAATGATTTAATGACATCATCTTACTTGAGTCAATCTCCTCTCACATAGATAGAAAACACTACATATTGACCGCAAAATCACCGTTGTGGACTTTTTGCTGCATCCGAGCCAGGATTGTTAGGAATCTCATTAGTAAAGACTTTTTGGTCACAAAGAGTGCCTCGTCGGAAAGAGGTAATTTAATATTTCAATTTTTAAAAAATATTTGAAATTATATAGTTTATGATAAGACAAATTGATTATAACTACAAGTTTGTCTAAAAGATCGCTAAATCTCATCTTTAACTAAGGAATTTCACTATCTCTAATCATCCCCTGGTTGTCACTGCATCAGAACTGTTGGGGTGCACCTATTTACAAACAGGAAAGTTCCAGACAGCACAGTTACGGGACCATACAGTTCTCGACAGGATGGTTCCCAGACGAGACGATTTCTGGACGAGACAGTTCCCGAAAAGGACAGTTTTGGTAGACCCCAAAAAAATGGGGCGAAACTAAAAACCATCCCAAACCGTCCAGCATCCCCGTCCTGGACAACTTTGCACTTTACTTAACACTAAACATGGTTGTTCAGTTCTGTTCGTTTAAAACGAACACAAAATTCGCACAAACGAATCGCATAGGGGTCTGTTCAATGTGCTGTTCTTTTTATGTGCAAAAATTAGAACAGATGTTCAAACAATTCGCACAATTCGCACAAGTTTGCACAAATTCGCACAAACCGAACAAATTCGCACAAACCTAACAAATTCGCACAAACCGAACAAATTCGCACAAACGAACAAATTCTCACAAACCGAACAAATTTGCACAGCCGAACAAAATTCGCACAACCGAACCAATTCGCGCAAAACGAACAAAATTCACACGAAGAGAACATAATTCGCAAGTAGAGTAAAAAAGTAGCATATAATTTCTCGTAAATCGCACAAAATTGAAAAAAAGTTGTTATGCATTTACTAGAGTATATTATACTAAAAATATTCTAATTTATTATACATTATACAAATATATAAAAGAGGGGGATAATAATTTAAATGGAGAGTTAATTACGGTGTGTTAGTTATCATGATGAAATAGTTTATTAAGATGTTTTCAAATTCCAGAAGATGATAAGTGTTAGGAAAAATTATAATTAATATTATTATAAGATGGATAGAGATATTAGTAGGAAAGGTATTATAAATTTTAAATAAGAGATAATTTAATTAAAAATATAAATTGAGAGTTTAAATGACTAAAATGATAAAGAAACGAGCATAATAATGTATTATATATTGATAGAATCTGTGGAGAGTAGATTACAGCATGGGGTAGTACATGTAGATAGTTTATATATTTTTCGTATTAGATATGATATGCCATAATATAAATCAAGAGAAACAATATCAGAATTTCAGTTTAACTGAAGCTGCAAGAAATATTTCAAAGGAGCAATTGGATAGGTATAAGCCATGTCCTGGATCCCTCCACAACCACATAATTTTGTTTTTAAGGAGCAGAATTTTTAAATGAAGTTCCATAAGTTCAAATTCAACCAATGGGAAAATAGGAGGTAATTGCAAGGATAGAAAATACAGATCTCGCCTAAAAATGTCTGATCCGGGAAAAGGATAAGGATCCAATTTCATGAAGAGGCATTTGGGGTTCACTTCAAAACTTTAGGACCCTAGATCTAAGGATTCATCATGATCAACATCTGTTTCATCTATTTTTCCTTCATTTTATATCACTTTCTTCCCCTATTTTCTACCATTTTCTCTCTTGAAAATCCAAATTGTTCACGCTCTAAAACATACATAATCTCTAGTTTCTTCATATACGATGTCAGTAAAAACATCACTCATTTGAGCTTCTTAATTTCAATCCTGTTTTCATTTGTTCAAATCCCTTTCAGATTTTACTCTATTTTAAGGGTGCCACCTTCTGTTCCGTTATCCAAAGTTAGCCAAGTTTTGTTTAAATCTCATTTGATCTGGGGGATCATTTTCGCCTTGGGATCACATAGACCAAATCCCCTCTGCTAAAACATAAAAAATTTTATTTAATGTTCTGTATTAAAATTAAATAAAATTTAAAGTATCTAATAATCATATTTATTAATTTTAGTTATTTTGGCATTTAAATAAATTCTAAAAAATCTGTAAAAGTATTGTTTATTATCTCCATTCTCTCGTGCTTCTAAATTAGGACGAAAATGAATTTGAATTAATGCTTCCCTGTGGATCAACCCCTTACTGTATGATATGTACGAAGCATTGATTGCAGAATCCTTATAAGATAATTATTCTTGAGTTTAAATTAAAATAATTGAATAAAACCCTAAGTTTCGACTTATCGGAGAAGAATATGGATATAGCAAAGAAAGACATGGAAAGCGATATAGATGAAGATAGAGATAGGACTAGAAAATGAGTCAAAGGTAAGAGTAGCAACAGGTATGATTATTGATCATTTAATTAATCTTCAAACAACAACTATTCCAGCTCTGCTCCGAATTCATCCTCAGGTACTGTAGCAGCTTGGTCAAGGCCAGTCATCCGTAAAAATTCTTCTCTGGCTGCATCCCATTCCTCCACATAGCTCAATAGAAAATCAGAGACTTAGGGAGAGACCGAAAAGAGAATCAGAGATAGAAAAAGAGAAATTCGGAGAATGAGAGAAAGAGAAGGAGAAAATTAGAGAGAAACAAACAGAGAAACAGATTATTAGCAAGGGAGGCAAAGAGAAAAATAGGAAGAGAATCAGAGATAGAGTGCAAAATTAAGATGATGAGGGAGAGAAAGAGATAAACAGGGAATTAGAGAGAGAGAGACAGAATTAGAGAGCGAAAGAGAGAATAAGAGAGTTATAGATAGAAAATTAGAGAGAAAGTAAGAGAGAATCAGATAGTTAGAAGCGAACACGATAGCATCAGAGAATTAGAAAGAAAGAAAAGAGAATCAAATAATTAGAGCGAGAATTAGAGAGAAAAAAAGAAAGAGAATTAGATAAAGAAAATCTTATAATTAGAGACAGAATTAGAGAGTCGAAGAGAAAGAGGGAATTAAAGACAGAGAAAGGGAGAATTTGATAGATAGAGAGTAAGGGAGAATAAGAGAGAGAGAGAGAGAGAATCAGAGAATTAGAGGGAGAGAGAGAATCAGAGAATTAGAGGGAGAGAGAGAATCAGAGATAGAAAAAGAGAAAATCAGAGAATGATAGAAAGAGAGAAAGAGATGATCAGGGAGAGACAAAGATGGAATTAGGGACCGAGAGAAAATTAGAGACACAGTTAGGGAATGAGAGAAAAGTGGAGAGAGAGAAAGCGAGGAAAAGAGAGATTCAGATAATTAGAGAGAGAGCGAAAGAGAGAATCAGAGATAAAGAGAATACCAGAGAATGATAGAGAGAGAAAGAAAGAATTAATGGGAGAGAATGAGAGATAGATTACGAGTGAGGGAGAGAGAAATAAAGAGAGAGAGGAAGAGAGAATGAGAGAGAGAGAGAGAAATAAAAAATTAGAAAGTGAGCGAAATAGAGAATTAGAGAGAGAATTGGGGAACTAGAGAGAGAGAAAAATAGAGAATTAGAGATAGACAACTGAAGAAATAGAGAGAGAGAGAGAGCGAATTAGAGATAGAGGAAGAGCAAGTCAGAGATTTAGAGAGAGAAAGAGATATTCAGAGATAGAGATAGAGAAAATCAGAGAATAAGAGAGCCAGAGAGAAAAAGAGACGATCTTCCCCACATCCTCATCTGCCTGCATAATCTTTTTGATACGCGACTGCAGTGGAACGATAAAAAATTCGGAATTTTTCATGTACATTTCATGAAAAAAATGATACTTTCTTCAGAAATAAAGCATCAATTTTAAGAATTTGAAAGCCAACGGAGTAAACTAAATCACAATATCAGTTTGAGATCCCTTATTTCTCGTGTTTCTCGCGAAGAATGCAGATTCAAACTATTTTTTATCTGTCAGCGATTACGAACCTCGAAACTGTTCGATCACATATGCAAAAGTGATGATCTGAAGGCATAGATCAATTCCAAAGATTGCCGGAACGTGTAAACCCTAGAATGAGATCCGGAGACCGGCTTGCAGGAAATCTGATCAAAGTCCAGCGGCACGGAAATCTCATTCGCGCAAGGAATAAGCAATACAGAAGCCAAACGCGCATCGGATAAAACCAGAAACGAATCCGTCGGTCCGGCACGACACGCGATCTCAGCAGATCTCAAGTTTGAAGAAATTACGGCATAAAATACAAAAAAAAGATTTAAAACGGACGGCAAGAGATCGGTGGAAACATTGAAGGGAAAGTACCGTGGGAAATCTCGTGCCGAGCTTCTTCCTCATCGTTCTCCGCTGATCCAAATCTATACGCGCGCGCGTGTGATTTCTTGATAGATATATATCAGTTCTGCGAGAGGCTGGGACTATGAGAACGAGAACGAGACTGGGACTCAGAGAACGAGAACGAGGGAGGGAGACTGGGACTCTGAAAAAGAGAAAGAGAGTAAAAAACACACTTTTTAAAAATTCTTTTAAAAAAAGTTCGCACAATTCGCACAATGCGAACAGCACAGGGGTCTGTGCGAAGTTCTTTTCGTTTTCAATTCGCCCCAATTCGCACCAAATGAACAGAACGATCATGACTACTTAACACCCACATAAGGTGGCTTAATGGGCTTAATGGGCCAGTAGAAAAGGTTTCCTGCAGCCCATAGCGTTGGCAACAGGGCTTTAAATACCGGGGCAGCTTTCCCGCCGAGAAGAAGAAGCCATCGAGAGCTCATTAGGCCCAATAGGCCCAATAATCCTAATGGGCCTAATGCACTTTACTTGACAGCAATAGATAGAAGTTGGGCTTATTGGGCTTATTGGGTCTATTAGGCCGGTAGAAACGGTTTCCTACGGCCCATGTCGTCGGCAACAGGGCTTTAAATACCGGGGCGGTTTTCCCGCCGAGAAGAAGAAGCAGTGGACCGCTCCGATGGCGCGTCTCCTCCGGAGCAGATCCGGCGATCGCCACCTTCGAAAGAGCGCCTCCGCGTCGTCTTCCGCCAGATCGTTGCCGCTCAGATCCACTACTCGAAGGCGCGCGATGGCCGCCGAGATCTCCTCCATCTTCCTCCGATCCTCGATCTTGCCACCGGAAGATGTTTGCCAGATCGAGCCTTCGTCCGCCGTTCCCGATCCTCCGGCGATTTTTTCTTGCGCCTGATCTTCGGTGTGCCGATCGGAAGATGTTTCGCAGATCGTGAGATCCGCTGTCGCCGGAGATCCGCCGGCGAGATTCGCGATCTGCTTCTCGGCGTTGTTCGCGAGGTAAAGCTCCTCCAGATATTCACTTCCTGAGAGATTTCAAGAGTATTAGGCTTTCGAGTTTTCAAATTTCGCGCGTTATTGATTTTTGAAACCGCAGATTTCGCTACTGAATTCGTAATCTCTTTCCGAATTTCGTTATTAAGTTAGTAGAATTCGCAGATTCCTTCGTGGACTTTGCGTTTTTCGATCTGCTTTGACGATTAAAAACGAAAATTTGGCGTAGATTTCATTATTCAATTCATTGATTTCGTGTAAATTTAGCGCAGATATGTGCAATTTAATTCCGTAACGGATCGATGAACAATTGAAGAACAAGAGATTTCTCACCGGAAGCGGCTTCCAGAATCTGAACGACGCCGGAGAATCCTAGCCGGCAACTATCGAGATTTAACACTCTGACGCAGCAACGCGGATCAGCGAGCATCTTTTCAAGAATCCCGCAGCCCTAATCCACAAGAACAGGTCAGCATCTTCTTAATCCATTCAGAAAAAAAATCCACCTCACAAATACTTTATATGTTATGATCATTAAATCATCAACAACAAAAATATTAAGTCTCGTTGATTAGAAAATCCAATTTCTTGCGAATAATTCTTTAAGTAATTGTTAGAAAATCAGAACCAAGTAGCAAATTTAATTAAATACCTCTTTTCCAAAGGGGTTTCCTGAGAGATTGAGCTCGGCGACGCAGCCGAGAATAGAGCTGTTCATACAGATCGTTGCGAGATCTCGTGATAGCAAGCCGCAGAAGGAGAGATCAAGATTGATCAGCTCTCCAGAGCCCAAGGACAAGGCGTCGAGTAGTCGCGTGGCTGATTCCTACACCACAATCCAACCGTCGGATTAAGATCGGACGGTTGTTGATCATCCGATTAAGAGACTGCTTACCGATCGGATCCCGCATTCGGCAAGATCGAGAGAGGAGAGACTGGAGGATTGAATCAGTCTGCAGAGGGCATCCACCATGATCTTGCTTAGCTTTATTCCTCTCAGGCTCAGTTCAGAAAATCTGACAAGGTTTAATTTGAATATGGTTCAGAGCTCAAGAACAGTGAGGATTTTTGTGGAGATTCATCTCACCTCTTCAAAGTGGAGAGTTTGTTCATCAAATTGACTGCTGCAGTTCCTGAAATTGGACTGTTTCTTCCTGCGGGATTAGGGAAATTACATCATAAGAAACCAGAAATGACGCACATCTTTGATAGAGATCTAAGTGGCAACCTCACTAGAGAGAGCGAGCAAGCATGAGAGAGGGAGAGAGAAAGTTCTCATTTTTTCTGAACTGTTTGAACGAAATCAATCGATTTGTATTTCATCACAAATCTCGATCAAACTCTGAACAAAATCCTTAATCAATTGAAAGACTCAACATGTTAGGATCGAATTCCCTTCTGTTCAATCAAATCATTCGATCAAAATTTGATCGATTTGATTTTATTCAATCACCGATCCCTCCTCGTTATTTTCAACGTAACAAAATTTTAATTGACAGAACGAGGGCGGAGAGGGGAATACTCTTCTCAGTGCTATGGGCAATCTGGCTTTCTACTAATTAGATTATTTTCAATGGGAGCATAGTTCCACAACGTTTTGTTTCTAGCTTATATTTTTGTAGTATCGAATGGATTAAAGATCTTGGATGATCTTCCTTTTTCCTTTGGATAAAAAAAAGTGTGATTGATTCCTCTGTGAGATGAAGAGAGGGCGTACCGACGAAGAGATGAGAAATTGGGGAGTCCTCGTGCAGCGAATCTGCAATCTTCTGGATTGTTCTTGACGTGATGGAAGTTTGCTCCAAGTTTAAGCTATAAAGTGCTTGGAGGGAATTAGATTTATGTATTTAAAAAATAATTTAAATACCAGACAAAAGAACTTATTAAGGCACCCTTACATTTGCAGTTTAGAAGAATAGTTCCAATGTAGAAACTGCAGGCATCGGTGAGGCGGTTCCCTGATAGATTGAGGACCTCCAACCGCGACAACAGCACCCCGCATTCGCAAATCTGTCACTCATGTTTTAAAATTTTCGTTTTTTGGATTATTTTTCTGTAGAAAAATAAAATATGTGCAGAGGACTATCGAATTTGGACCTGAAATAACGCGGTGGGCCCGAACTGGTTACAGTGGAGATCAAAGGTCAGCCCGCCGTATCTCTGACTCGAATGGGTGAATATTTTCTGGAGTTTTTCCATTGTGCTGTTTCCTGATTTTTAGAAAAAAATATTCAAAATTATTTTTAATTTTCTTAGAGAGAGAAACAGTCTCTTTTTAAAAATTATTTTCAAAATCGGTGACCCTATTTTAAAAATTATCTTACCCAGTAGGTTATGAGAAAGATCCAGCGCGGCAAGGGATTTATGCTCCTGCAAGGCCTCTAAAAGCGGAGATATTGACACGTCCTGCAGGCCGCAGTCCGAAACCATGACTTCGTCTTCAGAGACCTAGAGAGAGAAAAAGTTCATAAACCCAGGTTCGAGCTTTTTTGGTATTTTAATTTTTTAGTTTAACCCCACCTCTAGATTATATAATTTGATTAATAGCCTCATGCTCGGTTTCTCCGATTGATTCTGGCAATAATCGACGTACGATTTCATTAGACGCTTTGGCACCCACCCTGTGAAAAAAATAACTAAATTCCTTGCTAGAGAGAGAAATAAATAGGCAAGTAAATAAATAAATAAATAATATTACCACCAGCTGTTACCTTCTACGGCAGCTGAAACGTGTTCTGTGAATTCATCTGATATCTCAACTGTCTCCAGATCTCTGCCGAAAATCTCAAGGCCTCGAATTATTGGTACCAGACCTGTGAATTATTTTAAAAATCATTCAAAAAACCAGAAATTAATGTGTAAATAATTTCCGTAATATTTTATGACATACCCTTGGATCTTTTTTCTTCGGGGAGATGCAAGTAGTAGGTACAAGACACTAAGGCTTTCAGATTATCTGCGTTCATATAATCTCCTTCCTTGCAATAACTCAAGTTCACGTTGACCAAATTTGTATCAACTTTGACACTGATATTGCGCTGCAGGGTCAAGGTGAAGAACTCGTTTACTATTAAAGAAAAATCTATTTAAAAAGAGATTAATAAATGATTGGTGCTTACAGGCTGCTTTTCCACACAGTCTGGAGGGTGGAGATCTGACCCCTTGTGTCTCTGATCCATGCTTAGATCACTCGCAAGACCCAATTTTGCAGAAAAGTCCTCGGCCCCGTTCAGTGAGCAACGGTCCATCTCGCTCCCATTGCTCTGCTTTGAGCTCGTCGACTTTAAGGAACATACACTTTCTCCACCCCTGGCCCCCTGGAAAAAAAAATATTTTCTATTTCACCCTGAATCAAATTTAATTACTCTACAGAAACCCCATTCTTACCGATGGAATATCAGAAGGCCTTCTGTTTCTGTTCATCCCATCTGTGAAAGGAAAAAGATGTGTTGATATTCCACAGTTTTTAAATTGGAAATGAGAGAGGTTAGTTTTCATACTGTCATTCGACGTGGCGACTTCGTCTTCATCCTCGTCGTCAGAGATGATGACACGTGGGCGTTTTCTGGCTTGCTGCTGGCTGTGGCTAGACTTGGTCAACTCCTTGGAAGATTCTGAGAGGGAATCTTTTGACTCTGGGAGATCCTTTTGACTAGGAAAGTCAACGTTGACTTTGTCTGCACGACGAGGACGCGGTGAGCGGCTCGAAATCTCCTCTCCCTCGGTCTCCGTTTCAGAGCAGTATTCATCGCCACAGTTCCTCAGTTTGTCATCGTTGTCAACCGCCCGCCGAAGCTTCTGAATGTCATCTTGTAGTTTCCTGCAGGAAAAATAATATTTAATACAATTAATAAATGGATTTTTTAAATAATGAGAGAAAGATCACCCGAGATTGGTGATCCTCCCGGAATGATAGATATATAATATCAATGAAATAAAACACGAGAGCAAGAGGGTCCCCTGATTGAGTCTTCATAAGATCTCATCACAGAAATATATCATTTTACCTTACCTGCTGAAATAGTAACCATTTAATGGAATCCATAAACACAATTATATTAATAAATGACAGAGGCCTAGGAGTTATAAAATTGAGGCAAGTTGAAGATACAAGATATATTCACAATTATCTTCGCTTCTTGCAGGAATAATAATCCTTGCACCAAATAATTGGTATTTTTTTAGTGAACAAAGCCGGATGCATCAATGCTGCATATTAAGGCGTGTTTGAGAATATTGAATATTTATATTATTTTCCCCATGGAGATAATTATATTTCTGGAAATTACCTTGCCTGTTGGACGTCATTGAATCTAATCATGTGACTGTAGTGCATGTTCTCCAGGGCAGACAGCTGAGCTGAAGGGAAATTGCCTTGGACAGCAAGCCTGAAATCGAGGAAACGCTTATAGAGAGAGAGAGAGAGAGGAGAGATAAAGTGAGAAGAGATTAAACATCCACTACAGCTGGACATGGTCGCTCTGTTCTGTTTGTTTAAACGATCAAAAAATTCGCACAAAAGAACCGCACAGGGCCTTGTTCTTTGTTCTGTTCTTTTTTTTTCAAAAACGAACCAAATTCACACAAATTCGCACAAAACTAAAACAAAATTCGCACAAAGCGAACAAAAGAACAGAATGACCAATTTGTGCAAATTTGTGCGATTTTCTGTTCTACTTTGTTTTTTATCTGTTCGGAAAACCAAACAGAACGAACGATTCGCACAAATTTGCACAAAGAACAGAATGACCATGTCTAAGCTTAAGATGATAATGGCCTGGGAATAACCACCTGTAACCTTCTTCAAATGATTCCAGAGCGGCAGCCCAGTCCCCTGCAGAGTCTAGAACATTCCCTATATTTATCTTTGCTAATGCTTGTCCCTGAAAAAATCCAGTATTCAGCCTCTTACTTAAGTCGAAGTATACCGACGGTAAATCGAATATAATTATGTCTAATTATGGCATCACATGTTGGCTTGCAACCATAATTCAAAAAATAATTCATCTTATAACGTTTCTTTTACAAAAAGAAGAAGAGGACTCTTTTTTTAAAGAATTCAGTTGCAAGAGCAGACTGAGAGCTGGGGACCAGGATCGGGCCTGCCAGCCAGAAGGGAAGAACTCACTGGAGATCTCCATTGACTCTATCTGCATTCATCTTGTTTGGCCTCTCTTATCTACTACATTCTTCTTTTTCTGATATGTGGATGAACTTGTTATCAACATTTCATACAAGATTCTGCATTCAATTGAATAGATATTCGATCTCATTTCATACAAGATTCTTCGGATCGATATCATAAGCCTGTAAGCCTGTTCCAGGGTATTTTGGGCATTTTTCACCGAGTGTATTTTCCTTGAAGTCGGGTGAAGCTTGGGCCAGTGCACTCCTTCATGCATACTGATACGACTCCAGTCGATAGCCATCAAGAAATTGATCTATCAATAGCTAATCCGTACAATGTAGTTCAATCTTCGGGTGGCTTGTGTTTCAAAAAAGAGTGATGACTCGAGTCTTCTGCAAGAGGATGTATCCTGATGCACCGACGGAATGCGTATTGTGCACAGGAGGAGAAGAGGACCGTAATCATCTATTCTTCAAGTGCCCTCTCGCTAGCACGATTTGGACTACTCGAACTCAGACGGCGGTGAACCCGACATCGGAGGAGGCCTTCCGGGACTCGATGCAGAGACTCGACTCCAGACGAAGAGAATCGGGGTGTGGAGCCTTGACAGTGCTTTGGGGAATATGGTGCCACAGAAATGGCGTGATCTTTCGTGGTGGGACCGCCTCTACGGATGGGCTAGCCCACGAGGTGGGGGGACTTATGGCTAGACATGGTTGTTCTGTTATGTTCGTTTTAAACGAACAAAAAATTCGCACAAAAGAACCGCACAGGGCCTTGTTCTTTGATCTGTTCTTTTTTTTTCTGTAAATCTTGAGAGAGATGAGGAAATGATGAGATGAAGAGGAGGATGGACAGAGAGGAACACCAGAAAATAGGGCACAAAAAGGTTGGAGTTTCCATTACTAATCCTTTGCCCTTTATACAAATATGCACTGAGGAGAGAGAGAGAGAGAGAGAAAAGCAGTTCCTCCGATGGTCATATTTTTGAAAAATATGACCGTTGGGACCTGTCACATCCAGCTGCTTTTTTTGCAGCTGGATGTCCAACGGCTAGTTTTTCTAGCCGTTGGAGTCTGGGCCTGATGTAAATCAGGCCCAGTATATATTAGGTCCTTAATGGACCTAATATATGGCCCTAATGGGCCCCTCACTATTGGGCCCTTAATGGGCCCTTAGTGGGCTCTTTAATGGGCCCTTAACGGGCCCTTATTTAGATTGATTTTAGTTAGGTTTTTTATTCATTTCTCTAGGGTTATTCTATTACATGTACACGGCCTTTGGCCCATAAGTCAGTCCAATCTGCCCTAAATGGGCCTTGATGATCTAACATTTTCAAAAACAAACAAAATTTGCACAAATTCGCACATTCGCATAAAACTAGAACAAAAGAACCGCACACGGGTCTGTGCGATGTTCTGTTCGACTTTGTTTTTGTTCTGTTCAGAAAACCGAACAGAATGAACAATTCGCACAAAAAGAACAGAACGACCATGTCTACTTATGGCATCACGGTTCCCCTGAGTCGGGAAAAGAGAGAGTAGAGGAGAAACCCCTTAGTTACTGACCCTTTTCGGGTGACCGCCTATTTTGTTATTCGAAAAAAAGAGAACAATCTAATTCAATCCTGGCAGGAACAGAGATCAAAATAGAGAGATAAATGAGTAGAGAGATATCGAAGAGTGGAAATCAAGAAAGTGAAAGATAGGGTGGAGAGCTTGGATGCATCACCCAAGCACCTCCTCCAGAACTGGGGCATCTCCAGACCAGCCACTCGCCTCTGCAAATTCAGGTAAGATTCTTCTTAAATGTATTGTAGGGGAAATGTCTTATTTATAGAGTCTCCTTTCTAACCAAAACGCCCCATTCAAAGGCGTCTCTTATGTCGCACGTGCCTCTCTCCGGAGGCACTTCTTATTCTTCTCAAGTATTGTCTTGGGAGGTTCGTATCAGAGACCCCCTCGATCATCCTCATTGTCACAATAGAAATTAGCATGTGTTACGAAAGTTCTATACAGCACATGACTTGCACTTGCTGCACATATTTTTAGGCTATTCTAGTCCTCGGTCCAAGGACGGTTGTAATCTGTAGTGGGCTATTGTTTTCAGCCCAATACACTATTGTATATAACCTCCTTAGAATGAAGTTAACCCTGAGCTGTTTTTTAATCTCCTATCCCTTTGCTGTTTTTCTTTTTGTCAACCGTGAGCCTTTCCTCACAGCAGGTTCTATCAATCCAAAAAATCACTTTTTTCAAAGTGTGGTTTCTTCAAATTATTGAGAGAGATAGTGTAAAAAAATAGTTCAAATTGAGAAATATAGGGTAAACGAGGATCAGGGTTAAAGAACCAAGCGAATTAAACGAGAAATGTGCATCATTTTGGGCTCAAGTTCTAACTAGAGCAAGTATTGTCACAATGTTTGCCTTCTCATTCATATGTGTCATTTAAGTGAACTGTTTTCAGCTCTCAATCGATGTCGATAAACTCAAAATAATTAGGAAACTTTTGAATAAATTCCATGGAGGGAAAATTGATTTGCACCTCGAGGTTTCCAATCGATCTCGAGATGTTCCAACTTTTCATGTACCATTTTCGTGCTTTGCTATAGTTTCGTAGCTTCTGATAAGACTCCCCAATAGCCAGATATGAGTCGCTCATCTTTTCCTTGTCGCAGAGCTCATCGGCCACCTTTTTCTTCCTTTTAGCAAAATCTTGAAGCTAGAAGACAAAAATGAGAGTAAAGATGAAATAAATTATTTAATGATATTATAAGTCGCTGGTTCTAGTGGCAAACGCATAATTATCTACTTCGGAAAATGTACAATTGGTGTAGAATATCCACCAGTAGAGTAGAATGAAAGTTGGTATAGAATTTCTAACCTTCAAACTTGCAAAATAAATGAGTGTAACAATAAAGAATTATTGGGGAAGTAAGCAATATTTTTTCTTTTAGTATCCAAAAGCTACATTTTCATATTCGTACTGATGTCTAATTGAAGAATTTGACTAGAAAATATGTGAAATTGAAGAGGTTGAAGAGGTTTCTGACAAGTACTTTTAAAGGCAATGATCTCCATTCATAAGGCAAAGAAGAAGCTCTGTTTCACTTTATTTCTCTTACATTTATCTAGTTCGGATCAAGCGCATATCACTGTGCCAAAAGCTAAACCGTGTAGAAAACATGTTGCTTTAGTTGTTAACATTTCAGCATTGTATTAAGAACAGTTCTTGATGAGCTAGAGCAAAAGTCTACGTGGCATTATATCTTGGGCAGGATGTTTGGCAATCCCCTCAACATTAATTTGTTTGGCATTCATATTTTACGATCCAAAACGGACTTGACAGCGACGACAAAGGAATAAAAAATGTTGATGAAGAAACTCTGACCTTAGACCAGGCTGAAATCGAGTGGGATTTCTCAATGAGACGGTCCAAGAGAGCATATAATTCCAACAAATACTTTCTTTCAGATCCTGTACCACGAGCATCGGACACAGTTCTGGCCAACTTCCTCAGCTTCAGCTCTTCTCTCTTCAGCTCCTCCAGTTCTTCTTTAGCTTCTTTTGCTGTGACAATGTTCTGATTGATTAGATTGGCCAGGGCATCCTCATCTTGCAAGGAATTTGCAATTTTAATAGCCTTCTGATAGCAATGAATGGCATCTTCATAGTTTTGCATCTGATAATGAAGTTCGCCGAGATTAATGAATCCCTTTGCTTCCCCTTCTGGGTGACCAATGTTCTTGCAGATGGATATATCCTTTTCAATGTGTTCTTTAGCTCTGGCCCATTGCCTAAGTTCCAGATACACAGTTCCAAGATTGTGGTGCAGCCTAGTCCGCCCATCGTCGTTTTCAGGTACCTCTTCCTCATCACAAATCTTAAGTCCCTGGAGAAGAATTTTCCTCGCTTCTTCCAGATTATCCAGGTCCTTCTCTAGCATCCCCAGATTGTTGTACGCATCGATGAATTCCTTGAGGAATTGGGAGCATTTACTGTAAGATTGCTTCTCCTTCAATGTTCTGGCGAGCTTCATAGCCGTTTTGAAGTACTTCTTGGCGTTTTGCAAGGCGTAATGATCGTCCTCGGACTTCAAGAAAATCTCGTGGTAAGTACGCCCTAGCTGAGTGCTGGCCCTCTGCTGCTCGATCAGATCTTCCGAATCTTTCGCAATCTGTAAGTGTTTCTTCTGCGCAAAAGGCACAATCAAACGACTTTTTTTTGGCCAAAAAATCGAAATATCATCATCGAAATCGAATACCTGGTAAGTGAGGGCTTCCTTGAACTGTTCTAACCGGAAGTAGACCTCGCCGAGGGATTGGCAAGTAGGGAGAAGCTGCTTCTGCGGGAGATGCTTTGTCGAGATCTCGTAATCGCGGCGAAGCCATCGAAGAGCTTCTACGTACTCGCCGCGCCTCTTGAGAACGTCTCCGATGACATTCGCCCACCTCGCTTCCTCTTCGCGGTTGCCTTCCGCCTCCGCTGCTCGAAATCCCTTCTTCGCCGCCTTCAATTGCACGTCTTCCTCCCTCCGCATCGCCAGAACCCAGTCGAGAAGATCGAATTCGTCGAGAAATCGCGAAGATCGAGCTCCGATTCTCGCCAAGAACTCTCGGAGATTTGAAAGAGGAGGAGATGAAATTTGAACTGTTCTGAAGAACCTGTTCTATTTAAACGAGTCTGAAACATTTTGGCGGGAAACTTACATTTAAACATTATTTTTTTACTTGCCAGTTCATTTTTTTGTTTTATACCCAGAATTTCATCATGTTTCAATTCTGAAGTTGGTTTTGAACCATACGAGTAAGTTCAATTCCTCTAAGTTGGGTCTTATCTTTAATAATCATTGGTGCTCTAGTATATTAAGGTTCTGAAGTGCCAACCGTCACGTCATTTGTCACGTCACTACATCAGGGAAGGTGTGACGGTCCACGTCATTCGTCATTGTAGCACTGGATGATAATGATCATGATGATGTGATGTGATGTGAAGGATGATAGACACCTCTGAATGTGATAATATTTTAAATATTATCCAAAAGTTTAGACATGAGAACAAGGATGGCTATAATTCAATATATAATACCCTAACATATTTTTTCATTCTTCGTGGAATTCATGAAGATGGTTGACACTATATGATGAAACATCCATGTCACAGAATAGTGTATGATATTCCCCTAATTTTACACATACATTAGATATGTATGAATATTTTTCCAAAATAAATATTGAGGCTGATTAATATACTCATAGAAATATTTTTGTTGATTAGTTGATTTTTTAAAGTTATTTAAATATAAAGCTTTAGAAATGAAATAATATATATCTGGATCATTTTACGGAAGAGTATCGATATGTACGTACGGTGGTTTAGTATTTATAGTAAATGTTTCTACTGGCAAAAGATGTGGAGCGAATATATTTTTGTTATATATTGTTATTCATCATTAATCCATTTTCCCAAATCAATCATTTATAAATGTTTCCGAAGACAAAGTCAATACAAGTATTAAGTATGCAATTAAAATCAAAATGTAAAAACATTATTGTAAAATTACATGGACCACTAAATAGTGTAGTTGTTTACGAAGTGTATTATTTGTTGGTTATTATTAGATATCAGTTTCTAAATCAATTGCTATTTGCTACATTAAATGGGGTAATTAAATGTCAAATGTAGTTTGTTCTGACATGTTTTCAAATAAGGTAGTCATAATCAAATATAGTTTTCAAAGATAATTGAAATTTACTTCTTTAGAATTTGGCAGTTCAATATTAAATTTAGTTTGTGATGATATATTGATAAATAGGATAACCATTTAAGGCATTTCAATTATAAAACATTCTATATATAATTTTCCTTGCAAACACAAAGCAAGTAAGGGTCAAATCCATGACTAGAGAGTGCTAACTAAGTGGATGGAATCTCCATTTTTAAGGTCACAAGTCAAAGATAATTCAAAATAATTATAGAATGGTAAAAATATATTCCTATCTAACATGATTTATCCAAAATAAACTAATTTAAGGAATTTTAGTGAATGATGTAATGAGAAATAACCATTGATTAAAATAATTTACCTTAATTGTCATTTCGGGAGCATGGGTTAAATGATGGAGTTGAGGCGAGCATGCGTGAGGTTAGAGAACGGAGGAAAGTGATTTTACTGTTCACAAATTGCAGATGATATTGTAGCACATATGAGTTACTAGCATGTTTGCCCAAATTTCATAAATTTTGCACCATTATATCACCTTCCAAGCTTCAAACGACATACCAAACTTCACAAAAGAATTTTGACACAATAAGCATGCCCTTTTGTGTTTAAATCACATCGCAACAAAAGTGAACATGTGCAGCTAAAGAGGTAGCTTGGATTTGTAGTGAAAAAAGTATCTATTTTTTTATGTTGGTCACCCATTATTTAACATAAAAAGGCATGCTAAATTATTCTTAAAAATCATTGGCTACTGCTCATCACTTGTTGCATCCAATGATTGGCTGATTTTGATTGTTGGGTGTGATTCAAATGAATTAGATTGCAACAGCTGGTAGAGGGGAATAAAATGCATTAAAATAAATTCACAGATATATTTTACACCTCACAAAGTTATTTCCGTTATGAATTTAACATCATCATGTTCCAAAACAATATTTGAATATCAGAATAAATCTCAATATACTATAGTCATAAATTCTTAAATAAATCCAATATATTTATTCTGAATTGGAAACGTGTTTTCCTTAGGAATTTATTGTCACTATTTTCCTTTAAAATAATGCAGAATAAGAAAAAATCAGAATTTCACTATAAAATTATAATGAGTTATTATAAGCATGGATAACATGCAGTTATGATAATTTTAGTGAAAGTAAAAGATATTAAAATAGCATCTTAATTAAAATGCATGAAATTACCTTTAAAAATAACATTTTACTCGTGGTTATAGAATATCTCCCAAATTAATTATGCCACCCATTTGGTAGTCTCCACTATGTTCGCTTTAATTAGTTTATTCTCTCACAAGTGGCAGCTACGTAGTGTTTGAGGCTCCCACTAATTTCTTCCTACCTGAAATAGGAAGTATGTGTTCTTATCATCCTGTATGAGTAAAAAATATTTTAAAAATGTATCAATGAACAGTGGGATATGAGATTCCTATTTTTCTATGGGTGATAAAATAAGATAAAGATGGATGGCTCAAAAGAAAGTGTTAAGGTAGGCAAAAGATTATGGATAAATAAATAATACTTAGATAGCTTAGTCCCATGAAAATAGGAGTGAGCATAATAAGTTGGAAGGGTGTAGAGAAGGATAAAGATGGTGGATAATTCATCAGTGTGTTCACCAAAGAAAGGGATGATAAAAAATAATTCACACATCCTATATAGAGAACAACTAAACTTGCTTCCAAAAGAAGAAACAACATAAAGTGATATTTTTTATTTTTTATTTTTCCATAAAACGATAAAAAAGTAAATTACATCAAAAAAAACCGAGCATTGATAAAAAAAGAAGCTCTTAACATAACTCATCACATGATATTGAGAAGGAAAAGTATGGACAAGTCGTATAGAAATAAAAGAGGGGGATAAGGAGGAAATGATATCATGGACTGATATCAGAAAGGGGAGAAGAAAAAACAACTCGAGAGTAAATCATATCATAAGTAATTATGCAAAATGCAGAAGAGATGGATTCCTATATATGTAAGCAAATGGGGTGAAGTGGTGCAAGGTAAGCTATGAAAAGGGGTGACGAGGATATATAAATACAAAGGTTTCAAAACCCTAAAAGTAAAATATATCCACCAATGCCATTATGACATTGTGTGTGTGACCCTCTAGGCCCATGTATCATTCTAGTTAATAACTTTAGTGACCCAATAACAATTATTGACCAAGATTATTAATTAACTATATCAATATATGGATTTAATTAAATAAAGATTGATTTAACCCAATCGATAAGTTAAGTTTCCATCCCATGGGGTGCCAAGCTTTACCTCGTGCTCTAGAAGATACCGAGTAGTGTCGAACTCTCTCATTGAACCTTTACCGTCATCGGTTACCATATATGTATTATCCATCATCCGCACGAGACTCTCGAACGACTTAGGGTATGGTTTATCATTAAATCCTAATCCGTCATTCAGTTAGTACTGATGGGTAACAGAGATCATTAGAGAATGCCTTCTACAATATCCTCACTACCCTGACTAGAGATTTTTCTGCATCGTCTTCTTTTAGTCGATCACCTTTTATACCGAAGGCGGATGATCCCGTCTTGACCACTTAGTCATCTCCGCGAGCTTCTTACTACATTCAAGCTATGACTTGTTTGAATCCCCTGATTAGAGGCTTCTAAGTCATAGTCAGAATGTAGTTTTCCATTCCCGATGTCCTTAGTGTCTCAGGTCAGTGGATCACTTATACAACCATGACATGAATCAACCCAATTGACATTTAGGTATAATACCATTCAGGGATTCATAGGGATCAATTCAGTGAACTCTTTCTCCAAAGAGCACACACTATCTGTCCTTAGTGTCGCCACACTAAAAGCCACATGATCAGTTATACTTACTGTATAAGTAGGATCAGCTAGTTCTATTCTATCTGGAAACTCAATGTTCGTCTCGACTATCCATTGAATATGAATATTTAGAATACATCTTTAAAAATTAATGGTCATTGTATTATTGTCTCATCATAATTCACTAAGTCACTGCACATATTCATGGACTTCATTATAAACATCACATTGAATAATAATGAACATAAATATTTTATTCAATGAACTTAAATAAACATGGTAGTGTGATTGGTTTGACGCCCACATAATATACATCACTAATATCATGTAACACTATAAGATAGTTATTTAAAGAGTATAATAGGGCATATGGATGTGCAATCCTAAGAGTTTATTCAATGCTCACATGGTCGAGGGATCTTTTGCATATGAGGAAATGTTGAAGATGATCGAAGTTACAAGAAAGTGAGATATACTCGGAGAATGGTTATTCCTTCAATTTATTATTGATCTCATCATTCAATTCCTTAATGACTCGTACTTAACTTGTTTAAGAACATAAAGGTGAACCTTTAGAAGGTAACATCCCGAGACACCTTATTTGGTATGACTAATGGGGGAAGTTGTTCCATGTCCTTAAGAAGGACAAAGGAACGAAGCATGTTAAGGTATCCCCATCACACAAGGATATAATCTGTAACAAATATTTACTCTATGGTGTGAAAGGTCACTAGAAGAGGAACTATGCGTAGTCACTCATTAAGATAGCTCAGAGCAAGTTGAAACATAGGGATGTTTTAATTGCTAAAACATGGGAGAAAGTTGAGGAAAAGAATACATAAAGTTGAGGCTACGGAGTATCGTAAATGTTACGATGATTACTATATGGTTAGTGAACCAGAAGCTTCACTTGGGAGATATGGTATCTTTGGAAGGTCATTATGTTCCTAGCATAATGAAGAACATCACACCTATTGTGAACAGATTTGTATATTCCCTAACTATTAAGAACAATAGTCGTTCCAATTATTTGAGAAATAAGTTGATTTCTCAGGCATGGATAGAAATGGAATAATTCTATTGGATAATTCTTACCACTATCTCAAAGTGATATTTCTCCTAAGAAGAGCAAGAATATGTGAAGAAAGCTCATCATTATGAGTATACATGTCATTGGCAAAAGGGAGAGAACTTAATATGCATTAGATGCATAGTTAGTGCATTTGATTTTGAATCATATGCTAGATGCTAATTATACCTTTTGGGTAAAGTACCCATGTCTCCAAACTTGCGAAGTGTTGAACATGCTAATAATATGTTATCATCTATACAAGGAGACGTATGCATCTATATTTTGATATACCTGAAAGAGTGTTGAACAATTTTTGATGAGATCGAATAGCATAATACTTGAGTAAGATCTCAATTTAGTCATCCACTAACGTATGAGATGAATGGTTCATCAAAGAGGTTAATTCACGCTTTGTAGGACAAAGCAGAATTTGTGACGGCCAACTTAAGACTTTCAGTGAACCCATGTGTACACGCACTCGTCACAGTTGCATGAATGCTGAACTTCTTGCCCATTAAATCTCTCAATTTTAATCCACAAGAGTCGTGGAAAGAAATGAAGCCCAACTTTATGAATGAGAAGTCTAGCACACAAGATGATGCTTGACTTAGATAAGATGGAGTTGAGGACTATGAGATATGGATTTAATGGATATCAAAATAAAAAAAGTGAATACTTTTTTTACCATCCTAAGGAACAAAAGTGTTTTATTTGCTAAGGATTGTCTTGTTGGAAGACACATATCTTCTATGAGAAGATAGTGGGAGCAAAGTTAGTCTTGGGAAGAATTCTAGATCCAACAAAACACCATAACCTCATTTGAGGAGGACTTAGTCTTAAACTTGTTTAGAAGTATACCAAAGAATTTCATATGTTTGGTAGAAAGGACTAGATAACTCGATCTTAATGTTGGACATCGTGATCTTTAGTTATGTCAAAATACTCTCTATAAGAAATGGTGATCTCTAACATATGAAGAGGCTATTCTAACTTTTGGAATGAGCGAGAACATGTGGACTCTGAAACTTGGTCCACACATCCCAACCAAGTTTGGAACTTGGTCGACATTCTAACGGGTATGGTACCCTTTATGAGTAACCGAAACTTTTACTAAAGATTAGGTATTGATGGGCTAATTAAAATTGTTGAAAGGAAAAGTTCACGGAGGAAGGGTTCACACTAACTGCCATGATAAAGTCCGCTATAATCATTCTCACCATAGAAGCACACTATGATTATGGAATCTAGAAATGAATGAAGGTGTGTATGTTGCAACCTAAAATTATACATCCAAGCGTGCAAATTCCCTGAATCAAATTATGGATTGAAGATGACATTCCAAAGTTAGAATATAGGATTTGGTAGAGTGATCAAATCTCATGTCTTCATTTAGAATGAAGACGAGCCATGCAAGTATACATGAAGACCAGTGGGAGCATAAATACTATCATAATCATAATATTCTTTATGTAGACTAGACTATACTCATTGAAAAGGATGTAGGGATGTTATACTCAATAAAAGAATGAATGTCAAATATCTTCTCCATGAAGGGATTTAGGAGAGTAACCTATGTATTGAGAATACAAATCTATAGAAATAGGTCAATAAGGTTATCACTATTCTCCAAGTCTATGAACATAGATATCATCACCAAAATGAGTTTTGGGATGGAGAACTTTGAAATGCATTCTTCAATCCATAATCATAGACATCATTTAATGTGTGAGGCCTAAAGTGGCCTAAGCTCTAACTATTACAAGCATTAAAATAATAAGAGATATATACTTGATGTATAGAGAAGACAAAAAGAAATGTTTGAGTTCATGGAGAAGATTGATTGAGAATCAAGGGTTACATAAAATTGAGTTTTCAATGATATTCAAATGATAGAAGGTATACATGTGAAGTTATGTTTCTGCAATAATGAAGTATAACCCATTGGAAAGTTTCCAAGTAGGTCAACTTATAACTTGATGACGAGAAAGGAGTACATCATTGCAGTTGAAGTTTCCAAAGAAGAAAGAGTGATTGAAATGTTCATCACTAACCCTATATTTATATTTGATCATGAGACTTGTTCCATTATTGTGTGACACTAATGGTGGTATTGCATAAGTAAAAGAGTCTAGGTTTCATTTGAAGTTACAGAACTTAAGACACTTCACTCGATTAGGAAGATCATATTTGTAGGGATTACGCAATGGAAGTGTTCCATTGACCGACATTATAGTAGATCCATATATGGAGCGATTAGCTCAATGTATTTTGAGCATGACTCGAAACCAAAGGGTTTATTCATTAATAGTGATTGGCTTTTGCCAAGTTGGAGATTGATAGAAATAGATGTGGCCGACAAGCCAATCACACATTTTACATCTCGTTCCATATTCATTAAAAGAACATATTTATTATAATGAGCGTAATGAAATCCACAATCACATGATCTGACTTAGTGAATTACGATGAGATCGTAATACGGAGATCACTAGATATATGCACGTGTTCTAAATATTCCTATTCAAAGGATACTCGAGAAAGGACATCAAAGTATACGAATATAATAACACTATCTAACATCGCTCATATGATGAGTTTGGCCAGTCTCGTACACATTAGTGCGGAGACACTAAGGACAAATAGTGTGTGATCTTTAGTGGAAAGAGTTCAGTAATTGATCCGTACCAGTCCCTGACTGGTATTATACCAGAATGTCAATTAGGTTAATTCCCGTCATGCTTGCGTAAGTTGTGCTTAGATTTGAGACACCAAAGAGGTCTTATGGATGGACAAGTGTATTTTGACTATGAAGTATGAGTTCCTAATCATGGAACTCTAAACAATGTAAGTTCGAGTGCATCAAGAAGTTCACGAAGATAATGAGTGGTCAAGATGGGATTGTCCACCCTCGATATAAGAGGTGATAGCTCAAGGAATACGATGCAAATGAAATCCTAGGCCAAGGCAGTGAAATATTGAGAGAAGAGTTCTCCAATGATTTACGAACGCATCAGTACTAACTCGGATATCTGATTAGGGTTTGACAGTTCTCCGTACCCTAAGTAGCGTTATGGGGATGAGGGACTATACGTACACAGTAACCGATGATGAACACATTCCATGAGTGAGTCGATACACTCTCTTTTGTATCTTCTATAACACGAGGTGTAGCTTAGCACTCCACGTGTTGGAGACTCAACTTATCGATTGGATTAAATCGATTTGACATTAATTAATATATATGATGATGTAGTTAATTAATTTGGAAGACCAATAAAGGTTATTGGGGCACTATAGTTGTTAACTAGACTAATACACAGGCCTAGAGGGTTATACACAAATGGTCTTTTGGATGTCGGAAGATATACTTAAGTTTTGGGGGGTTTTATGAAAAATACCCACTTAGTATAAATAAGGGAAGGCCCTACACGAATTTCACCCATGTCAGAATTGTGTAGGGGCCTTCCCCTTCTTCTCCCACTCTCCCTGTGACTTATATCCACTCGTGATGCGATTGGGACGACGTAACGACAACGACAGAGGTTGAATGGGGCTCGTCAACGACAAAGAGGAGATCCAACTTGGCGAGGACTGTGTGGATACATCTAGATGCTGCACACTTGAGCAAATTGACACGTCTCAATCCCGAGTCTAGGAAATCACAGATGATGTTCGATTCTGCGAAAGTATTTGTATTGCATATCGTTTTGTTTTCTTCATCCATGTCAAGGCCTTAGAAACCCAACAGTTAAACCTCTCAAATGGGCGAACCACAAAATATTTAAGTACACAAGGTGCCTAAATTGCTAATGCACTTGCCAATTATGCAATCTACATAATATTTTCTCCTCTTGGCAAGAATTACATCCACACGATTATGGTTGACACCAAAAAGAGAACCTTATCATGCCAATTGTATACTCGTGCTGCAAGCTCACATCTGATGGCACATGATTGTGTTTGTAATTCTTAGACTTGACTGAGGATAGAGCTCCTCCTCTCCTTTGATCGACTATCGTCTTGAGCTAGACCATTATCTGGTTCCATCTTGTAATGATGTGTTATACAAATACAGCCCAATTATGGGTCATCAGTCAATATCTGCTCTTGGATCGTGAGCAGTTAATGGTTCTCCCTAGCGTGGGGTCATAAAGCGGTGACATCCATGATCAAGATGGTAACTTGTTTAACTGGAGACCCCTTTTTTTAACCTTAGCCTTAGTTTGTTCGTTTATGTATAATTGGTTATATCACTATTTCCTTATTCACTTCCCATATAACCTCGAGGGCTCCTGATGGCTTACTCTTTTGAGCCCTATTCTTAATGTACTTGCAAACCCTCACACCATGCGTATTATTCACTTTCTTCATATACTGCATTATAGGAAGCAAAAACCAGTGACAATTATAGAGAAGAAAGATAGATCCAAACAGATATTTTATGCAGAAATATTACTGGCGACAACACCAAATGATCACCTACACATTGATTAATTTCATCCATACATTAAAATGTGGCAAAGAAAAATCTATTTTTTATGAGCATGGGATAATGCGTTATGTCTTGCATGAACTCTCTCCTAATCTCTCTCTCCATAGCGCGAGTAAATGAGATTCTTGTATCCGAGTGTTGCTCTTTCTTAACCGAATCACATCCCCTGATTTTTCCATGCCACCCCCATCGTTAACTTTTGACATAATCATCCATAAAATGGCTTGCTCTTATTAAATCCCATTTCTGTAGAACCTTAGCCCACTTGAATACCATCCCTAGTTTAGGCTTTGTTTGGGTCGTTCTGAGATGGGCCTTTAGTGGGCCTTTATTGGGCCTAACTTCCCACAACGGGAACGAATATCCTATTCGAAGACTATACTGCCTTGATTTTTTGACTGGTATAAATACTGGAATACGATGCTCCAAAGCTTCGATTCTTCTGTGTTCCTGAAACCTCGCGTTTGCGGGAATCTCGCGCAGCGTGCTTGCAAATTTGTGCGAGAAGCAGGTGAGCTCGACCTCCATTAATCTCGTTTGTGCCTTGTTTGACCGAGTTTGTTCATGTGTTCTTCGGCTGCTTCTTGTTTTGAATGTTTCAATGAGAGGCCTTTTTTTATGCAATTCATCAGTTTAGCGTATCAAATCTTGTTTCGTAACTTTTGTTCGAAAAAAATGGAAAGTCTTCGTCGTTTATTATTGTGTGAGATGCAGGTGAGCTTGACCTCTATCTAGCTCGTGAGCCTCTTGTGTTTTTCTGAGTTTGTTCTTGTGTTCGTCGATTGTCTCTTGTTTCGAATGTTTCGATCGGAGGCGTTGTTTTGTGTAATTCATCAGTATACTATATCAAATCCTATTTTATACCTTCTATTTAAAAAAATTGGAAAATCTTCATCGTGAGAGCTGGTGTGAAAAACGTCAATCTCGTTAACGCCTTGTTTTTCTGAGTTTGTTCATGTGTTCTGCGGTTGTTTCTTGTTTCGAATGTTTCAATCGGAGGCGTTGTCGTATGCGATTCTTCAGTGTAGCATATCAAATCCTATTTTCCACCTTATAGTCAATAGATTGGGAAAATCTTCATTGTGCCGACTGGTGTCAGTTGTCCTGTAAAGGCTGATCAGGTGTCTATGGATGAACTTCGCTGAAGGCGAAGAGAGTCACGCTTAGCGTGGATCCTTTTATTGCTCGACTGTGCTTTCTTCTTTATTTTGCGCGCGTTTTGCTCTGCTGAATTTTTTTTTGCGTCTCATTTTTGGCCTGAGCCAAGTTAGTTTTGGCTTCGAGAGTTTGCGTATCAGTGATCAGGAGAAAGTTTATTTTGGCCAATACATATTCTTCTTCAACTGCTGGAAAAGCCTGGTGGATGCGGTGAAATCAAAGAGGAAAGATTGCAATCCGTTGAAAGACTTTTTTAGTTGCTACTGATAGCTCCAACTGCGTTTTCGAAAAATTGATGATTTGAATTGGAAAATGTTTGGCAGTTTAGGGCTTGATAGTCATTGGAAATCCTTTGCCTTGTCTATAGGGAAACTACTGGGCGATATATTTGCGCTAGAATTGTCTTTTTTTCCGTTTAAAATACTTGACCAGCCTTTTCCAGAATTTGAAGATCTGCAATGGAAAGCTGTGCTGTCTATCGTTTGATGATTTTTGGAAATCGTTTGTTGTTTTTGGGGGTGAACCTACTAGATATTTTTGTTTCCCCAAATTCGCGGTTCTTCCTGAATTAAGTTATGATCGCCAGCTTTCTCAAAAAATTAATGATTTGCGTATGAAAAATCTGTAGCTATCTATCATTTGGTGTTTCTCCTCGATATTTTGCTGCACTTATAGCGAACCTACTGGGGATTTATTTTCTCTGGCTTAGTAAGATGAAAATCCTATGCCACGGGATTTGGTGGCATGTCTATGACCTTCTCTAAGAAAAGCTAATTTTTTTCTCCATCTGCAGGTTTTTCATCACACTTTTTCTTTTTAACAAGGCCTGGAAGATTTATTCGTGGACATCTGAGAGCTCATCTCTGTGAGGTTGCCAAATCTCTTAGTTATGATATTTAATTTTCTTTCCTGAAAGGCGAAACCTTCTTTGGGAATGGCTTCAAGATTGATTAATCGGGGAAGGAAGCACCTCTTCGATCGCCCAAATCCTTCAGTTTGTTCTACTTCTTACCTATCTGCCCTTGGGTGCTCTCTGAGCCCAGATGATAGATTCACAAGATGTATGAATCAGATATCAAGAGGCAGGATTGACAACGGCTTTGAATTAAGAGGTGGTCAATCTGGTTCTGTAATTCAAGAGAACAAGTGGGCTTATGAAGCAGCTAAATTTATACCACAATCGACTTTTTCTGTACTGGGGAATGAGAAAACACGCGCAACTTTAGATATTTCTCTACCATTGGGGGCAAGATACCTTCTACAGTCTGTGCGGACTGCAACCACAGCAACAGCCGGACAACCCAGAGGGAACGAGCAGAACGAGGATGACAACCAGAAGCTATCAAAGGAACCATCAGCAGAGGAATGTGATCTGGCTGTTGAAGGATTGAGCACTGCAAAAGCTAAAGCAAAGGCTAAACAGTTGCATGGATCTCAAAAAGATGCCAAAAAGCCTTTACAGAAATTCTGGGCTAGGGTTCTTGGAATTGGGCCTGCTTTAAGAGCCGTAGCCTCAATGAGCAGGTGCCCATTCTTATCATCTTCATTTCATGTTTAGGGTTTAGAGTTTTAAGGTTTAGGGTTTAGTTTTCTGATTTTTTTTTTCCTGCAGGGCGGACTGGGCGAATAAACTGAGCCATTGGAAGCATGAATTTATGTCTGCGTTGCAGCATTATTGGCTAGGGACTAAGTTACTATGGGCAGATGTGAGAATTTCCTCGAGATTGCTATTGAAGCTTGCTGGTGGAAAGATCCTTTCAAGAAGGGAGCGGCAGCAGCTGACCCGGACGACAGCTGATATATTCAGGCTAGTTCCATTTGCAGTTTTTATCATTGTGCCGTTCATGGAGTTCTTGTTGCCAGTTTTCCTGAAGTTTTTCCCCAACATGTTGCCATCCACTTTTCAAGACAAGATGAAAGAGCAGGTATTGTTGTGCATATTGTTCGTTCAAAAACAAATTGTTGTGCTCATTATTACCTTCTGAAATTTTACTTATGCCACTCATTTACTCATCTTATCTATGACATACATCTGTTAGTAATGGCTCCAAGGGTTTTTTCGTCTGAAAATCGTTTACTTTTCAGTTGTTTTCTGGGCACACAGTCTGATTTTTCACATGGAATTCCCGCGAAAATTTTGTTCCTTTCTTCTTTCAAAAAAATATCATTCCTTTATTAGTGACAAACTGTACTATTTTTTATGAAATTTTATGAGAAATAGAAAAATTATCTTCGATTTCAAGAAATCCTGAAGGAGAAAATATCATCCATATGGACTCCTAAAACTAACTTGGTTCGTAATTTCTCTTTTTTACCCTTTTTCTTCTAGGATTTTTATGTTCATGATTTTCAACTGCAATTGTGTGATGTCTACAGAAAAATTTTACCTACCGGTTTTTTAAATGCAGGAAAAGCTGAAAAGGAAACTCAATGCAAGGATAGAATATGCAAAATTTTTGCAGGATACGGCTCAAGAAATGGCCAGAGAAGTTCAAATTTCACGTAGTGGTGAAATAAAGCAGACAGCCGAGGATCTTGATGAGTTTCTCAACAAAGTACTATTTTATCCCTGACGAAAGTTGGGTCATTCCATGTATCAGGTTTTCTTAGTTCATAGAATCTAAGAGACAAGCTTTGATGTAGGTTCGGAGAGGGTCCCCCGTGTCAAATGAAGAAATTCTTGGTTTCGCAAAACTGTTCAATGACGAGCTGACACTTGATAACATCAGCAGGTTTATCTTAAATCTTTACCCATTTTTTGTATTTCATTTCTTTCTAGAGGAAATGAAGCTATCATGTCTCCCATAATTAATCTTCCATCCACAGGCCAAGATTAGTGAACATGTGTAAGTATATGGGGATCCAGTCTTACGGAACGGACAATTATTTGCGATACATGCTGCGGAGGAAGCTACAGGAGTAAGTCAATTCACATCGTAAATGTTAATTTTGCCTATAATTAATTATTTTGGACACATTTCACCTACTGTTTGGCGAGTCTCTAGATCTCTTCTTTGTTGATGAGAACCTTTGGTATTCTGTTGGCATCTAGATCGGATGATAATTTTATGGTTAATGTCGGGCTTGATCCACAGTTAGACGAGATGAAGAAGGTAGGAAGACGAGAGAGCTAGGGCATAGCAATAGCCAGAACAAACATCTCTTACATTGATCTTCCAAAAATTAATTACTCACTTAACGGATCTATTTTATTGGATCTCGTGAATCCATTGCAATATACTTGGAGCCTAAATTGGATAATAAAGGAAACTATTACACGGTTTCAATAAAAGAGAACGAATAAATAAAGGGCATAAAACAAATCATTCTTTAACCGGTTTTGAAGTATTTTATTTGTTTTTCTGAATACTGTGTCCTTTGAACAATTATGTACGACAGCATTTTCTGAGATGGAAGCGAAAGTGTTCATTCACCTTGAATACTCAAAGATAAATTGGTTCATTCGTGAACCATCTATTTTTGAAGGATATATGGAACACAGTTTATCTATAAAACTGCGTCTGTGCAATCAGTTTCTATCATTTTCTAATTTTTGATTGCGGGTTTCATCCTTTACATTCTATTTCATATATATTTGAGCAATTTATGAAAAAGCATCATTTTTTTTCAATCTGTCTGTTTTAGGGGCTTACTTTTGAATGACTTGTGCTAATCGTTTTGCTGAAAAAATTCCAGGATTAAGAATGATGATAAGCTGATCCAGGCAGAGGGTGTAGAGACGCTCTCTGATTCTGAGCTTAGGCAAGCATGTAGAGAGCGGGGGCACCTTGGTTTACTCTCAAGAGAGGAGATGCGTCAACAGGTTATTTTCTTAATTTTGTTTTGCCAGATTATTGAAGCCCTATCAATATCCTTTATCAGCTTTAGCTTTTAGCACAATTTAAGGATACACTTGTACAACCTTACTTGAACTTGATTTGTTCTAGAGGCTCGTTCAACTGTATCCTTTAGCACAAAAGGGACACACAACAAAGTCTGGTTGATGAGGCATGATCTCGGGATCAGAGCGTGCATAGCATCACGCTGCAAAACCATATTTTGATTGAAGCATTTTACTAGCTGTGCTAAAAGTTATGGCTGATAGCTAGGGTACTACTTGTCCTCTTTAAGCAGGATGTTGTGCTCCAACGTAATTTACCTTTGGAAGGTAGTTCTGGAAAATCAAGGGTGATCTGACTTGATATGGAATTGGTCTCCGTTGGTTCCTTGATTTTTCCCTGGAGTGTTCAAGCTGCCTGCCAGCAATGGGATTAGGGTTTGATAAAAAAGCAAAAAAATCAATAACTGGTGAACACCCTGTATGAATACAGGTTACCAGAGTATTGGGCCTGGCCTAATCCGAGTCATTAAGATCTCTTATATCTTATGACAGATTTACAAAATTGGAGATAAAAAGGTTCTAATAAATATTTCAATCAGAAAGAGATACTTATTTCAAATAAACAGAAACATAAGTCCCTCTAACATTACTTATTTTAATCGTTCAACTGCTGTAAACATTATTGTTTGAATTGATTAATCTTTACTTTTTGTTGTCCCTCAGCTACGTGATTGGTTGGACTTATCTCTCAATCACTCCATGCCATCTTCTCTTCTGATTCTCTCGAGGTTTGCTGTCCTCGCTTGTGTTTAGTTAAAACTTTCTGTTTAAGTTGGGTTTATTTTTATAGAGATGCAAAAGTTGAATCAAGCGCCCCCTTTTTTTTCCTTTTTAGGGCCTTTACTGTTTCTGGAAAGATAAGACCCGAGGAAGCTGTTGTGGCTACGTTGTCTTCCCTACCGGATGAAGTAGTGGATACTGTTGGCACGGGTCTTCCGTCTGAAGATTCTGTTTCTGAGAGGAGAAGAAAACTTGAGTTCCTAGAAATGCAAGAAGAACTTATTAAGGTTCGTTTGCTTTACTTTTTAATTGTGTTTTTCTCTCTAATGTTGTCATTCTCTCTCTTTCTCTCTATCTCTGGCACTTTCTCTCTCTTACTTATTTTTTACTGGCTGTATATCATCAAAAAGCCCTTTTAATGATAAAGGGAGTGAAAGGCATGCATATACACAGTCTAGTTCCTGTCCAATTTCCTTATAACATTCACTACTGTTCTATCTCTCGTTTGATTCTTTTGCTTAAAATTGAGAAGACGCACCTCCTTGTTTTGGTAAATGCATAGGGTCTCTCTCTCCCTCTCCCTCTCCGTATTCTCATACTCACACTCTATTTCTTGAATAGCTTAGTCTGTCTCCTTCACACTTTAACCCGACAGCTTGGCCTAAATTTCAATAAATAGACCTTAATATCTCCTGCATCGTTAAGTACCTCAGAAATTTCCGTAATTTGCAAGGACTCAAACATATTATTTTACGTGATTGTTAGGTGCAGATCAAAATCCAATTGACTGATTCTATCTGAAATTTATTGTGTAACCTGCAGGAAGAGGAGAAAGAGAAACAGAAGGAAGAGCAGGCGAAGATCAAAGAACCCGCTATTATCCAAGAGGATCTGGCTCTCAAGGAAATGATGTCCCCTACTGCAAGAGCAGCTCAGATTCTGAGTCAAACCAAGTCTCTCGAGAAACGAGAAGAGTTCTGCAACATAAGCCGTGCCCTAGCTGTTCTAGCATCGGCTTCTGTAAGAGCTGCCTAAGATTCCCATTTTGATAGTTAATGATTCTGTAGACCTGGGTTTAGGGTTTACAGTTTTCGGTTTTGATGTGATCAAACTCTAAGATGTGCACTGGTGCATACAGTCGGTCAGCATGGAGAGGGAAGAGTTTTTGAGCCTCGTCAACAAAGAGGTAGTCTCTCTCTCTCTCTCTCTCCAACTTAAACTTTCTTAATGATCTAAAATAACTGTGATTTGCAGATTGAGTTGTACAACAGCATGCTGGAGAAGGAGGGCACCGAAGGGGAGGAAGAAGCAAAGAAAGCCTACAAGGCTGCTCGAGAGTTGAGCGACCATGCTGCTGAGTTGGCTGTCGGGAACCGTATTTCCTCAGCGCTTATAGATCGGGTAAGAAATTTTTTAAAATTTAAGTTTTTTGCCTTTCCAAGGGATAGATGACCGAACAAGGGTGATGCTTAGGGTTCTGAAATTTCTTGGTTTAGGATCTTTTAATTCCTAAACATAGGATTAAAGTTTTAGGGCATAGAGTTTAGGGTTTCCTTTTACCAAGAAATGGCCATACACGAGAAGGTGAGGCTTAGTGTTTGGAATTTCTATGTTTAGGATTTTTTAGAACCTCAAAATGTGCTTTAGGTTTATGGTTTTGGGTCTTGATTTTTTCCCCTTAAGTTATTTAAATTGGTTTTTGTTCTTTTTTTGGCTACTTTTAACCTTTTTGTTATATCTTTAGGTTGACGCTATGCTTCAGAAGCTGGAGAAGGAGATAGATGACGTGGATGCTGCCATTGGCAACCGTTGGCAGCTTCTGGATAGGTAAGATTTATTTGATTTAGGATCTTAGGAGATCTCAAAAATCTCTTCTTTCTCATTCGTCTTCTCCGAGGCACTAAACCTCAATCTCCCTCGTTCGTCTTGCTGACTCTTTATGTATCAACTCGAAGCCTATTGGCCTGATGTATTTCTCTCCAACTCATTGTTTCCCCTGGTTGGGAAGAGAATATTTTCAGTAGAGCTGGAGGACGAAAACGAATGGACGGAACGGAACGGAACGACGAATTTTTTTTTGTCATTTTCGTCATTCGTCACCATTTCGTCATCTTCACGAGTCCGTCATTCGTCCGTTCCGTCAATCCTCCATTGAAGTAAACGGAACAGAACGGACGTCCCTCTGACGGAATGGACGTCCTTGACCCCTCCCCCACTCTTCCAGCCATTTTCTCTCTTCGTCTGTCGCGTCTCTCCCCCTCTTCGGCTGTCGCTTCTCTCCCTCTCGCCGTCTCTCGCCCCTCTCCCTTCCTCCGTCTCTCGCCTCTCTCCCCCTCTTCGGCTGTCACCTCTCTTCCTCTCTCCTTCTCTCGCCTCTCTCCCCCTCTTCTTCTGTCGTCTCTCTCTCCCTCTACGGCTGTTGCCTCTCTTTCTCTCTCCGTCTCTCGCCCCTCGCCCTCTCTCCGTCTCTCGCCTCTCTCCCTCTTCCTGGGCCTGTGCCTCTCTTCCTCTTCCTATTAGTAATTGTTCAAGAAACTGATTTTTTTGCAATGGTTTTTGTTACTTCTGTTGAGAAATTTAGACAAATTTTAAAGTTTTCTAATAAATACATAAAAGATTTCATCATCGGTTTAAATTTCGTCATCGGCTGACGTCATCCGTCATTACTGTCGTTTCGTCCGTTGTTTTCGTAATCCGTCATTCGTCACGAATGACGGATGACCAATGACCAATGACGTATGACGGAAATCCAACCATTATGTCACCTGTCCGTCGCTACGGACAATGACCGATGACGAAATTTAAATGGACGGATGATGAATGCCATCCGTCCTCCAGCTCTAATTTTCGGCCATCCCTCTCTTGATCTTTCCCCACTCTCTCTCTCTCTCTCTACCTCTCTCTCTCTGTGTTTATTGCTCCAGATTTTGCACAAGGCGGCTGTAACTTCTGAACTAACGTGCAATGACCCTTCATATCTCACACTTTCTCTCTCACCCTTTCTCTTAATATGGGTTGACACAACGCACATTTCCCTTCCATGCCTCTCTCAACTCTCTCAGCCCTCTCTTTCTCCACATCGATTTAATGTCCTCACTCTCAACCAGAACTCCAAGAACTAAATTCTCTCTTTCCCTCTCAGTCAAGATTTTTTATCTCACACTTTATCCAACATTCTCTCTCTCCTTATTGATTTGATGCCTGTTTACCTCTCTCACTCTCTCTCTTTCTTTCTTCGCGTTTAATTAATGCCCATATCTCTGCACACAAATTTCTCTCTTCCTCACCATCTCACTGATGATTAAAACCTCTTGCTCTCTCTCTCCTCTCTCACCATCTCTCTCTACACCCGTCCATAACTTCTGAGTACCGGCATGGTTGATGGCAGAGATCACGACGGCAAGGTGACACCAGAAGAAGTGGCGGCCGCCGCTATGTACCTCAAAGACACCCTCGACAAAGACGGCATTCAGGAGCTCATCAGCAATCTTTCAAAGGACCGAGGTCTCTCACTCTCTCTCTCTCTTGAACTTTATCTCTCCTCTTTCTAACCGCTCTCGGGCTGTCGTTCATTAACCACAGAGGGGAAGATTCTTGTGGAGGACATCGTAAAGCTGGGAAGTCAGAAGGACGACGAGCCGCCCATCGAAGAAGCAGTGGAGAGGGCTTGAATCCTTGTCCCCCCACCATTTATTTCTTGTCTCTGGTTCAGTGCCAGACCTTGTCACCCGCTCACCCTCAGGTATTAATGATTCTGAATTTTGGGATTATTCATTATAGTGGATAGTGTTTATTTTAATTATAGTGCCCTGAAAAATCCGGGAGTCGATCTGTTTTAAAAAATTATTTAGTGTTTTTTTTGTTTTAATTTAGACAATTTCCTTTTGTGGAGATTGTGGTTTTGACGTCTCTAAATTGCGGTGTATTTTATGTGGTCACTTAAGATGTTAACATCGAGTTTTAATGCGCTTAATTCATCTCATGGACACAAATCTATATTAATTTTTTGAATTATTATTCTTCCGCAGAAATTTCGCCCTTAATGGGTCTCGCGATCTCGACTTACTTTGATTTTTGTGTATTCTTGATCTTCATTATTTTAAGCCTAACACGTTTCGTCCCATTATAATGCACACAATTCATCTCATAGACTCGATCTATTTAATTTTTTTGTGTTTTCTCGTTTTAGCTTTTGCATTTTTCATATGCTGAGTTTATGCAAATAAAAGTATTTTGGTGCCTTTAATATCTTTGTTGTTTTAAGATTGACTTGCTTACATCGAATTGCAGTGCGCTTAATCCATCTTACAAACTCAATCTTTGCAATCGAGTTATCATGCGCTGAAAATAATCTTAGTGACTTTCTGATTTAACTTTTAGTGTTGAATATATTAGCATCTTTATCATCATTCATTTTTGCGTTTTCGACTTCAAGATTGTTCTGTGGACATAAATATTCTCTTTGCTTGATCTATCTATTTTAGTTATAGCATATATTTCTGATTTCAACAATCGAGAAATAATTCGCTTCAATTTGTATATTTTTTTGTTCTTCAGGCAAAGGTGACAATATCTCAAAACTTTGTTTTACTCCATGAAAGAAGCTGTGAAAATTTATGGGGGTAAACGAAGAGCAGTGTGGACGAACAATTGTCTAAAATTTGAGAAAACAAGTCGACGGTATTGATATTAATCTTCATAAATCTTCCTGCCTATGTTCATTTATTTATTCACTTATCAGTTCAATGGCATATATACATCTCTCTTGAAGTCAATCGAAAATCTTTGAGAGAGAAAGAGGCAGATGGATGGGCATGATACTTTTAGTGCTCAATCCAGAATGGGGACCAAGGACGGGACGGGATGAAGATCGTCCCGTCCTACGTTCCAATTTTTAGAAGTTCCTCCAGATCGTCCCGCCCCAAATATTTTCGTCAACGTACCGTCAGTCCAAAAAACGTCCAGTCCAAGACATTCTCGTCCCGTTCCACTTCCGGGACGAAGCAGTGTGTACGCCGACCGTGCATCAGCATTAGGTCACTCAGAAGCTGACAGTCGGAGCTCTCAGTTGGATACTTGACTCCCACAGGATGCAGACACCGTCCCGTCCACCGTTCAAGGAACGGGACGGGGCGGTTATTTTGTCCGTGGTCGAAAAAATCGCCGTCCGGAGATGAGCGGTCAATACTTCGTCCCGCCAGTTGCCCAAACCCTGGGATGGGATATTGTTTTTGTCCACGGATGAAATTACCGTCCCATCCTCGTCTGAGCACTATAGTGATACTCATCCGTGTCTCTTTGTCAACAGAAGGAAACCTAGAGAGAGAAAGAGACAGACTGGTCAGCCATTGGGTTATCTCTCTAAGAAAGAGACAGAATGATCCCCATGAGACTCATCTCTTAGTCTGCAGAATGAAACCTAGAGAGAGAAAGAGGCTGGCAGTCAGCCAGAGGGAAAATCTTTATAGAGAGAGAATGATTTCTCTCTCTACATCACCCGAAGGAAACCAAGAGAGAGAGACATACGGTCAGTCAGCGGCTCATATCTCTCTCTATATATAAAAAACTTAGAGAAAGAAAGAGGCAGAAGGATCAATGTAGACTTGTCTTTCTCTAAGTCAACATTAGAACACCTAGAGAGAGATAGAGGGAGACATGCCATCTCTCTCTCTAAGTCAGCACATGGAGATTAGAGAGAGAAAGGGAGAGAAGGGTCAGTCGGCCTCCAACTCGGCGCCAAATCTCTCCAATCGGCTGTTCTCAGCGGCGAGGTCGCGGACCTTCGTGTGGTTGACCAAGCCGTCGTCCTCGCGGGCACTGACTTGGCGGCCTCCGAACCTGAGATAAAATACGTTAAATAAACGAGAAGTCAACACGTAGCGAGGAAAGAAAAGGCAAAGAGAAGTCAAGGAGGAGCGGCGGTTCTACCATCGTCCATTCATCACATCGATGCATTTCATGGCGTCTTTGCGGTCATTGAACTTTACTAGGATAACTCCCTGTGGGTGGTTCTCACACACCTGCAGTTCAAAGTCAGAGAGAGAGACAGGATAGATACACAGATAAATAGATAAATACATTTACAGATTTAGATTAGAAATGGATAAAGCTAGATATGAAATATTAGAAATGGTTGTTCTGATCTGTTTGTTTGAAACGAACAAAAAATTCGCACAAAAGAACTGCACAGGGCCTTGTTCTTTGTTCTGTTCTTTTTTTGTGCAAAAACGAACAAAATTTGTACGTTCGGACAAAATCAGAACAAAATTCGCACAAAGTGAACAATAGAACCACATACGGGTTTGTGCGATGATCTGTTCGAATTAGATATTGTTCTGTTCGGAAAACCAAACAGAACGAACAATTCGCACAAGTTAGCACAGAAGGAACCAAACAACCATGTCTAAAATGAATAAATAGAGAAAGATAGATAAATAGGAAAAATATATCGCGATAGATGGATAGATAAATAGAGAGATCGATACATGGATATATAGAGTTAGATACAGGTAAAGAAATATAGAGATAGAGTTCAATAGATGGATGGTGATAAATAGATAGGCGCGAGTTTACGAGCGGGAGCGGAGCAGAAGTGATGGAGGTACGAAGTAATGAAATGAAGTTTCCGATCCAACTTTAGGTCATGAAGAAAATTCAGATTCAGATGCGATGAGATAGATAATTAAATAAATAGAGGTAGAGATAGATGGAGACTAGGAGACAGAGATAAATAGGAATCAAAATATTTTTCCTATTTTATAGGGGGATTCGCTCATCTTCACTATAAATGTACACATGACGGTCTTCTTTTATGAACTTTAATATTTTTCTGAACGATCGAATTATCTTTCTTCTAGTAAAAAAAAATGTAACTCGAACCTATGGAAATCTCTTATTTTAAGAAAAGAAAAATAAAGAAATAGGGGAGAACTCACTCTCACAGATTCGATGGGGCCCAGCTTGCCACATTCTTCTCTCACATCGGCTTCCAACTCAGGGAGAAGAGTCTCATCATCCTGCAAACAATTAAAATCTCTTTGATTAACTGCAAAAATATCAATAAAAATCGATGTTTTTAATCACAGAGATAGATCCAAATAGAAAGAGATAAGTAGAAATAGATAGATGGATATAGGTGGTCAGATTGAGACATATATATAGAGAGAGATAGATATAGAAAGACAGATTGAGATATTTAGATAGAGAAAAATAGATTGCAATAGAGACGGAGAGATAGATATTTGTATATATATATATATGGATAGATAAAAAATAGATATATGGATAGATACATACGTGGATAAAAGGATAAATGGATAGATAGATGGATAAAAAGATAGATAGATAATATACAAAAATGGATAAAAACATAAATAGAGAGATTGATAGATAAAAATATAGATAGACAGTTTGTCATTTAAAAACATAGAAAGATAGATAGATAAATAGAAAGATAGAGTTAGAGATAAGGAGAGAGAGAGAGAGTGTGTGTGTGTATGAGAGAAAGCAATATCTCGATTTTCTTACCTCTCTAAAAGGGGAAAAAATCTATAAAAATGATGTGTTGAATGGCAGAAAACGAACCCTCAGTTCAGCCGGCGTGAACATGTTACGAAGAACAACCGTAGCCGGAATCAACACCTTGGCTTCGTCCCGGCCCCCTAATTTTTTATTATAAAAAATCAGCTTAAAACTACAACTTTTCCGAATAAAATTTTCATTTCAAATAATGAAGATTTTGGAAGAGAAGTTGATGCGAAGTTGAAGACCCTAAGTTGAATCTAAACTTAAACTAGACGATAGATTACACATTCATTATAAAAGTCCATAGATTAATATAAAATATAGAAGAAAATTCATCCGATTGACATCATTTACACAAAATTAATTATCCGGTGATCAATGTAGCTGGTTATTCAGATTGAAAACGATAAGACAAGGATGATTTAAGTTTCAAAACATTAATATCTCAAAATATTCATAGAAAAATTGAACGAGATAATTGGCGAAATAAGATTTAATGAAATTACCCCAGCCAAGAATCCTTTGCTCTACTTTCTTCAGCTTCTTTTTCTTGTTCTTGTCAGTTTTCTTCGTAATGAACGTCTCACCTGCTCGACACAGCATCAAAAAATAGGAACACAATCAGATGCAAAACATCAAAAATAGATGTAGGGCTATGCAAACTTTGAAAGAAAAAGATTATTTCGCCGAGGTATTATCATACTCGCTCGAGACAGCATGAAAAAATGAGAACACAAGCAGGTGCAGACGATAAAAAAAAACAGACTTAGCATTCTATTTTGTTTTTCAAAGAAAAGGGAAAGATTGGTGATCAACCCAATATTGCATAGATATAACCGTACGTAACACAGATGATCGAACTTGTCTCGCTATTCGTGTCTTTCTTAACCAGCATGCAACAAGACCCCACGTTATGAATGACGTCATCCGTCGAAGCTGTCCTAACCTTGAAAATAATCTCATTACGAAGCAGCCAGATGGCAATTATCGCCGCAAAAATCTCATTACGATGTAGGGAACCCTCTGCTTAACTGAGTTTTTTAGTTTGCTTATAATTAACTGAACTTATTCTAATTTAACATAACTGGCGAATGCGGATGAACATCCAATAAAAAGAAATAGAGTGACCTTTTTGCTCAAATTTGGCCTGGGATACAGACATTAGCACTTCTCCGCCGGGGCGAAATGGAGTTCCGTCCAAAATTTGGATAGCCAAGGCAACCGAAGGCTCCTAAAAGTAATTTTAAAAAGAGAATATTTAATTCAAATTTTTTTCTAAAATGAAGATGTAGTCCGACGACATTTCAAGAAATCCAAGGGCTCACCTTTAAATAAGTCACCAGAGCATCCCCCTTCTTTTTACCCGTCTCCTTATCAACATAAATTTTCACTCTGGGTTTTTTGGTCTCTGGATCCTGAGAATAATAATTTTTAAAAGAAGAAAAATCTAAAAAAAAGTAACTTAATCAAGTAATGCAATGAATTTACCTCCTTAATAATGCCGCATTTTGAGAATACTTCCACCATCTAAAACATGAAAAGAGATGAAAGAATTCAAACGAAATATTCACAGAGCGATGGGAAAGTTTCAAACTTTTCATACAGTAAAGAGAAAATACAGAAATCAAATATTGCAAAGCGCTCACTTCGTCTGCAGTCACATCTTCAGGCAACCCAGTCACGTAAACATGTGTGTTGACCTTCAAATCAAACCAACTTTCTGGGGGTTTGTTTGGTTCCTGAAAACGAAAAAGATCAAACAAGTTGGAAAAAGACGTAAAACTCAGCGATCTCATCACGGGTTTAGGGTTTACAGCTGATTAAGAGTTGATTTGTAACAGAAAACCTAAAATTAATAAGCCAAATAATGCGGTAATTCTCCGGGTTATAGTTTCGACATGCTTCAAATGGCGAGGAAGAAGATTAAGAAGATTACTGCCAGAGAGCTCGAGTCGACCTTTGCAAGTGTTTTAGAAAAGGAAAAGTGTACATCCGTTTAAGTAGAGATTACAAGAAATGACACATGGCAAGGGAACTCAGCCCAATTATAATTGGCCCAGATAAAGCAATAAAAGCAAACAGTTAGTAACAAAAGAAATAATAAATTTAACTAATTCAAGGTTACTACTTAAATAAACCTTCGGGAGGACAATCCACCCAGAAAAAAGAGATTAAAATAGACGAGAAGAGTACCTTCTTTTCAACTAGCTCCTCAGTTGATTTACGCTTGAGATCTTGTTTTTTCCCCTCATTCTGACCTAAAGCTCTCATCTCCTCGGTTATTGAAGTCTCGGATGTAATAAGAGAGGGAAATACCTCATCCTCAAATGCATAAGTCATGTGCTCGAATTCATGGTCAACAACTTTATCAGCCGCTTCTTCCTGAATCAGGCCAAAAAACCGGTGAAATCAGCCACTGTAAAGATTTTTGTGAAAAAAATTAAATGACAATTATAAAATTGATAGCACCATAGAGAATAAATCTTATCTGACTACAAGTGAAATATGTAAACCAGCAAATGATGACACCTTTCACAAAGCATTAAATCTTTTGTTGAGGCTTAAGCCGTATTAGATCAATATCAAAGAATGTAGCACAAATTTGATGTTCTGATAGAAAGACAGTAATTGAGACGGAAAGGGATTGATCCAGAGGACACACCTCGAGAGAGAGATAGGGGAACAAAGAGATGTCAGTAAGTAGGTGGAGGACACTCCTAGAGTGAGAGATTGGAGAACATTGAGAGCTCTGGAGGTAGGCGGAGGGCATACTTAGAGAGATATGGGGAAAGTGGAATGGAAACTTCAGTAATTCTTCTTGGCTTCCTTCTTAAGAGTAAAGCTACAGATATCTAAAGGAGAAAGCTACCCCCAAAGATTAAGGACCAAAATGTCCCCATCAGTATGAAATGATAGAAATAACCCCAAAAAGGAGTTGACAGATAGTAACAGAATGTTTCATATTTGAGACAAAACAGCGTCTAACCGAGAACACAGAAATTAGAAGATTTCAGTTCACTGTCCCTGAAGATGTGTCAGCAAACCACACGGCATTATGGATGGAACATTAATTCAAAGTCCACGATCCAGATGTGGAGAAATCTGAAAAAAGATGACAGATGATGATGATTAATTGTCATCTTCTGTCATATTCATCGAATTGAGAGATGATGATGATGATGATTAATCTTCATCGTCTGTCATATTCCTCATACGAATTGAGAGATGAAGATGATGACTCCACACTGTCATCCATATACATGAAAGAATAATGATACTGATTTCATCATCATTGATATCATCATCCTGGCAGAAAAGGAATGACGGAGATGTCGACAAATCAACATTCCATGTCAATGATGTCTCATCATCGTCTTCCATAGACACCAATGAATGACGATAACGATTTCATCATCCTCATTGTCATCCTGGCAGAAAAAGGAATACTGGGACAATGACGACTCGTCATAGTCTTTGAGGATGGCAAATGAGGGCAGAGTGCAACTCAAGGGTGAAATAATCATTTGGCGTTCATTATTCAATTGCCATTGTCCTCGTCTTCATCATTGTCCAAGTGACCATGGACGAATGGCAATGGAAATTTTGTCATCAGGGACAAAAGCTCCAAATCTGTCAAAGAAGCCAACCTGCGGGACCCAGACTCGAAGACTACGATCCCATTTGTACGTAGTTCCATCATCATCTGTAAACTCTTGTTCTCCATCCGGCGGCGTAGTGGGTCTATCCTCTATTTCTTCTTCCACTTCGGATGGCTTTTCCTCCCCATTAGCATCTAAATTAACAGATTTCCAAGTTCAGCACCGCATTTCAGTCTCCTTTGAATTTATTTCCATTAGAGAGATTGTAATTCGATAGTGATGGATCATAAGAAAATGATAAAGATAACCTTTCACCTGAGTTTGGGCCATCACCGATATGGGCGTGAGATACAGAAGATAACTCTACAATGGAGGATAAAGGCTGCCAATCGCTCCTTCCTTCGGCCCACAGTAGAGCGCTTTCGGATATATACCCGTCGGAATAATGCACTATTCAAACAAAGGAAATAATGCTGAGGTGTGGCTGCCACGTATTTAGTTATACATGCAAGAAAGAATGTGATACGATGTCAGACAGCTCTAAAAATATCAAAGATAATATTAAGAAAAGTTGACAGTTCCCAACATATTCTTTAGCTTAGAGAAGGTGAAATGACAAATTCGATTAAAGATGAGGAATCTTGGGTACAGTAAATCAATACAAGTATAGTACATTGATTCAAGAAATTAAGAGTGAAATTAATTGATTTTAATTCTGATGAGAGGCAAGATAACGATTACTCGAGGTAAATTTTTTAAAAACTCCTTTCCCTACCATTTCAAAGCATGAAAATCAGATGAAAGAGGAGGAATCTACAATAAATTACACTAATCCAATTAATTTATCCAGTACTACAGATTATTAAACTCCGATGAATAACGAATTATGATTTTTGAAGCTGAAATCTAAGAACACATGTCGATAGTTACACGCCACTAAACCCTGCATTTTTATCACAAGCTACCAGCGCAAAAAATGAACCAAAAAGCTGAGATAGCAAATCATAATGCGTAAAATAAAGCAAATATTACAAAAGAATCCCCATCTTCACCTTTCAGCTCCGAGATTGTATACGGCCCAACAGTCTCCTGATTATCGCCGAGTATATACCAATACGTTTCACTCGCCGTAGCTCCCCCCGTTCCCTCATCGCTTTCCATACCTCCTCAAAGAAGAAGAACAACAACAATAATACTTCACAGAAAGAATTATCTGGAAACAAAGAAGAAGAAATCACCGCATTAAACGCTGCCCTAGCATCAACTAAAGTATCAAAAACTCGCTCTAAAATTGACTAAGAACACACAAGAAAGATTCAAACATCGTTCACTCACCGAAGCTCGTTTCCGATGCGGAGAAGCTGCGTTCTAGAGAGAGAGAGAGAAGAGAGAGAAAGAGAGAGAATAAGAAAGAGAGAAGAGGGAGAGGGGAGAGAGAGAAATTTAAACCCTTCAAAGAGGAAGAAATCTCCAGATGACAGTATCGGATCCGGGTAACGGGTCTAATGGTATCTGAGCGTACCGTAATCCGATACCGTTATATCGTCAACGTGGCCGGTGACGATCCGATATTGGTGAGCTTTTATGTACTTGTGCATATATATAGAGAGAGAAGAAGAGAGATTTAAACCCTTCAAAGAGGAAGAAATCTCCAGATGACAGTATCGGATCCAGTTAACGGGTTTAATAGTATCTGAGACGTATCGTTATCCAATACCGTTATACCGTCAATGTTGACGATGACGATCTGATATTGATGAGCTTTTATGTATATGCTTATATATGTATAGAGAAGAGAGAGAATAAGAGAGAGAGAGAGAGAGAGAAGAGAGATTAAATTTCAAAGAGGAAGAAATCTCCAGATGATGGTATCGGAATCCAGTTAACGGGTCTAACGGTATCCGGGTTACCGATATCCAAAACCGTTGTACCGTTAACGATGACGAGCCAATATTGGTGACCTTTTATGTCCATATGTATATTTATAGAGAAGTGAGAGAAGAGATAACTTGGTAGAAGAAGAGGGAGATTTAAATCCTTCAAAGAAGAAATCTCCCGATGATGGTATCGGAATCCAGTTAATGGGTCTAATGGTATCTGGGTTACCGATATCCATAACCGTTGTACCGTTAACGATGACGATGACGATCCAATATCGGTGACCTTTTATGTACATATGTATATATAGAGAGAGAGAAGAGAGAGAAGAGAGAGATTTAAAACCTTCAAAGAAGAAGAAATCTCCAGATGGTGGTATCAGATCTAGTTAATGGGTCAAATGGTATCCGGACTTACCGATATCCAAAATCGTTACACTGTTAACGATGACGATGACGGTCTGATATTGGTGACCTTTTAAGCATGTGTATGTATATAGAAGAAAGAGATAGGTAGAAGAAGAGAGAGATTTAAACCCTGCAAAGAGGAAGAAATCTCCAGATGACGGTATCAGATCCAGCTAATGTGTCTAATGGTATCTGGACTTACCGATATCCAAAACCGTTGTACCGTTAACGATGATGATGACGATCCGACATTGGTGATCTTTTATGCATATGTGCATATATATGTATGTATGTATAGAGAATAGAAGGAAGAGATAGATAGGTAGAAGAAGAGAGAGATTTCAATCCTTAAAAGAAGAAGAAATCTCCAGATGACGGTATTGGATTCAGTTAATGAGTCTAATGGTGTCTGGACTTATTGATACCCAAAACCGTTATACCATTAACGATGACGATCTGATATTGGTGACTTTTTATGTATATGTGCACATATATGTATAGAGAAGAGAGAGAATAGATAGATAGGTAGAAGAAGAGAGAGATTTAAATCCACAAAGAAGAAGAAATCTCCAGATGACGGTATCAGATCCAGCTAATGTGTCTAAATGGTATCCGGGCTTACCGTTATCCAATACTGTTATTTTTGATGATGACGACGACAATGAAGACCGAATAGTGCTGACCTTTTATGCATAGATATGTATACATATACGTATAGTTGTATATGATATTAAGAAAAGGAATTCGGAGAAGAGTTCCCCTTATTTTTATTTATACTTCATGCTAAAGGTACTAGTTATGAATGACCTGACAAAATAAAATAAAACTTAAGATGTGCTAATTAATCAGTTTTTAATGCTTGAATATAAATATATCTGAAATTTTATCTATTTTTAATCAGGATTATTTCATCCATTATTTTGATTTGGAGATCTTAATTTTTCCATGGAAAATAATCAATTTGTACTTGACTTTACCTTTTTAAATGAGAAAGAAGGAACATTTCCATTGCTAATAGGATTTGGCAGTCTTAATTAAACTTCCTTTAAAAAACCAATTTTAAATGCCAGAATAAAACATTACAGCAGATTAATTTCTATCACTGCCTAGGTTTGGAGATCTTAACTATTCTTAAAATATAAGTAAAATTTAAATGCCAGAATAAAATTGTACCTGAATTTAATTTTTAAACGAGAAAACATGATTATTTATACTGTTAAGATTTTGAGGTCTTTACAAAACTTAATTATGTGAAAGCAAATCAATTTGAAATTCCTGAATAAAATTGTACCTTAATTTTTTTAAAATGAGAAAGCATGATTATTTCCATCATTGTTACAATTTGGAGGTCTTAACTAAACTTCCTGTAAAAAAAATTGATTTTAAATTCTGGGATAAGTTGTAAGATCAGAAAACAAGATTATTTCCACTATAGTTAAGCTTTAAAATATTGACTATACTTACCATAAAAATAAGGATAAATGGTCAAATCAATTCGAAGAAGAATCTGGCAAGTGACAATCAAATAATAACATAAAGGTTTCTAAAAAACATTATCATACATGATAAACTAACTCAAAAGAACTCAAGGAGGGAAGGTGCTAGATTATGTGTCTTGGTTCAATAATGGAAAACAAGTTTTTCAATGAATGTGGAAGCAATTATCGATTCTTAATCAATCTTTAAATCAATACATCACTTGTACCTTTTTGGGGACTTGTTCCGCCCTTGACTTGCTCACTCTGAGATCATTCTGAAGCCATTCATGTGCTAAGCCTCTAGAAGTATTCATGTTATCACATTGCTCTTGGATCTCCACTTCTTCTTTTCCAACTGTTCTTAAAAATTTTGGAGATCTTCTAACCATTAAGACTCTCTCCTTGATTGAGTGGGGAAGGGATCAGAGTGGAGAAAGGGGGGCTCCCAATTCAGGCTCACCTAGGTGCTTTAAATGGGAGCCCCTTCTCCTATTTATATTTCGCTTAAGTTTTTCTCAAAAACCATTAAGTAAAATATATGCACCAATGCTTCTATGATCGTATGTGTGTGACCCTCTAGGCCCATGTATCATTCTAGTTAATAACTTTAGTGGCCCAATAACAATTATTGGTGAATCTTATTAATTAACTATATCAACATATATATTAATTAACTATAGATCGATTTACCCCAATCGATAGGTTAAGTTTCTAGCCTATGGGGTGCCAAGCTACACCTTGGGCTCTAAAAGATACCAAGTAATGTTAGAACTCTCTCATGGAACCATTACCATCATCGAATACTGTTTATACTTCATCTGCGTAAGACTCTCAAATTACTCTGGGTATGGTTGATCGTCAAACCCTAATGCATCATTCAATTAGTACTAATGCATAACGGGGATCATTGCAGAACGCCTTCTCCAATATCCTCACTACCTTGGCCAGGGATTTACTCCATCGTCTTCCTTGAGTCAATCTCCTCTTATACCGAGGGAGGATGATCATGTCTTGACCACTTAATCATCTCCGTGAGCTTCTTACTACATCAGAGCTATGACTTGTTTGAATCCCATGATTAGAGACTCATAAGTCATAGTCAAAATGTAGTCATCCATCCACGATATGTCATTGGTGTTTCAGGTCAATGGATCACTTACAAAACCATAACATGAATCAAACTGATTGACGTTTAGATATAATATCATTCAGAGATTCTTGAGATCAATTCAGTGAACTATTTCTACAAAGAGCACCCATTATATGTCCTTAGTGTCACCACACTAATAGCCATATGATCAGCTATACTAATCGTATAAGTAAAATTAATTAGTGTAATCATATCCTGATAATTTGATGCCTATCTCAACTATCCATTGAATAGGAACATTTATAATACATGTTTAAAGACTAGAAATCATTGTATTATGATCTCATCATAATTCACTACGTCATTGCACATACTCATAGACTTCATTATAAACATCACACTGGAATAATAATGAACTAATATTTTATTCAATGAACTTAAATAAAAACATGGTGGTGTGATTTGGCTTGACGACCACAAAGTATCTGATGGTGCGACGCAGACCGAGCCCCCAGGATCGTCTTCAGAGACATCACCATCGTCATCGACATAACCGTCGGTTCGCGTCCAGTCCGCACGGCAAGCCAAGGCGACGACGCGTAAGCCCGGATTCAAATATCCCGGGTAATGGACAAGCTATAATCGTTTCTTTCGTTGGTTTCATTCAAACTTTCATCTGCATTTCCTTTTCCTTTTCTTTCGTATTTATCTCTCGTCTTTCTGTTCTTTTATCTTGCCCTTCACTTATCCGTTGTAGTGAGGGGAAATCCAACCTATAAGGATTTTCTCGTCCATCCCACTAATGGGCCTAGAACACTTCTCTTCTCTCTGCTTTCCTTCTTTTGTTAGCTTGTTAAGGGCCCATCCATCTTCCCCCTATAAAAGGGAAAGGGTGGGCTTCCTAACTCTCACCCTTTGAAGGTTGAAGGGTCACGATCCAAGAGGGAAGAAGGAAGAGGAAGGAGTGGAAGAAGGAGATGGAAGGGGAAGGGGAACCAACGCCGCGGAGCCCCCAGCCGCCGCTGTTCACGCCCGCTCGCGCGCGGACGCCGCTCGCTTGCACGTCCGATCGCTGCGGAGCTGCCAACCGCTGTCGCTGATGCCCGCTCGTGCGCTAACGCCACTCGCTCACGCGCACGATCGTCACGGAGCCGCCAACTGCCGCTGCCCCTCGTGCGCTCGCGCCCGACACCGCTTGCGTGCACCCAAATGCCGCTGCGCCGCGCCTACACCGCGACGTCGCCCACACGCTTGCCACGTCATCGCGCTCATGGACATCTCCACTCACGCCTGCCCCGCGCCCATGAGCTGTCCTGCGTTTGATTGCTCGCCCCGGCCGCTGTCTGCGCTCGACGCCACTACCGTCTTTGCGCCCGGTGCCCGCCAACCCATGTGTGGCACCCGGCGCCCTCGCATGCCACCTGGCTTGTCTGCGTGCTCGTTGCTGCTGTAAGGCTGTTCTGCACCGTACCGTCGTCGTCGTGTTCATCAACTCAGGCCACCGTCCGCACCCGTTCTTGACGTCGTTGCCATTGCCGCGCACCCAACTGAGCCTCTCCTCGCCCACCGGGTGCCCCGCCCCTCTGCGCTCCAGCTCTCCTCGTCTCCAACGTTGTTGTGCTAGGCCGAACACACGAAGCCGAGATCGTCGGTCAGCAGACATTGACGAGGTACGTCTACTCTGCTACCGCCTCTTATTTCCTTTAGTGCATTTTCGTATTGCCTCGTCTGCGCTAGGGTTAGACGTAGGTGAGAGGGACATGTTGAGGAAAAAACACACTATTACAAGAGTGTCTGACCCATTTGGTATGAGACGGGTTTGCCCGTCCCGTGAGAGCAAAACCCGGCGGGGCTTTCCCGTTGGGCGCTGTATTCATCCTCGACTCCTCAGAAGAGGTTCGAGAGGTCTAATCTACCACCCCCGGGTGACTCTGTCGATTCCTGGGGAGTCGGAGTTCATCGTGAGTCGGCACTTGCACGTACCATAGTTTGTCGCATTTTGCATCCCGTTGTTATTTTCCATCGTTCGGATTCATTGTTGAAAGACACCCCGCTGTAGTCTGATACTTCCATCTTTCATCGGCACCGAACCATCACATTCGGTGTCAATCGGACGACGTCCTGACGACGTCCTGACGACGTCCTGACGACGTCCTGACGACGTCCTGACGACGTCCTGACGACGTCCTGCATCAATATCCATTAGAACGGAGACAGAGGAGGAGGAAGAGAGAGTGGGAAGAATAAAACAAAGGAGTTAGTAAGAAGATCTTGAATGTCCCTAGTAATATCGTTCCATTATGGTTTGGATTTATATCACAATATATAATGGTTACCTTCCATCTTTTAATCTCGCATGTTATATCAGCCCTTCCTATTTGATTTAGATCGTCTATATTTAATCCTATATCTGCTACTCTTGTAATGATTATAAGGGGTACATGTACGTTTTTTTCTAGTCTAGTCTTATTAAGCATCCTATTGTTAGAGGACACCTCTGATATGTTGAGTTGAACTCCTTAACACAAACACCCATGGGTACAAGGACCAGCCCTTGGTATTTGACACATACTCTCTAACCCATCGAGGTACGACTCTTATATTAATTTTTGTTACATAGTTGATGTAGACAAGTAAGAATCATGAGTAAATTGGATATTTAGGCTTGCTTCACTCTAGGGTACTACCATTTAGATAATAAATACAAAAGTGGATGTTAGATAAGGATGCTGGAAACTGTTTTGTTTGTATTTTGTTCATTATCCCTATTTTCATATTCGTTATTTGTTACTTGTTTTTTATAACGGTAACAAATAGTACTTTTTTCGCATGATATCCATTATCATTTGTATCCTTAATCTGTGCATGTTCCTCAAATGTTGCATTTTTAATGTTTTTATGGCTGTTATTGTGAACGGATATTGGAAGGACCCGGTGTGCTTAGGGCATGGTTGTTCGATGAACTCAGTTAGCCATGCCATAAGCGTTCACCCGCCTTAGTTAGTGAGTCTCTCGATTGGAATTTGGGAGAAGGAGGCAGCGATGAACTCGTGGTGGGGGCGGCAGCGAACTTGTAATAGTGAGTTTCTCATTGTCAGTGGTGGTAAACAGATGGCAGTGATTGCAATAAATATGTGGTGGCAGTGGCAATGAAAATGGCAACGAGCAAGTGGTAGGGGTGTCACGGACGATGTTTGGCAATGAGCAGTATGGTGGGAAGAGGTGGCTAGGAAAGGGCATCGACTGCAATATTGGAGACAGAGACATCCACCAACGGTGGCAATAGTGACAACCACCGTTTATAGCCATGAACAACCATCAGCTGTGTAGCTGAACTGATGTAAATATATGTGGTTGATAAGTCAATCACACATTCCATGTCTCGTTCCACGTTTATTAATACAACATATTCATTATAGTGCACTTGTGATGCTTATGTGATCGTAATACGGAGATCACTAGTCTTTAAGCATTTGTTCTAAACATTCCTATTCGAAGGATACGCGAGAAGGATCTCGAAGTATCCGGATAGAATAACACTATCTAGCTTCACTCATATAATGAGTATGGCCGATCCCGTAGCCATTAGTGTGGAGTCACTAAGGATAGATAGTGGGTGCTCTTTAGTGGAAAGAGTTCACTGAATTGATCCGTATGAATCCCTGAATGGTATTATACCGAACTGTCAATCAGGTCAATTCACGTCACGTTGTGTAAGTGGCCCTTAGACCTGAGACACCAAAGAAGTATTGTGGACGAACGGTTGTACATTGACTATGGCCAACGAGTCTCTAATCATGGATTCTAAACGGTCTTAGTTCGAGTACATCAAGAAGTTCACGAAGACGATTGAGTGGTCAAGATGGGATCGTCCACCCTAGGTATAAAAGGTGACAACTCAAGGAAGATGATGTGATGAAGTCCTTGGCCAAGGTAGTGAAATATCAGAGAAGAGTTCTCTGATGATTTCTGAACGCATCAGCACTAACTCGAATGACCGATTAGGGTTTGGTAGTTGACCATACCCTAAGTCATCCAAGGAGCGTCAAGTGGATGAGGGATTATACTTACACGATAACCGATGATGAACATGTTCCATGAAGTAAGTCGATACACACTCCTTTGTATCTTCTAGAATACAAGGTGTAGCTTGGCACCCCACGTGTTGGAGACTCAAACTATCGATTTGGTTAAATCAATCTGACATTAATTAATCTATATAATGATATAATTAATTAATATGGTAGGCCAATAAAGGTTATTGGGTCACTAGAGTCGTTAACTAGACTGATACATGGGCCTAGAGGGTCACACACAAATAGTCTTTTTGACGTCCGAAGATATACTTAAGTTTTGGTGGTTTTTATGAAAAATACCCACTTATTATAAATAGGGGAAGGCCCTGAACGAAATTCACCCAGGCCAGAATTGTTGAGGGGCCTTTTCCCTTCTTCTCCCTTCTCCCCTCACATGCTCACCATGCCCGATGCGATCGGGATGGCGTAACGACGACGATGGAGGTAGAACGAGGCTCGTCAACGAGAAGGAGGAGATCCAACATGCCGAGGATCGCTTGGATACATCTAGAGGTTGCACATTTGAGTAGCTCGACTCGGCTCACTCCAAGATCTAAGAAATCACGGATGCAATCACTTTGTTTAATGATTTTATCGATACTGTTTTGATTCCATTCAAGTCTTCCGCTACAGAATGTTTTGACTTGTTCATCCATGTCAAGGCCTCTAGAACCCAACATGAACAACCATTAGCAGTGATGATGGTAGTGACATCCATTGGCGGTGTCAGTGGTGACAGCCACCATTGTTAGTGGTGAACAACCATCAGATGTGTAGGTGAACAACCATTAGCACTGTTGACGGTGAACAGGTCACTAGAAGAATGGAAAACAGTGAGAAGTGGCGGCAACAGCTAAGGGCAACTAACGTGGGAAGAATGGGTGGTGGGATAGGCGGCAACACCAATGGTTGAGAAGCCTCAATTTTCAGGTATGTTCAAATACAATGATGAATGATGAAGCATTTTGTTTCTAATATAATGCTGATGAATAATAAAATGATGTCATACATGTTAAATCCTATTGTTATTTCAAAGAAGTTTATGTCGATTCAAAGAAGAAAAACCTTAACTTTTCTTAATTCAAATGTTTCTTCTTAAAATATATATTTATTTTTTTATGTCAAAAATTTTCTTGATACCATCTCGTATTCTGAGAATAGTTTTCAATTATATGTGAGTTTTTTGTCTCCACTTATTAATTACATACTATGTTTAGTGTTCATTTTTCACTTGAACAGTTGTCACATTGACGACAGAGTGCACATTTCCCAAAACAATGGAGGACTTAGTATTTGCCATGGCAATTGGTGGACTCCGATGTGTGGAAGGAAAGATGGTGATATGTGACACAAACTGAGGTGGACCCTCCTAGTGCAGGCATCCTCAAGTCATAAATGATGAAGTTATTTGATAGGATGAAGGTGAAGATCATGGATGTTATCTGATGTTGACTGAGTATCTATCGTAATAAGGACAAAAAGGAACAATTTTGGCCTATTAGACATAATTGTTCACTAGATCGATGCTCGTTGGTAGTATCATGAGTGTGTACTCTCCGTTCCATACCTTTGTGGGAATCATGATGGGGACTCTTTTGTTACGATCCTCTTAAAAATTATTGGAGGAATTCAGCTTGGACACAAAAGGTGAACACTAAACAATGTTCTTGTCTATCACATCAAAGTTGTTTGATCAAAATTTTAATTTATAATGTTTTGAATTACCGGTTTGCGCAGTGATGATGGACAATGCATCAAGTAACAAAAAAATGATGCCCATACTAGTATGAAAACTACACAATCGAAATGTTTGTTTTAGTACCAGATGACATGTTTCATGCATCACACTTATATTGAACCTCATCGTTCAGTACGCACTCTATAGTTTTGATATCTGATAATCTCAAATTTAGGGTTTTAACTTGTCGTTGGTAATTGAGATTATTCAAAAAAATATATTTAACAGTACGTAGGAATATTTAGCTAGTGATGAGTACGGATTGTCTACACAGGGAACGGTGATTAAGGATTCAATTTTCTTACTATGGTGATTATCGATACGAGAAGATAATGATGAGAGTATAATAAGCAAGATAGTGATATCGAGTATAAGGTTGTAATAGTTATAATAAATATTTAAATTAACAAAGAAAAGAGGAAATGAACATATAATTACGTGAAGCCATATGCGAATGGGGTAGAGAATGTGACGGATATGGTAGTGATCAAGTGCGTGAACAGTGTGATGGTAGAGTGAGAGATGAGATTATGGGGACATAAGTAGATGATATGATAGTGAAAATTTGATAGTAAACTTAATTAAGCTAACGACGATGTCGGGAAAGAACAATGTAAGGCAAAGATGCTTACCTTAGATCCTTACGTTCCGCTAGGATCACATCGATTTGCAAGTGCCGGTAAGTTCATCCTCTTCCCTAATGCTTCTTGTCATACACCGAAGATACCAAGAACACACTTGATGGATCTCAAAACTCACTATCTTTCAGTCAGCCCGCATAAGCATGAAGCTATTTCAAGATGAATTTCATAGTGATCCATGCCTCTATTTATAGATCAAAGGATATGGATGGAAAGAGGAGGGGGAGACGAAGCAGTACTAAACATTTCAGCTGAATCAGATGTGTAGATCCTCAGATATCACAGTTCTAAGTTGACCAATACTAGCCCTTGATATATTTCTCTCTCCTCATCTTACGCTTCCTCTTTTTCCGTCTATGTTAAACTATCACATCGTAAGAATTCCACACCACATCATCTTCTTCGCTTGCATCTTTTAAAGCGGCCACGTGTACGTGTAATTGGAAAAAGACAAAAGAGAATAATGACTATATTATTTAAATAGATGTTACTTTAATATTCTTGCAGCTCACGTGGTGTTGCGTCAATGTTTTCATTTTTTCGTCCAATCAATGGCTGACACATGCTCGCCATATTTACACATGCTCACCACATCTACATGCGCGTGCCACGTGGACACGTGGTGCCGTGTCATGCAGCCATGTTGCCCCAGCCACTTTCGTTGACCGTTCCAAGGAGAGAGAGAGAAGAAAAAAGTTGAATTTTCTCTTTTTCTGCCTTGGTCCATGTAAGCATTTATTGCAAAAAACTCCTTTTTTAAATTTGTTCACATCATCCTTTGCCTGAAAAAGCCAAAAAAATAATTCATTAATCATTAAATGCAATCATGACATCGCTAGTCATGACGCCAATCATAAACTGAGTTAATGGTAAAAAAAATACATATAAATATATTTCTTGACATAGAAAAATAATATATTTCCAAATTTAATGTCAAAAAATTCCATAAAAATCATATTATGACTCCGATAATTATATTCTTTCAGAATCTATTGTCAGAAAAATCCCCAAAATACATAAAAAATCAGAAAATTCAGAATATCATTCTAAAAATAGATTTAAACATTTTAAGCTTGATAACATGCATATATAATGAATTTAATGCAAGTAAACATGTAAATATGGTCCAGTTAAGGTATTAAAAATTCATGTTATCAATATCCCTTATGTAGGACCCAAGCTGGTGACCAATGTCAAGACATGCTTTGGGCCATTCGACGAACTACAAAGCGATGAATGGCTCGAAGCCATGCGTCGCTTTGTAGGACACACAAATTGAAGCCAAAATTACTGATACTTGATTGCCCCATGCGGTGGAGTAGCACTCAAGATATGCTTGAGGAAGATATTGCTAAGTGAGACATATTTGATGCAGGTGTTGCCTTATTCACATAAGGAAGAAAGTATAAGTTTGTTGTTCATGATAATTGAAGTTAATCAAGTAGTTTACCTTCCTGTTTGATCCATTTGCCAACACAATAGATTATGTGAGCTGGTCAACAAAGTCAGTGGTTGGAGACGTCCTTTGACTAGTGAGGACACTATCACGACATATGGATGTGGTCATGATGCAAGTTTATATTGTCACATTATTCACTAGGAGGCAGTACATCAGGTTAAGTGAGCATCATTGACAAGCACGTGCATAGCCATGCAGAAAAAACTTGCAGTCTACGAGACCCTACTTTGGAACAACGAGGGCCTCCTTATTGTTGTCCCATTTCATCCATTCTGAAGGGCCACAATATTCAATGAGGTGACCCACTTGATATTTGCGGCTTATATTTGAGCTATCTTCCTAGTTGGTGCTTCTGTCATTGAATACAAAATTGATGTTAATTCTGTTAGCCGTCATGGAACCACCATCATGGCCCTAGGTCAATCAAGCTCTAACTAGAGAACCCCGTACATGAATGACAACACCAGCTCCATGAGACTAATTCGACATCTTCCTACATACGACGTATCAAGGAGGTGGTGAGACAAAACAAAAATGGAGGAGCTCTAAACGTGTACTCGTCTATCCTACGTTAGCAAACATTACTTGTGAATATCTATCGGTGTCTATGACAATTGCTCCATCAGAACAGCGGTTCTCGACAGGGTGTACTATTGTCACTTATAAGCGATCCCACCTTTCGAGGATCCTATGAAAGAAAGACATTCTAGCTTCAGTCCCACCTCTTGAGAATCATGGTTTCATGTAACTCTCTCTAAAAAACACACTTTATCAGTTAGTCTATGAGAAACCTATCTTCATTCTAGTTCCCCATTTCTTCAACCCTATTGTATTTCAGTTTGTCGTAAACATTTCATACTTAAGCCCCAAAGTATACATAATTTATTCCCATAATGTTATATAAATATCAACAAATCAAGTCATAAATAACCCACACAATTATCACCCTTATTTAATTAACTTATTGATATATTAATTGTGAGATTATACAATTTAATTTTTATATTTGGCTGAAATTTCCTAACATTATTCGATAATGGTTTTTGAAACAAAAGTATGTTTGATATTGGTGTCCGCTTAATGATATTGACATGTGTTTTCGTTATCCGCCGACAGATATCTGATACCATAATATGGTTAGGGACCCCTCCTACCGTGGTCCATTATCAATATCCGTTAGCGTTGTTGGACATGTTTTCAATTTTTCCGGAGAACAGATATCATAAAATCTGATAAGTCTACGAGCACAACCCTCTGGTCGATTGTACCCATCACCATATTTCTTTTCAATTCAAGAAAAAAAAACTTAACGATGTCAATATCTATTATCATTATCCACTTACCAATATCTGGTATCGCAATCTGGTTAGGGACCTCCAACCGTTATCCATTATCGATATCCGTTATCGTTGTCGGACACATTTTCGGTTCTTTTGGTTAACATATATTGCAAAATCCGATAACAAATACTGGCTACGTATAACGGTAATAGCACCATATTCCGCGCCAGTCTACGAGCACAACCCTGGGGTCGATTGTACCCAACACCATATTTATTTTCAATTCAAGAAAAAGCTTAACGATGTCGATATCTGTTATCATTATCCACTTACGAATATCTGGTATCGTAATCTGGTTAGGGACCTCCTACCGTTATCCATTATCGATGTCCATTATCGATATCCGTTATCATTGTCGGACACGTTTTCGGTTCTTTTGGTTAACATATATCGCAAAATCCGATAGCAAATATCGGCTATGGTTAATGGTAGTTGTAGCGCCCTACTATGTGCCAGTCTACGAGCACAACCCTTTGGTCGATTATACCCAGCACCCTATTTCTTTTCAATTCAAGAAAAACTTATCGATATCCACTTACCAATCTGGTATTGTAATCTGGTCAGGGACCTCCTACCATTATCCATTATCGTTGTTCGTTATCGTTATCGGACACGTTTTCGGTTCTTTCGGATAACAGATATCGTGAAATCCGATAACAAATACCGACTACGAGCACAACCCTTGGGTCGATTGTACCCAACACCATATTTATTTTCAATTCAGGGAAAACTTAATGATGTCGATATCTGTTATCATTATCCACTTACCAATATCTGATATCATAATCCAATCAGGAACCTCCAACTGTTATCCATTATCGATATCCGTTATCGTTGTAGAACACGTTTTCGGTTTTTTCAGATAACATATATTGCAAAATCCAATAACAAATACCGGCTACAGATAACGGTACTAGCACCATACTCCGTGCCAGTCTACGAGCACAACCCTTGGGTCGATTGTACCCAGCACTATATTTCTTTTCAATTTTCAAGAAAAAAAAAACATTCCCAATGAAAATAAGCAAAGGGCAAATTGGTCAGTAGCAACACAAAGAAGAATCTGGCTCGCAAATAAGAACCTATCCACAAATTCGAACAGGATGCGGAGTTGACGACTTTCTTCGCATCTCCCTTCAGCGATCGGCCATGGCGTCGCTGTGCAATTCTACAGTTTCGTCGTTTGCTGGTCGTCAATCGAGAGAAGGGATTCATTCCGCTGCTTTTTGTGCTGGATTTCACCAGTCTAATCACCTCTTCTCAGCTCAATTCCGCGGTAGAACACCGGTTTTGAGGATCGCATCGCCCTTCAAAGTCGAGTGTAAGGCGGTCTCCGTGAAGCAAGATACCGAGATTGAAGGTTTGAACATCGCGGAGGATGTCACTCAGGTGAAATCTCGTACCCGATTGTTTCTCTAGAAAAAGAACGCATTTTTTTTCTTGGATTGTGAAGGTTTAAAGTATCTGATTGAGGGTATGCGTTTGATTTCTACGTGGAATTGTGGTTTGGATATTTCGTTCGTTTGATTTTTAAATACAAAATTTTGAAATGATAGCTTATTGGGAAGACACCGATGGTTTACCTGAACAACATTGTTAAAGGAAGCGTCGCAAACGTTGCCGCCAAACTTGAGATTATGGAGCCTTGCTGCAGTGTGAAGGATCGGTGAGTTTAATCTTACTATTCCATGTTTTTTTCGGAATGATAGGTTAGAATTTTCTTCTTTTCTCTTGATTGCTGAGAGAATTTAATGTCCAATATTGTCTTTTTATCATCAGGATAGGCTACAGTATGATTTCTGATGCGGAACAGAAGGGCCTCATAACTCCTGGAAAGGTAATAATGATGAAATATCAGTTTTATCTTTATGAAATTTCCATTGGAATCATATTTTTTCACAAGAATTAGATATGGCTCGTAGTCAACAGAGATTTGAAATCAAAATTTCTTGCGGGTCATGTCCAAATTGCTTAGTTCACACACTGAATTATACTTTTTTCTCTCCTATTTGGAGAGTTAATTGACTCGTTCAACTGATTATTTCTTTCCTAGAGCATACTTGTGGAACCTACAAGTGGAAACACAGGCATCGGACTTGCGTTTATTGCTGCTTCCAGAGGGTACAAATTGATATTAACAATGCCTGCATCCATGAGCATGGAAAGACGGGTCCTCTTGAAAGCATTTGGGGCAGAACTTGTCCTTACTGATTCATCAAAGGGCATGAAAGGTGCAGTTCAGAAAGCTGAAGATATCGTGAAGAACACACCAAATGCTTACATGCTTCAACAATTTGAAAATCCCGCTAATCCCAAGGCAAGATAGGGGTTGCTGCTTTAATGTTGGAAATTTATTTTCCTCTTTCATTAATTTTGTGATTTTGTATGGCTGTGGTAGATTCACTTTGAGACGACGGGTCCGGAAATCTGGGAAGATACAAAGGGGAAAGTGGATATCTTCATTGCAGGAATAGGAACTGGGGGAACTATTTCTGGCGCAGGAGGCTTTTTGAAGAGCAAGAATCGCAACATTAAGGTTGAAATTATACCCTTTTGTTTGCTTTCATGTATTTTCAATTCTTTTTTATGTTGTCCACTCGCCAATCTTTTAGGTTATCGGCATTGAGCCAGCGGAAAGCAACATTCTTTCGGGGGGGAAGCCAGGTTAGTGTAGGAAAACGCAGAACAATTTATTATTATTATTTTTTTCACTTTCACTTTATTTTGATCATTATAACGCAGGTCCTCACAAGATTCAGGGGATTGGAGCTGGTTTTGTTCCCAGGAATTTGGATAGTGAAATCGTTGATGAAGTTATAGAGGTACATGGCGGAATAATTTCTTACTGTTCTTTTGAGGCTTTAAGTGAATCTTTCATGTGGTTTTGCATTTACCTGTTCTTCTTTCCCTTTGGTTTTATGTTCTGAGAAAAATTATGATGGGTCAGGATTTCTTCTGTATCTTCTTGTTTTTTTTGAAGAAACTGTATCTTCTTGCTGTGATACATGCTAACCAGAATTTGTCTCTTTTTCCCGATTCCTAATTTTATTTTTTTTAGATTTAATACGAATCATTCTAATCAACCCTGCTGCTTTGTTCTGTCGACTCATATTCATTTCTTTTATAAAATCAGTTATCTTTTATCTCAACTTTTGTTTAACTTACAGCCCATTGAAAATATAAGTATCTTCTAAGGTTTATTTACTGTTTTGGGCTACTTGCAGATTTCCAGTGATGAAGCTGTTGAGACTGCAAAGCAAGTAGCTCTTCAGGAAGGCCTTCTGGTGATCATCACCCTTTATTTTTGGTTATTATTTTGTAAAGTTTTAATCGTTTATTTCAATGATTTTGGCGATGATACTTCAAAGATGTCCAAGGTTGATCATATAAAGACCATGGCGCTTATATCTTCTTTCCTGACCCCCAGTCCCTTTAGCTGAAAATCAGACTTGGTGTATTTTTTCTTTTTTGATCTATTTTCCTTCTTATTTGGGTTGCAATGTTTGTGGTTATGTGTTGAACTCTATGTAGAATTCCATTAGGAGTAGAGAGATAACGTAACAGAGAGGAATAAGAGAAGATGATAGAGCAGGGAAGAAAGGAGGTTAGGAAGCTAGAGGTTTCCTTGCCTTATGTTGGGATAGGTATCCAAAGGAAGAAAATTCTAATAATACCCCTACTTCTTACTTGATGAAAATAATGATTTTTCATTCTTTGACGCAGACGTCCTCTGTTTGACCATGATTCTCATTGCAGGTGGGGATTTCCTCTGGAGCAGCGGCTGCTGCCGCGATCAAGGTTGCAAAGAGACCCGAAAATGCTGGAAAGCTCATTGTGGTATGTCTCTATCTTTGTGTAAGCAGAAGACATAAATATTTTTCTGTTCAAATTATCTCGCAATAGAACTAAAACTTTGACCTTGATTGATCCTCATTCATCGTCTGAATCTATCCAGGAGGAAATTTAACTAACTAATTAAATATCTTCCTTGTCTATCAGTTTTGAGTAATAACCTTTCTGTTTCAGAATAAATATGACGTTGGTTTTGAGTCTTTCATCTCTGGGGAATTTTTTTTGAATTAGAGTCTAATATAAATTGATGGATTAGGTGGTTTTCCCAAGCTTCGGGGAGCGGTACCTCTCGTCCGTGCTCTTCCAGTCTATCAGAGAGGAGTGTGAGAACATGCAGCCGGAGGCGTGAAGACGGGGCCCCAGAGGCATAAAAGAGAGGCATAATGTATTTACATCACGGATACTCGTCCGATTTCATCTGGGTAATCATATCATTATTTTTCTCAAACTTTGCAGTGGCGAAACCGTGGTAGAATGATGTTGGCTATGGTAACTCCATCTGTATTTCTCTAGATAATTATCTCTGCACTTTCCTCTCATCTCCTATGGACATAGGTTCTTCACTACTTTGACTTCTGATTCCTTGAACTCCGGCCTTCCTGTCTCATGGCTCTCTCTTGGTTATCTTTCAAGGATATAGGCTCTTTCTTAGTTAATCTTATGATAAACAGCCTGGTCATTCTTGTAAGATAGCAGTTTATCTTACCATTTATCTTATCTCTCTAGTTATATGCCATGTGTCAGAGCTTGATCTCTTCTTCATCACCTTCCTGAAGTAAGATAATTCTTTTTATTTGGTATTTTAGCTTGCCCACTTCATGTGGAATAAGGCCTTGGTGAGTTGGCATTTGATAGGGCATAATGTGAGTGAGGCTCTAGGAAAAATATAATGCCATAGAATTAATTAGGGAATCGGTTCAACTTTATAAAGCCATGTATATATCTCCTTCATCATTCTCCAGATAGAGTTTAATTTAATCCAATTCTAGTTAGTAGCTGATAAATTGTGTATCCCAACGAGAAATTCAAATTACCTAATTCACCCTTCTTAAGTTTCTCCTTATTCATTATTAATCAGCAAGTGATATCAGTGACAGTATAGGGTTCGAGCCAGTGAGAGTTTTGGAGTAGAGAGTACAGACATGAAATAAAATTTAGGCCTTTGGTTTTTAAGGCTGAATACTTTTCTTATTTGTAGAACATGATGAAGATTATCTTCATGATCATTACCATTTGCTTTGTACATGGTTCAAGTGAAAGGTATAAGATATAATGAAGTGGATGAAAAGAATTATCTTTCGATTCTAAAGAAATTCTAACTATGTTATGCAATATGAAATAATATTTTAAGGTGTAAAAATAGGTGCAAGAAAAGTGAGACAGTAAAAGAGACATTCGTGAGAGGAAAATGTTGAAAAGGGAAGGGAGCAAAATGGGAGAAATAAAATAGGTGGGATAAATAGGAACAGTTGTTCTGTGAAAAAAATGACTCACCAAAGCGTGCAATAGAGGCCTTGTAATTATTCTTCTAAGTGCTTGAGGCATTCTTGGGGGGTGAATTAAGCTCGTGATTCTAATCTAGTGAAATATGTGAAATATGGTTTACCTGTCTAGGGAATGAGATAGAGGATATGGTAGACTAAGTTAATTTTCTAACACAACTTAGGCTAGTCTTTAATGATGTTCGGTGGTATCCAGCCCGGGATGGTGATAAGGCCTAACCACATTTGTGTGCATGTTGTGTAAGAAAAATACTAAGAAATATGCATAACAAGGATACTGAATCAACATTTTGTGAATGATATTCAATCAAGTATGACAAGATAGTTCAACATACCTTGCTTTTATCGATCTCTTGATTATCTTTTCCCTTATTTTTATCTCTATATCCTCTTGTATATTGATGCAAGTTCAATATTTCTTATGATCAAAATTCACCACCAGTTTTAGACGTGTGGAAATGAAGTTTTCTTCATCTGAAATGTCACTGAAGTGCTTCTAGATGTTTCCTCATTTTTGTTTTAACTTTCAAGGTAGTCCATGAAAAGTTAATAATAAAGTATACACATAGTCAAGAGAACCTGAATAACAAGTATGAGTTAATTTTTATTATAATATTTGAGTGAATCTCTGATAAATTCTCTCAAAATTTAGAAATTATATTTTCCCTGTGATTTTTTCATGATATACTTTGTTCCCTAGTAGCTTTTTCAATTCAAGGTCGCAAACAATCCAAATCTTTGGTCAAGTATTGTCATCCTTGTAATTTCTTCAATCCTACATCAAATAGTACAATTCTAGATCCTATGAGTTTGGATGCATGTTATTAGTAACATTTATTTCAACAAAGATTAAAAAATGATTAGTAAAAATCTCCAAATAATGATCTTTATACAATGATCAATCACGACGCTAACTCTTGGGCATAGTATTGTTATCCTTATAAATTCAAACCTGCACCAAAAAACATGATTCCAAATCCTATGGATATGAGATATATTATCAAAAAACTTAGATTTTCAAACTTTTCTCAAAAATAGCATGTAATTTTTTTCAGAAGGCTCTATGCTTGCTCTTTGTGGTGCATTGTTTTACCAGGAGATATATAAGATGTAATTTGAAATTAGAGCTAGCTCTTTTTATATGAGCTACGAAACTGAAAGGAGAAAATCTGTAATTTTTACAAAAACCAATAGTCAAATATATTTAATATGAGAGAGAGAAATAGGACACAATAACTGCTTCAATTTAAAATTTCATAATTATAACTTTTCCATTCACTTCATAATCCATAAAAGGTATAACCAAGGATTGTATTTCCTTCATGAACTTAAAAATAAGAAAAATCATAAAAATATATTCTTGATATGTGATTTCTTCTTATTAAAAGTATTTAATTGTATTCATCTATACTTAAGCTTTTGTCACAATCCATTAACTTAGATATAAATACCTGAACCATATGAACTCAGTTATCTTCATATGATAAATTATTTACATCAACAAACATGTCTGAACTGATTTAAACCCCTTGACTGAGGATTGACTTGGCATAAGTCATAACACACATTTTAGTCGGTTAATATGACCATACTTACATGTTCATTTACATTAAATTGATATGTTATCAAGCCTAAAATGATTAAATTATTTTTATAATGTTATTTTTAATTTTAAATGATTAAATTTATTTTTTATGCCAAATTCTGAAAGAACACAATTTTTTGATTCTGGATATATTTTTTCCTGAATTTTTTGGCATTATATTCAAAGTGATATCATTTTTTAATTCAAAATGTATTTATATTTTTTTATGAATTAATATCTATTTTTTGGAATTATTTAATGTCTCTTTGACTTTTTCGTAATTGAATAATGGAGAAAATCTGAGGACGGAGATGATCCGAATTCATATCCAAATTCCATTTTCCTGCCTCTTTCCATCCACATGGTTGGATCTATAAATATAGCCATTGGATTTTTGTAAAAACTATCTTTGAACTCACTTCTTCTTCCAGAGGTTGATTGAAGGTCCATCAAGTTTTTCTTGCTTTTTTGAGTGATTAGGGAAGATCAACGGAGAAGTGGAGAGGTTGATCAGCATTAGAAAAGTTCCTTGATCTCAGAGGAACATAGGGATCTAAGAGTAGTCTCTTGCCTTACATTGGTTTCTCATTTTCACATCCCTTTACATAGGTCTACATCCTTATTTTCATCATCATCTCATTCTCATCACCATCTTCATCCGCTTACCCTAACACATCCATCTCTAATCTTGATCTCGTCACCTTCATCTCATATTAAAAACCTAAGTCATCATCCTCTTCCCTATCTCACAACTACCTATCCATTCTTCCATCACATATATTGGTTAGATAATTATCCTTTCCTCTTCCACCATTCTATTTGACCATCATTTATCAACATACACTCACATCCATTCACCCATTTTGTCATCCTATCTTCTTATTCATCTTTGACATCCATCATCACTTCACATATTCATCTATCTCACTCTCTCATTTCAATTTGATATATCCATATCGTCCTACATATTCCTCATATTATTATTCATATCACCCTCCCATCACCCCGTATTCATCACAATGCAATCTTCTATTTTATATGTATCTCTTCTCATCCCTCTCGAATAATCATTTAAAGAGTATTCAAACTCCAATATCCGTTTCCTGTGGAGATGATCTTAACTCATCCCTAACTAGTCAAATTGTTTTATGAGTAAAGGTTTATAAATTATTATTGATTAACTCCAATATCAAAGACAAATCAACACCCCAGATTTGAGTTCATCGGTAAACCACTTTGAATAATTTACTAAAATACATTAGGCATTTTACTAAAATTCACTGAGCCTTAATATTAAGTAACAAAAAAATATTAACTTATATAAAATAATATTGGTAGAGCTTACATACACAAAAACTCAAAATGTGAAAAATAATATAAACTTAAAATCATTATCAAAGATCCAAAACAGACATTTATGACACTTATATATTAATTCTAAACTCTTTATTCATTCAAAATGTCATTGTGTATTTAGTTAATCGTGAATAGTAAAAAAATATGTCATTATAGTTTTCAAATGGAAAGTTGTAAATTTGAAACTTTAATCTTACCTAGGCCTTTTATCCATTCAAAATAGCAAATAATTATGGTTCATATATCTTTCCAAACTCCAACTTCCCTTGAGATGATTGGTGTTAAATGTTTCTGCTCATGTCTTATATTAGTTCTAAAGTATAATAACGTTAACCTACTGGAACATCAAAGGCCTTCCCATCTTACTTGTGATGGTCTTCACATTATCAACAAGAAGAAACCCTAAATACCTTATTGACTATTTATAACATCGAATGAATCTGTCCATATCTTCAAAGAGGCTCAAACTTTCTTTGAAGAACACACTTTTTTTTACCATTTATGGGTATTTTGGGTTTGTTATGACTAGGGAATTGAAAAACTCCCTACTTAGTATCATACGACCTTCTCATCAATGTCTAACGTCAATCTTGCTATCTCTAATGATTTCTTGATCAATAGCTTGTTATTTTTTATAAAAGTTCATCTTCAACTTAAATGTCTACTAAATAAATAATATTCTTTGGGGGAATCATTATTGGATCATTGCCTTAAGGGAGTTCCCCTTGTAGAAATGGATATTATGGCGTACTAATTTTTAATTGATGAGATTGATGAAATTAGGGTTGATAAGCTCATTGAATGATATATGAAATTATGTTTAATAGAATGATTAGAAGATAAATAAACTTAGGGTTCCTAGATTGATATATTGGTAAATGAAATTATGGTTCATAAATTGATAGATTGAAATGTGAAATTAGGGTTCATAAATTGACAGATTGAAAGATGAAATTAGTGTTCATAAATTGACAGATTGATATATTGATACATTGATAGATGAAATAGGGACACTGCCTTATCAGGATCCATAGACGGATGGATTTAGAGATCTATGGATCCATAGATCCATAGATGATCCCTATTTTTATTTTAGCTTCAATGGATGTTGAGGTTAACCTTATACAACATTTATAAACTTTAGAAACACAAGTGTATTGACTTGATGACATTGGCATTCAATGCATGCATTTACATTAATAGGAAACAAAGAATATGGCCAGTGGCATTGATTCTAGGATGTGGGACCATCAAGATTGTACCTAGAGGCATATTACAAAGTTGTTAAAACTTATAACATAAAATTTTAGCATCATGACTTTGCATGTATGCTTCAACACCCTTCAACTCACATGAATCTTCTTGCTCAGGCAATGAATTCCTATCATTTTTAATGGGTGCGTTTTATTTAGGAAAATTCTCACTCAAAATCTCAAATTGAATCTGATTTGGTCATTGATTATGCATCTTGAAGAGCTCACTTTTCATGGATTTTGAGATTTGTCTGTTATAAGCCATTTTAAACAACTCACAATGTGACATATAAGGAAATCCTTACCATATATTGATGTCAAAGATAAAGTATATAAGAAAAAAAAGTCACATCAAAATTTTATTTTATGATAGAAATTTCAGTTTTGCCAAAATAAGCTCAAAATAGGCAGTGCACCTTATAGACGAAATTGACGGATTTAATTGATAACGATTTTTATGATATTTTTATGGCACTTAAATATGATAATTATATGAATTACTACTATTCCTTGATGCCAAACTAATGAAATTTCTTATTAAGGTTAGAGTGAGGAGCATATTATGTTATGTTGGATCTAACTATGTAGATGCCAAAACGAGTTCATCATGAAAATTTTTTGCCTTATACACACATATATGTATATTTCTAAATATTTTTGGTTTTTCATTTAATGATTTATCCCGAATGTAAGGATTCAGACAAGGAAATACCCCAATTTGTCCCTGCATTTATACTATCCCCAGTTTATTAAATTTGTTTTATTTTACAATTTATGTTTTCGAATTTTTTTTTATTGCTTGTCTAACTTGGGATTTTCATTTAGAAAAAGACTTCCCGAAAAAAGAAATTTAGAACTTACTTTTTTTTTTCCTGAGTTCTCTCCCCTCTCTCTCTTTCATTTTTCTTTCCCAAAAAAGTGAGCTTTCAATCAAAATCTCGATTTTTAAACCGAATTCGGAACAAAAATCGATCTTTTTCTCGCTTTCTCGATTCCTTCTCCTCCCCGATCTTCATATACAAACGGGTTATCCTCCAAATTTTGTTCTCTTCCGAAAAAGAGAAGCTTTCACTCTGTTCTTGAAATTTCTTTCAATCTGCTTCTTTTGGGATCTTTTTTTCCCCTCTCTCTCGTGGATTGTAGGGAAGAACAGTCCGTTGAAGGGTCTGACTGGCTTATCGGATCCGTGCGAAGGTGATTGTTTGATCGTCAAGTTTTTTTTTCAGAGAATTGCATCTGTGATTTTATCCGCCCTTTTGGCGGCTTTCTGCTTTCAATTCCTTAATTGGCCTTCGCCATTTTCTCTTGTTTGATGTTCTCTATTGAGAGATTTATACTCTCTTCATCTCGACTCTGATGACCAGACTGATTTTATACTGTTCTTAATTCTTACCGATTTCTATTCGTCGTTGACTTCAATTTGGGCCAAATCCATTCTTATTAGTTACGATTGATTATACACAATGAAGTTATAACAACAAGTATTGCCCTGAAACCGCCAACTCTAGTAGCTTGTTGAAGAAATCTGTGATCTCTGCCTGGCTCCCACCCCTCTAATTTATGGGTTCTCCACGCGTAAATGATTTCGTTGGTAAAATCTTGTCAAGAATGTATCATTATTCAGACATCGTTCAGGTGTCAAATGCTCAACTGATCCATGAATCTAATTCGTTTCTGCTTTACCCTGATTTTTTTATCGAATTTCCAGAATTTATATTAAGCCTTGGCCACAAATTATTGATGGTTTTTGTTGTCTCTTCTCAGATAATCTTGAATAGTTGTTACCCACTTCTACATCTTTATTATGGATATTTAAAGAAAAAAAAATAAACATTGCCTTTTGGAGGTGTCCCGCGAAATTACCACCATTGATCCTGAAAATTCTTGCTATTAATATTTTCTGCCTTTTTGCCCGATTAATTTTAAAATGAACTTCTCCGAGAACGTTTCCATTTTTTCTTATAAGTTGAATCAGTCGTCCTAGAATTTATCTTTTTCTTTCTTCTTGACACAGGTGGAGAAGAACAGTCATCAAAATGACGTTATTTGAAAGGTTTTCTGGACTTGCACCAAAGACCAAGAACGCCATAGTTGCAGGCACACTGACCAGTTTTGTTCTTGGGGTTTACTTCTACACCATGAGAGCCGTTGGAGGGTCCGACGAGCTCGATGTGGCAATCAACAAGTTTGAAGGATTGAAGAACGATGCCGGCAAAGAGTCATCTGCCTCAGGATCCACAGCATGAATCAAGGTTTCTTCATTTGGCCACAAATTCTCATGGAACGAAACTTTTTTCTGCTTTTTCTTTTTTAAATATTTTCTAGGTGTAATTTTACAGATTCATATTGCGTTCTTTCCTGGGTTTGAATAAGCGGGGAATCATCTGATTAATGATTTTGGATTCCCATCTCGTTTAAATCCGCCTGATTTTATTTGAAAAATGGATGGATCCTTTTCTACCGGGAAATTACACTTTTGATTATAAATAAGCTTATAATTGTTCCTTCTGATTATAATTTAAAAATGGATGGATCTTTCTTTTGTCCGAAAATTACACTTTTGATATGAATAAGCTTATTATTGTTTCTTTTTTCTTCTGCTGTTTCCTTTGCAAATTGGCTAAGCTTATCATTAGAAGCTATTTTTTGAGCCTTTTCATTTCTTACTTCCCTGGTTTGAAGGTAATGGGGACATTGTCTGTTCAATAATTTAGGCTTCCCAGCTCTTAAAATCCTCCTAATTTGCTTTTAAAAATGGATGGAAGTTCATAGATTTTTCAGTATTCTACCAGTGATAGTAGAACTGGAGCGGGGCTTTTCTGCTTAGCAAAGCGTGGATATTTTTAAACACACACAAACTGAACTACCCAGAAACTTTCCCGGAATTGTTACTTCGGTTGGTCGAATATTCAAATCGAGTTCTTCAAAAAAATGTTTCAAATTTGATTTTCTAATTTCACCGCCTGTCTATAGGATTTTCAATACTTCTCTTCTGTTTAGCTTTAATTTGTAATTTTGATGACTCTGGACCAGAATCTTGGAATTCTTGCAGAAATCTTCCAATGAAATGCCAAGAAAAAAATGATTACTGCATATGCAAAATAATTGTCAGAGATAATGTCACACTCGTGAGAAAGAATAAGAATTTTCTGGATGCTTGTTCCCTTTTTCTGTTGTAGTATATCTTCAATTTCACCTGCATCAGAAAGTTTAAAGACAGACATGTACCTGACTATTCTTGAATTGTTGATTGTAGAGTAAAAATTAGACAAAATGAACTTTTTTCTGTTGTACTTCTTCATTTTACACCTACAACAGAAAGTTGAAAGACAGACAAGTACCTGGCTAGACTTGAAGTATAAATTTTAGATTAAAAATTAAACAAATACTTTTTTCTGCTTTAGTATTTCTTCATTTTCACCTGCAATAGAAGGTTCCTGGCTAGACTTGAAGTATTAATTTTAGATTAAAAACTAAGCTAAATAAAAAAATTGTCTGCTGTAGTGTTTCTTCATTTTACACCTCCAACAGAAAGTTGAAAGATAGACATGTGCCTGGCAAGACTTGAAGTGTTAGTTTTTTTATTAAACATTAAACAAAATTAAATTGAGGTAAACAATTCAGCACCCTTCTCTTTCCAGGAGCTTGCGATAATATTCTAAAAGAACATTTTTTTGTTACATTAGTCTTATTTCTTTCTATGTGGGTTTCCTTATGCGTTCTTGATCATCATCTGAGTAGAGTTCTTCATAAGAAATAAGGCATCAACGTGCAGGCCCTTATGTTCTTCTAATTTTAACATATGGTTTATCTAGTCATGTTAGCATATCTTGAACTATGATGGTAATTTTTGTATCAAATATAAATAGCTAGCTGTGAATCTTCCCGGTTCTGTTGGGGAATGAGGTCAATTTATCAAGTGGAAGATGCGAACTATAATGTTTTTTTTTTTTGGTGAAATTAAACTTGATCTGCATTAAAGAGTTTTTCATGTTTTCGTTGTGTAATGAGGACATTATTCTCTTCTTTCAATGAAGGCAATGTAATAATAGGAAGAACTGGACTCATCTTAATGATGGATAAAACTGTTCAAATAAACGGTTTATTTGGAAGCAAAGAAATACGTATCTTACTCTAGAAAAAGAGGATGAACTTGCGTTCAATCCAAATGAAGGATTGAACATGTTTGTTTTGGGAAAAATCATAAAAGAATCAATTTAAAATATATAGAAGAAAAGTACTTTTATAATTTTTTTGCAGTGAAAATATAATATTGGTGCTCCATGGTTTTATAAATATCAGATTTTTGTTACACAATGACACAATTGACTACGGTCTCTATACTGGACACAAAATACACCATTATGATTTTTAAAAATTATATAGAATTCGTACTTGAGTGAGTGATTGTTTTATCTAATCATGAATGATTGTGAAACACAATATTTAATTCTAGAAATATTAATATTGAATCACTCTGTATATTTAATTCTAAAAATTTTCTTAGTTTAAATGCAATAAAGCTAACACATTAACATTCAATCAGAATATTGACTTAAATTTCTCAAGATTATTGTAATCTCTCATATGAATATGATTATATAATTGACAAACTGTGTAACCCATATTTCTCCAAAAAGTTGATGGGTTATTGCCTCTATACTTTGTGGCCATTCTCTAATAAATTTTCATCAAACAAATTGTTGTGATGGGGTGCTTGTACTGAATAAGATTATATTAGTAACAAAGTGGGTACCCCTTATTTATCCAAAAAGATAATGGGGTAGTGTAAGTATTCTTTGTCCAAATATATACAAATGTTGTGGCTGCCCTCCAACTTTTTTTATCATATGAATATGAGACTATAATTAACAAACTGTGTAACCCATATTTCTCCAAACAGATGACGGGGAAGTGCCTCTGTATTTTGTCCAAAGTCTATTTTAGCTTTATTTCGTTAAATAAACTTGTGATGTGACTCTTGGACTAAATATTTTTTGACATTTAACTACTTTCCAGGTATGGCTGAAAAATGAGTCAAAATATATAAATGTCTGAAAGACGTCTAGTAATGAAGCTAAAATAGACCACAAAGAAGCATCACAAAGGGCCCAAAAAAGAGCTATGCCATGCAACTGTCATTAATTCAGACGCAGAATTCAACCTAATCTCCCCATATTTATGAACTCTAAATACAATGGTAAGGTTAGACTTTTCGCGTTGAGATCAAGTCATAAGGATCAAATAATGGATGTAGAACTACCTTGAAGGGTAAAAAAAATGGATAAACACAATGTGGATGAATGGTTGTATATTGACTATGACCAACAAGTCTATAATTCTGAGAGTTCTAACTGGCCTAGCTTAGATGCAAGAAGTACCAAAAGGTGATTATGTAGTCAAGATTGGAGTGTCTACACTCGATATTAGAGGAGTTTGACTCAAGGAAGATGACATAGCTAAATACCTGGTCAGTGTAGCCGAAATATGGGAGTTTGTCTCCCATGATTTTTCCGCATATCAGTATTAACATGAATGATTGATTAGGGTTAAACTGTTAACCATACCCTAATTCATTTGGGTGTCTAATGCGGATGAAGGATAATACATACATGGCAACTGATGATGGCAAAGGTTCCATGAGAGAGTCGATATACTCCTTTGTATCTTGTAGGACACGAGTTGTAGCTTGGAACCCCACGGGCTGAGGACATAACACATTGATTCTGCTAAACTGATTCTTGGTTAACTAATATATATTTTATGTAGTTAAGTAATTGGGTCAGTCCACTAAAAATTTAATAAAGCCATTGAAGCTATTAACTAGACTGAGACATGAACCTAGGGAGTCACACAAGATTTTGGACATTGGTAAGTTTACTATAAGTTTGGGGACTTAAATGTTCTATGAGATGGGAACTTTGATGAATTTTCTCATACAGTATTGATTGAGGGGGGCACCCTTATTTGATACCTATGCGAGTCACTTTGAGTCCCCCCTTCTTTTCTTCCTCTTCTCAAGTGTTGCTTTTCGCGAGACTGGATGGAGAAGATATTAGAATGCCAACAGTAGACTTCGGGGGAAAGCAGAGAATATTCAACGTTCTGAATATTATGAATATACTTCTAAAGACCGCACGTATGAACAGCTTGAAGATGTTCACCCAAAGAACTAATAAATCACGAAGTGAGTTGATGAGGCCACAAAATCCCAAACGGTTGAGCCCTGTGTGAGAAGGGCATGCAGTGTCATGAATTTCACAGCATGTGTGCAGTGAAAAACATTCACTCTCACCAAACCCTTGTGTGGTGAAGTACAAATTTGTGTGGAAATTCACATCATAAATTGCACAAACCAGATGGATATAGAGAGGGGTGTGTGTGTGTGAGAGAGAGAGAGTGAGAGAGTAGGGGAGATAGGAGAGGTGAGATTGAGAGAGAGGGGAGTGGGGTGAGCAACATAGAGGTAGAGGGAGAAGAGAGAGAGAGAGTGAGAGAGGGAAGGGGGAGAGCTGACAAACGAGAGAGAGAGAGAGAGAAAGAGAGAGAGAGAGAGAGAGAGAGAGAGGGAGGGAGGGAGGGAGGGAGGGAGGGAGAGAGAGAGAGGGAGAGGGAGAGAGGGAGAGAGAGAGAGGGAGAGGGAGAGAGGGAGAGAGAGAGGGAGAGAGAGAGACGGAGGGAGAGAGAGAGAGGGAGAGAGAGAGAGAGGGAGAGAGAGAGAGAGAGATTCAATCTGGCTGCACATTGCACCAAAATCATACTGGTTGTGCGAATTGCACTACCCTACCTGTGAGACAGGTTGATGGAAGAGAACTCCCAAAACTTGCTAAAAATAACTACTTCCTGCCCTTGGATAGTTGTGGGAAATCCCAAGACCAATCACTTAAAGCTTCTGCTAACAGACAAGTGTTTCCACAATTAGCTCTTGACGTTGAGTCAGTTAACTAGTACTTTGTTCCCATTAATCTTATTCATTTAAACCGGGCATGATATCTGGGCCAATGACATGATCCTTGGTTCCCATCCTAAGTAAGTTCTCTGATTTTATCCATATTCAGAAACCATCTAACTTATGACAATTTTAACTGCAAAATGACAGAAACTGCCGCTTAATCTTATCAGAGTTTAAGTGCTAGATAAAACTAAGGTCATCTTCGAGGGAAAAGCAATCCGATTGGTGGAATAAATGGTTTATGCATATTTCTTAATAATAAATTTAGCAATCAGAGTACAAACTTGCCTGTAACAATTTTTTCTCATTTTTTGATTCCAGAGAAAGTAGGCGTTGCTTCTTATCATGAGGGTCCAACTGAAATTATTTTACACCTGATATATAATAATCATTCTTCGAATTTCTGCTAGAAATTCGTTGAAATTGTCCCACAATATTGGCAAATTTTGAAGTCTAATAGGTATTCTCTTTTAAACTTTGAGATTTGTTTGTTGTCCAGAGAACCAAGAAAGAAAAAAGAGAGCACATGAAAAACTAAACTAAAACGTCTGCCAGTGGACAACATTTTTTTTCTTCCAAATTTTTTCAGGAAATGGGTTATATGGTGATCTAAAAAATGTTGGTGGAAAGGCAGAGTTCTTTTAGCTGTTGGGGGTCAACAGGAGAAGGTGACTTGGTCAACGCACAGTGGGCAGTGGTGGTCTTTGGAAAGGCGATGACGTCTCTGATGGACTTTGCACCCGCGAGAAGCATCACCAAGCGATCCAACCCAAAGGCAATTCCACCTGCAAAAGATGTGACCAGTCATTTTTTGCCATGAAGCACAATAGAATAAGTCAAATCCATGAAAGCAGAAAATGGGCTTCATCCCTGGCCCATGAAGAGTGTCATTTAGAGAGAGAAATTATGTAGAGAGAGAGTGAGAGACTCAAATACCATGTGGAGGAGCGCCCATGTCCAGGGACTCCAAGAGATATCCGAATTTCTCTTCAGCCTGCCAACAAATTAATTGATCGATTAAATTTTAAATTATTTACCCAATCATTTTGAATACCAGTGCTCAAGGTGGAGAGAGAGAGAGAGACCTGCTCCGGGGAAATCCCAACAATGGCCAAAACCTTCTCCTGGACTTCACGTTTAAAAATCCTCAAGCTTCCACCTCCAATCTAGTTCAGAGGTATCACACCCTTGAGAGAGCACAGAAATCCAGAAAAATGGCAGAAACAACATTTCCAAGAAACAAGACAGGTGGATAGATGGATAGATAGATAGAGAGAGGGAACCTCAATTCCATTGTAGACCATGTCGTAGGCCAAGGCACGGGCATTGGGAAGGTCATCCATGTCATCAGGATTGGGAGCGGTAAATGGATGGTGAAGAGCCTACAAATAAGTCAAATCGGAGTTGATGCATAGGTAAACAGTTTTTTCCTTAATGGAGACAAGTGAAAGAGATATAAAGAGGATAAGAGATAGATTGATCGAGAGATAGATAGATCGAGCGAGCGAGAGAGAGAGAGAGAGAGAAAGAGAGATAGATAAAACGAGCGAGAGAGAGAGAGAGAGAGAGAGAGAGAGAGATAGAGTGAGAGAGAGAGAGAGATAGATAGATAGATTGATAGATAGATATCGAGATATATATATATTGAGAGAGAGAGAGAGAGAAAGAGAGAGAAATATAGAGCAATTGAGCTTTCAACTCACCTCAAGCCTCTGCTCCAAACTGTTCCATTCAAACATGGGAAAGTCGGTCACCCAAAGAATCGAATGGGCCGACTTTGTCAGGACAACAAGATGGGAACAAAAACAATGATTAGATTATGTCAACAATGCAAACGGAAATAATATAGAAGAAAAGACTAAACCTTACGAGCTATGTAACTATAAACACTTATGAGGTCGAATGTGCATGTTAAGCATAAACTAGACTCAGATCCTCTTTCTTTGGATCCAATGTCTGGGAGAGCTCATTTTTTAAGACATAGAGAGGCACTGTCTACAGGATTTACCAGTTTTTTTAAAGCATGATGATCATCAGGAAGAGAATTATGTCACTCAAGCATCAACTGTTTTTTAAAAAAAGTACAAAAAGAACCAGAAGAAACTGTCAACTAGGGTTTAATGATCGGGTCAGATCAAGAGATCTGACCGTGATCAATGCAACTGATCTGCCATCATCGACAGATCATGATTGATCAAAATCCTGATCGATTGAATAAACGATCATTCAATGAGGAATGCCAACGACTGGAATAGACTGGTAGTGCCCTAGGTTAAGATTTGGCATCAACAATGGCAATGATGAGCAGAAAATGGATGATTCATGATTGTGATCCATCTGCTGATGACGAATCTGTCATCTTCATCGTCATTTGTTCAAGTGAAAAATGCATAAAGATGATGAAATTTCTAAATGACCATGACCAATTCTTCATCCATCCTGCAGAAGAGGGGATATTTTTCAGAGTAGGATTTCCGTGTCCTAAAAAACAATAAAGATTGAATGATGACGATGACAAAATCCTCATCATCTAACAGTCAATGATGAATCCATCATGATCGTCGCCATCCATGTCATCCCAGGACGACTATGACAAAATGTTGGGAAGATGGAGATGACAATTTCGTAAAAGAACTCCTTTAAACCCTGCTGATAGACTAGACCGATGTTCTTGGCAACAGAAATACACGATCATAGATACAGAACAAGTTAATCTTTAATAAGACCACATGATATCTAACCTGATCAATGAGACCAAGATCCCGGGCCACATATTGTCTGAGCCTGTCAAGGGTCTTATTCACTAGACTCTTCTCACCAACAGAAAACAAGATCAAATCTCCAGTCTGTGCAGAGAAGATTCTCAGAAGCTCGGCCGTCTGCGAAGCATTCAAAGTAGATGCCAGTGCAGGGATACCCTCAATATTACCTGAAAAGAGTAGATTCATTGTTTACTTCCTCAGTCGGAAAAGATGGAAAGAAACAGGAGTCTATTTTGAGTTTTTACCATTGGTATATTTATATATCTGTACTATTAGTTAGATATCATATTTCCCTATCTAATGTTTCTATTCTGTACGTGGCCTGCTCAAACTTTCTGTTTTCTTTATGTTTCTTTTGATTAAAAGTGGGCCACGTAGCATAAGTGGCCCACCCTGCATGTTTAAGTTACTGATATGCAGATTGTTTGATCCTAACGGAGATCTAGTATGAAGATGGAGAATGTGACTGGATCCTCCCCTTTCTGGACAGCAAGTGTTCTTCCACTGCTCCAACCCTCAGTTTCTCTGCAACCTCCAACTCCAGGAGTTTCTTGAGGAACTGTCCAATCTCCTCCTTGCTCCTGCACCGACTTTATTTATAGGTTCTCCACACAAGCTACTTTGGACACACAAGTCTGTTGCTGATTCGTCGAGCATTTTTTGCTTTCTTCGGTAGGATCTATAAAATAATGCATCAATTATTTCCCAGGCGGGAAATAAGTAACTTTAGTTGTGGACCCAAGGTCCACTTAACTGTAAGACTGATATTTAAACCAGTTCTTCCCATGACTTCAACATGATATGCTCACCGTCATTTGAAAGGAAGACAGGTAGGCTGCATTGAAGGGGAGCAGACTTCACTTATATTAATGTAGTGTTTTATATATTTATACTGATAAAATTTTCTATCTATCCATGTCTATTTATACTCACAATACTGCTTACCGTCGTCCAAGACCTTGAGAAAAGTTAGCCCTTTTGCCCCTGCTTTTGTGGCTTCAGTGTATAGTTCACCTTTCTTGAGGGCAGTGTTCGAGTATTTCTTAGCCCCCCCAGGTACACATATAGCCTTGATGATTCCTCCGTTCTCCAACGCATCAGAAAATACCTTGAACGATGATCCTGTAAAGATGGCACTCACCTGCCCGGAAGACAGAAAAGAAAAGAATTAACAGAGATTTTGCAATGCCCACATGGTTCAGAGTAACTCAACGCCCCACGGAGAGATATACAAGATATCTTGCTGGAGAGAAGGAGGGGAGGTGAAAGAGAGGTAGCCCATAGTATGTAGAGACCTAGATAGATGAAAGTAACATAAATCGAACCTAAAGTTAAAAATCCAGAAAAATTATTTACCATGATAAAACAGAAGGAATATGGGAAGTGAGACAGATAGTTACGAGAGATAATGAATAGATAGAGGGGAAGAGAGAGAGAGTTCTTTACATACTGCATTGGTTGAAACTTTCTTTTTGGGCAAATCTCTTTGATAATTTATGCAGAGTCCATATTTTTTGTACCAAAAAACTCGGCTTTACAAGCGATCCAGATGCAACTCGGAGGGCTAAGTATAAAAAAACATGCAAGTTATACGTTTGAGCGTTTTGCTTTTGCAAATATCTTTTAAAGGTATGTACATACTCCCTATTTTTCCAAGAAAAACCTCGGGTTAACAAGTAACCCAAAGTCAAATTGAAGGGTCAATGATAACAAAGCGGGTAATAAGGTACTCGAATACACATGAAAATAAACAGATGCGACTATAAAGTTTAAGCACTTTATTTTTGCAATTCTCTTTTACCATGTACGCACATACACCATATTTTTCCAAAGTCAACTTGGAGGGCCAATGATAACAACAATACTGTATTTGAATGCATAAAAATGAAAATAACTAGCTGAAATCTATTCGTTTAAGCTTTTTATCAGTGTGCATATCATAGAGAGTGTTTGCACAAAGTCCATATTTTCCACAAAACCTTGGATTAACAAACAACACAAATGCAGCATGAACTGTTGATGAAAACAAAATAAGCAACAATGTATTCGAATACAGAAAAAAGAAAATCAGAAACTGCAGTCTATTTGACGAAAGAATATCACGGAAAGATATCTCGCTCACTCTATCAGGAATACAATGGTCTTACATCTCTGAGCTTCAAGTCAAACCGCAGATCTGGTCTGTCTGTTCCATAGAGATCCATTGCTTCTGCATACGTCATCCTGAGAAAAGGCCCGGGAAGATTAATCCCTGACACTTCTTGAAAAACCTGACAAGTGAATTTAGAGGACATGTTAACACAGTATAAATTAATTAAATATCCAAAGGTAAGAATATGAGAAGAATTACTTGGGTAATCAAATCCTCATTAAGCTTCAGCATCTCTTCCAGGGGTGTAAAAGCCATTTCCATGTCCAGTTGTGTGAACTCGGGTTGTCGATCTGCCCGTAGGTCCTCATCTCGAAAGCACCTAAGAAGAAAATGTCATAAAATGTCTGGGGCGAAGACATCCTTACTGATGTCACGACAAAGAGGTAACTTTGTTTTCTTCAAAATTAGATATCACGAGAGAATAATAAATTGCATCCATAAGTTTCACCTAGCGATTTGGTAATATCTGTCTATTCCGGAGACCATCAACATCTGCTTGAACAGTTGCGGGCTTTGGGGAAGAGCGTAGAAATTCCCTGGCTTTAAGGTGCAAAATGGAAGTGAATCAGAGTTGATAAAGCATTTTTGAGAGTAAAATAGAGATTGACTCAATGGAAAAGTTCTTGGGCTTATTCCTGTGGTAGAAATAAGTCTATTATGCTTAACTACAGGCAAAGAGTTCGTCAAATTTTCTAAGTCTAAAACTTGCCTAAGAGAAAACTTATATCGGCCATCCATATTTCTTCTAGGACATGAGTCCTTCATAAAGTATCTCTGAAGTGAATCAAAACCTTTCAACCGAAAATTAAAAACATGAAAGCTTATCTAAAGACTAGTACTCCATGGTTATTCGGAGTCAAATATTGAGATCACAAGTCATAATCGCCAAAATTTTGAAAGATCAAGGATAAATTTTTGAAAGAGCATAATTCCATATCCCTTCTTTAATGCCTTGACTTTATTACATTCAGCCAATGATACAATCCTGTATCCCCAAGGTTATCTTTAGCATTTTAGCCCATTCGTGCCATTTTAGTCATTAGATGTGTTAGAGCGTATCACGTGATACGCAGCACGTGATACGCCCAACTAGCCATTATACGGCTCCTGTATATAATGACCTAAACGAAGTAATGACAATATCCTTTTTTGGGTTCTCGTTCTTGTTGCCTCTATGGTCATCTTTCTTCCTGCGATCTCTTTCTTGTTGTTTTAGATTAGGTTGATTCCTTTCTCTATAAAAAATTGTTGCCCTACTTTTTGGCGGGCAGTCAAAAATCAAAGTGAGATACCCTACCCGCTTGCCTTACTGTTTTGATCCTCTCCATCTTGATCCTGTCCCTTCAACCATCCAGTGATACCCTACCCCTGCAGTTGCCTCACCAGATTCCCTCCAATCTGATCCCTACCCCCCCAGATCAGTTCTCTTGTAGTCTTTGACAATCCACGTCCCTGAGATCATCAACTCTTCACCACGTCTTCAGGCGGCTTGTCCCCCGTCGATCCCTGCCTCCTCTGTTTGACCTCTCCTCTGATCACTCCCATTCTATCTCCAACCTCAAGAACATCTACCCTTCTCCTCTATCCCCCTTCACCAATGCAAACCTACGTCAAGGTTCGTATTTGTGAACACATGGCATGAGCAAACTCATCGTTGTCGTCATCACAAGCCTGTGTGACAAGAATGAATAACATCATCACCATCATTATCCTGGGCACGGATGAATGACGAGGACTGCGATGATGTGTCATCATTGTTTCGTCATCCTCAACAAAGGCGAGAAGTTTGCGGAGGCAGGGTGTGCACGAAGACTGCCACAGGGAGACGTGTCATCAATAGACAAGCAAGAAGGCTGACAGCAGCAGACCAGCAATGGCGGCGGAGATGGCAGAGGTCAGATTAGATTCATCCTTCCCTCATCATTTTCTTTATCCACTGCTACAATGGCCATGACGACAAGGATGATTATTTCATTATCATGATCCTACTCAAGGACAAACTGATAATGGCCATCATTTTTGAAGAAAAATGATGTGGATGCTGATCACTGTTCATCATTCTCTTGTCATTGTTGTCGAGGATGGAAAATATTAGCTGTAGGAATTAAAGCACAGGGTGAGAGTATTACCTGAAGGCGTGATGGAACCAGGTAATCACGGGCACCTTCAGGGGTGGATCTGGATAATATTGGAGTCTCAACCTACCTAAGTGAAAAATACCCATTCAGATTGTTAGAAATTTCACTGAATCTTAAATAAAACACAAAAAATCTGATGTTAAATAAATCTCAAAGAAGCCAGTTTTCGGTGCAGCTGTCTCACAATTACCTCTACAAATCCATGAATTTCCTCCAAAAAATTCCTTATTTTCTTGACAACCGCGTGCCTCAGAATGAGGTTTGAATGCATCTGTTGTCTTCTCAAGTCAAGGCAACGGTATCTGGCATACGTCAGAACAAATCATCATTAATATCCCTCTCTTATTTTGCCTCTCTTCTCCCATCATCTCTCTATCTCTCTCTTCATGATGTTGATGTTTTGCATAAGAAGAAAGTTGAAAAAAAATCACAACCTTAAACGAATTTCCTCGGTTATTGTCTCCTTTGTGTCACTCGCAATGGTGATGAGAAAAGGCAGAGCACGTTTGACACTGTTCAAAACTTGAATATGCTCTGCAGTGACCTACCCAGTCAAAAAGCTCATCCAATTTTAGAAAAAAAGAACACAAGTCATAAACAAGAACCCAAGAGCGAATTCAAAGTGCTCAAATCTTCAAGTTCATTAATCATGAAAGAGTTTGATTTATATACCTCTATGAGCCCCGTCGCCATCTTCTTATTCTGAGATTCTACTGGGCGAGAACGAACAGTGCCTTCAACAGCGATCACATACTCGAGCCGCAGCTTGTTTGCAGTGGCATAAGCCTCGGAGAATTCACTGGGAATCGTCGTAATCTAAAAAAATGGCAGAAAAATGGCAGAAAAATGTAAAAAAAATTGGAAACCAGACAAGAAAATCACCATCCAGGAGGGAAATTGAGGGGAAAAATTCGCCCAAGATTGAAGAAATCGACCTGAACGATTCCCGAGTGATCTCGAAGGTTGAAGAAGGTGAGCCCGCCATGAACTCTATGAAGGGCAACCCATCCGCAGAGACGAACACGCCTACCGATGTCGCCTTCTCCCAACTCCCCGCAGAGCGCCGTTCTCGTGACCCATTCAAGAGCAATCTTTGAACCAGTCGAAGAAGAAGTCGAGGAAGCGGGCGAAGAAGGAGAAATCGAAGAATTTGGCGACGACCCATTTGAAGATGCGACTGGGGAAGATGAACAGCGCACGGAAGAGTGCGAGATTTTCCGTTTTGTTCGAGATTTTGCAATGCTGCGAGGGAAAGATTGAGGAAAACGCGAGAAACGCGAGAAGAGAAGAGGGGAAATCCTGAGAACAGACGACATGGCCTCGGAATTCTCCGCAGAGTGGAGCTCGCCGCTCGCTACTTGCCGGCTTCGAGCTCTTATCCTCCTCGAACGAGCAGTCAAGCCAGAGTTTTTGAAGGATGACGAAACATCTTATCAACGTCAACGTCATCTGCATCATCATCATTGTTGTCGACATCGTCATCGTCACCATTATCATTTCTTGTCGTCGTTATTGTCATCATTGTTGTCATCGTCATCAACATCATTATTGTCATCCTCATCGTCGTCATTGCAGTCATCATCGTGGTCGTTAACATCATCATCTTCGTGGGCGTTAACATCATCATAGTCATGATCATCATCATCCTCATCAACATCATCATAGTCATGATCATCGTCATCCTCATCAATATCATCATAGTCATGATCATCGTCATCCTCATCAACATCATCATAGTCATTGTCATCGTCATCATTGTTGTCATCAACATCATCATAGTCATTGTCATTGTCATCATTGTTGTCATCAACATCATCATAGTCATCGTCATTATCATCATTGTTGTCCTCATCATCGTCATCAACATCATTGTTGTCATCATCATCGTCATCAACATCATCGTCATAGTCATCATCATCGCTATCCTTATTGTCATCATCATCGTCATCAACATCGTCATAGTCATCGTCATCGTCATCATTGTTGCATCGTCATCAACATCATTGTTGTCCTCATCATCGTCATCAACATCATTGTTATCATCATCGTCATCAACATCATCATAGTCATCTTCATTGTCATCATCATCGTCCTCATTGTTGTCCTCATCATCGTCATCAACATCATTGTTGTCCTCATCATCGTCATCAACATCATCATAGTCATCTTCATTGCCATCATCATCGTCCTCATTGTTGTCCTCATCATCGTCATTAACGTCATTGTTGTCATCATCATCGTCATCAACATCATCATAGTCATCGTCATCGTCATCATTGTTGTCATCATCATCGTCATCAACATTGTCATTGCTGTCATCATCATCGTAATTAACATCATCATGTCATTGTCATCATTGTTGTCATCGTCATCTTCATCCTCATCAACATCATCATAATCATGATCATCTTCATCATTGCTGTCATCAACATCATCGTAGTCATCGTCATTGTTATCATTGTTCTCATCATCATCATCATCATTGTTGTCGTCGTCATCGTCATCAACATCATCATAGTCATCGTCATCGTTATCATTGTTGTCATCATCATCGTCATCATTGTTGTCATCGTCATCGTCATCAACATCATCATAGTCATCGTCATCGTTATCATTGTTGTCATCATCATCATCATCATCATCGTCATCGTCATCAACATCATCATAGTCATCGTCATTGTTATCATTGTTGTCATGGCCATCGTCATTATTGTTGTCATCATCATCCTCATCAACATCATCATAGTCATCATCATTGTCATCAGTGTTGTCATCAACATCATCATAGACATCGTCATTGTTATTATTGTGTTGACGTCTGTGGCATCTGCCTGTGGAGTCCCTAAAATTCACCATCTTTCACGTTGATGTCATCAGCATCGTCATATGGAAAGGAGTGATTCTATCTTCAAATAGTATATTGTTTATTGTCTTTGTCATTGTCATCTTCATTGAGGATAGAGATGATGAAAGCATCCTCGTCATCCAACAACTGTCATGGCCATTCTCGCCGAGTAATTACGACCAGGACAACAGATCATGATGATAGCATTTAATGGCATTGTCATAGTGGTGATGATGAATCACCATTGTAATGCACTCATAAATAACCCAGTTGAAAAACGAAATTAAAAACAACAAAAATTAATAAAATTGACATACAATTTTTTTCTTCCTCATACGAAATTTGCCTCATTGTGAGTGATTATTTAACATTAAAAATTAATTTTTAAGTGTGGAATAATGGTCTGGGGCTTGACTAGTCTTGGTATGGTCTGATCTCCATCTTGGCCAGATCTATAAATCTGGTTCTATTGCTGAAAGACATAGTTAATCTGAAAGCCAAAAGATCAAAGCTTGATGTGGCCTGGAAACCCATTTTGTGTAGCCAATTTATAGTTGGTGGGCTAAGATGGAGAATCGTCAAGAATCCAATGAAATCTACATAAAATCTACTAGGGACTCACAAAATCCTTGAACAGATTATACTTCTGTCGAAATATAAAAAATATATCTGTTCAACATGTTAGAGATAGAGATGCCCTGTTTAGTCTTTTCAGAATCTTTTTGGTACAGGCTATCTTCTAACAGATTTTATAGGTCCCAGAATCTGTAGAATATCTCTACTAAGGCATGGAAAGTTTCTGATTTTTTTATTTTGTCTTATCATTTTTCTTCTTTCAAATTTTATTTTCGAGAATATTGTGATTATGGATGATCCTCTGCCTTTAACTGCCCCATTGTAACCATGTCGTACACAATTTTTTTAAGTGCTCTACTTATCATCGACTGCTGAATGTCTTGTGGACTGAAGGAAAATTTCCTTTTGGTCCCAAGAGTTGAAGAAGCCAGTTCCATAGACAGTACTTGGCTGTTTCAAGTGGAATGAATTTTGTGAACTAAAGCCATTGTTCTACAATGTTCCTGCACTACCTCTGAGTCAATGTCAGTGCAAAAATTTCATGATCTATAACAGTGCTGTATATTAAAATTTTCACGACAAATTCATCATAAAGATGAGAGAAGAAGGAGGTGTAGAGAAGAATCATATGGGGATTGTATAATCAAATGGATGATTAAGGGGATTAACATGAATTAAATTAGGCAGAAATAGTGTGGTATCTCTTTAGGGGATAAAAGCATGGATGTATTCATTATATAAATTAGAATACGTGAGTTTAATTATTTTTAGTCCTCTGATCCATATAATTAATTAGAGAACTGAAAATACACAAGGTGGATAATGCTAAAAATTGGAAGTGATAAAAAATGAGAATTGGACAGGGCATGATAGTTGGGGAGAGATTGTTTATCCAAGACAGTAGCACCTGTTAAATGGCAGAAGATATTATGACAGTGGAAGTAAGAGAGAGAGAGAGAGAGAGAGAGAGAGAGAGAGAGAAGAGTGATTTGTGGAGATTGATTGTCTTCTTATTTTAAAAATAGCAAAACAGGGAGTGTACTTGTGTAAAAGAGAGGGAGTCATTGTCCTTGCACAAAAGAAGGAAAAAAGAGGGATAATTTGTATAAATATGTACCCACATGGCATGACTGAAGACTCGGATAAAAAGCAGACCAAATTTTTAGTTATCCTCAACCAGGGAATTAAGGATCTCAATCTGATCTAGTCCAACTAAAATTTGGTATTGTTATGTTATTCCCTATCACTTAAATCTATTACTTTTATATGTATATGCAGTGTGAGAGAAACAAATACATAACTATTGAACAACGAGAAAATGGATAAAATGGATCAAGGTTGGGGAAGGTACAATATAATCCAATTGGATGAACAAACTTCTACCAAGGAGAGACTGGCGATGGAGGATATAAATTTTTACCTATCAAATACAATATACTAACACTAGATAATAAACATTGATGAGGAAATCATAAAAGTTCACCCTAATCTGAGATTGGAGAGCTGAGACCATCTCTAGAGCCATAACCATTCTCCTTGTAAATGAGTGTCTCCTAATCACTGAAGCACTCTTTAGTCCATTGAATCAATACGGTAATATTTTATTTTCACCCAACAGGTTCTATTCAAGGATTATTACACAAAAATTGAAACAAATTAAATCAAGAGGAAGGGATTATCCTGGAAAATTTTGGGGTCTCTCTCTGAATTAGGTGGGAGGGATAAAGTTGGAGTTTTTGACATGGGTATTAATTGCCTATAAAATCCCTCTAAAGGTCAATTTATTTTCCTGATAGTTTATATATCTCTCCTTGTCTTTTCAGTTTTGCCACACTATGTAAGGAAGTGAACCCAGATATGTTTTAGGTGCTAGGTCTTTCGAATTTAAGGCTCATACCTTCTCTTCAATAGATCTGGAAGACTGCATGGATAGGCTCATACCTGTTGTTCCTGGTGTGGAAAGGCTAAAGATACTAGAAGTTAATAATCTCTGGAGTTCCCCATTCAAGGATTTCGTGTTCTCCTCCAAGACAGCAGAATTTGGTGCTTGGCCTGTTTCTCAGATCTTTTACTTAACTCTTTTGAACTACATTCCATATTCACCTGTTTGAATTCAAGATCTTGGTATATAATTATATTCATATGTTTATGATCCTTAAACATTACTAATTACATGTTATTAGCATGGAAAAATTTAGGTTTGTGTCATTTTCGCATCAAGATTTGGTTAAAATGGACTGATTTGTATTCATAATTAAATATTGCAATTTTATGATATAATTCTTAACATTATTATCTAAAGCATATAATAATGATTTCGGCAAATATCATACATATATGGACGCATAATCTCTAATTTTAGGCAAAACAATTAACTTCATTGGATCAAAAAGCTGTTTCCTAGTGAATATTAATATATTTTTATGAAATATATAGGTATATTAATTATTTATTACACATAAATATGAATAATAATGTCGTATTAATAAAGACCTTTGTTGCACTTGTCTGGCCCGAGGAGCTAGTCACATCAATAATAAGCTTTCTCAAAATTCGGAGTTGTAACCTATCATGTTTACTCATTACATAACTAATTCATGTTTGAGAAGTCCCAAATTGGATAAGATGAACACCCAAAATGAGTGCAGAAAGATATTAAATATAATATAATATAATTAGGAAAAGTGAGAGGAGATTTAGAAAGGGGAAATTTTTGTTTATAAATTTGATTATTCAAAATTTACCCATCAGTATATCTCGAAGTGGAATGTGGTTTTATTCACTTATTTCCTGAATTTTATTTCATGATTGTTGATGAAAACTTATCCACTTAAAAATGCCATGTCTTGGTCAAAAAATGAAGATACAAGGTTAATATTCTTATAAATTTAGCCTCATATATTTCTACCTGCATATTTAGATGAGTTATATATATATATATATATATAATATTTTCTTAATATAGCTATAATGATCATATTCAAACCTATATGAACTTGTTATTCTTCTTGATATTTTTAGTCGTATTCATTGAGAGGATATTTTTCAACCCTGGATTTCTCATATCCATTCTGTTTTCTTTACCTTTATAATATTATAATGACTTATTTTATTTACTTAAAATCATATTTATAAAATTCAGATCTACTTCCTTATTTAAATGAACCTTAATTTTCCTGTACTTGATACATATTATTTTCTATCAAAATCATTACAATAATTTTGTTAAGTTTAGTTAAAATCACGATATGATAAACCCTAAAACTGACTTTGTCACTGCTTAAGACTTGCAAACTTGAATATCAAACATAACCATTATCAACATTATTTTTTACTTTATAAAATCCAAAAATGGCTAGGATATAAAATTATATAAAATTTATAAAATAAAATTTAGGTAAAAATGATGCACAACATAATATTAAAAACCTTTTCCATTACTAAGTTTAACATACTAGTAAGGTATACACATATATAAACCCATGTCATTAAGTGATTTGAAACTACTTAAAAATAAATTTCATGACTTCATTATTTAAATTTAAATATGGACGGTTTATTTCATTTTAATGTAAATAAATTAAAGTTTTAGCCAAGGCAACTCGATAATATTAAATAAAATCATTTATCTTTATTTGGCTTATCTCACTCTTTCAAGAATAAAATCATAAGATAATGAATAAATATAATAAATATATGATGCGATAAAAGTAGGGCCAGTGGACGTACACCTTTCTTATTTTTTACTGTAATGGAAAAGGTTACAGTCAGCTCTCTCCGAATATTCTCAAGTTAATAATATATTATGATTTCACAAAACAACCGATTCTCGAATTCATGGGAGGAACTTGAATACTAGTTTAGATATAGGAAGCATATTTCATGGTTCCATGCTCCTAACCATAAAATTTAAAATAAAAATATCCTAAATAACGCTAACATGAAATAGTTTTTTTCATCCACTTCTTCACGTGGAATTTTAATGAATTCCTCACATTGATGATTTATGAGAAAATATTGAAAAATAATGTAAAACTTATCTAACTAATATATTCTCAAATCTAATAATTCACTACCATTTATTTCAAACTAAAAATGAGTGCATCCATATTTGAGATTTACAGTGTTGTAGATATACAAGTCAAAGTTATGATCACGATAACTGTCATTGGCACATCTACAAAAGTGGTGGTCATGTCTATTTAGGTTGTGAGGGTTCTCATCACCCTTCATGCGAACACTATGACAACCATGATCATCGTTCTGCTAGATGTTGGTATAAATTTCCCAAACCTGTAGAGATTTATCATCCCATAATTATCAAACTTATGCCTTTGATCTCATCTATAACTGTGATAAAAATCCTTTAAGATTATGATCTCTGGATGAAAAAGGTAGGTTTTGACGCTTAGTAACCATTCTTCCAAATTTACTCTAGGTTTCACCACTTTACTTGCATTGGGCCCTACCTTTTATGTAGGGGGTATCAATAATATGTTAGGTATGTACACCTAGATATCCTGATTATTCTACCTCTCTATCTTATTCTCTACGGCTAAATTTTACATGTTCAAATCCAGACTTAGAACAATGATCAAATAAAACACATGCCGAACTGGATGCTTGGGCAGGAAGGTTGAGCAGCCTTTTCTTGTGCGGCGGAAGTTTCTTTGGACAACTTTAGATTGCTTAGAGTTTAAGGAGAGAGGGTAAGCTAGGCCCTTGGAATCAAAGGGACCTAAAGTTATAACAAACATGATTACATTATAGGTTGTAGCCATACATGGAGGAAGACCAGGGATGATATCAAAGTAACGAGATGGGGAAGCAACATGCACCATGGGGCAGTAACGCTCATGTGCCTTGAGGCTCGCAGCCTCATGCGCGGCCCTACAGATGTCGCTGCTACAAGTGTGTCCCCAGGCTGGGCACCGTGTACTTGTGGGTCATGGCCCTCAACTCATCCGTCAATAGGCTGTACCACATGCTCCGACATCCATCCACTGCACCCATGTGCTCATTTCCAACATTAACGCTCCACTCGTCACTATCACCCATGCTTAAACCTCAACTATTTTGGTCTTCCTTGTGTCATCATGCTCGGTACCCCAACCCCTAGCACATGCATGCTGCAGCACTACCCGAAGGGACGCCCCACACTCCGCGACCATCTTGGTGTTCTATGTGCCATGCCTTAGTCTCTTGGCGGAACGTCTACTGCCCCCCAATCTATGTGCGCAGCACCTGCAGCCCGTACACATGGTATTTGTCGGTCACGCCTATGCATCCTCAACGGCCTGCATGCAGCCAACCCTGATCCGTTGCACTTCTGTGCTAGCACGCATGACCACCAAGAGGGCATTGGCTTTTGCGCCATCACTTGTGATGCATGCGGCGTCCTTGCTACAAACTCAGTCTCCAATTATGTGTAAAAATATGAGGCATGTCCTCAATAGTTGGCATGCGGGTCTCTACGTAAACTTTAGGGTTTTTCACTAATGCATATGTTTATGTGTGTCTTATCATGGGAAAATGTATCACATCATTTCCTAATTTTACTCTTAATTCTCTTCAGATTATTCGTATCATACATACAATTCAATAACATTACCTTCTTTCTCTTCCATTATGTTTACCAATATTTGAGGATATATAAGATGACAAGTTTGGGATATGAGCAAAATTGTACCCTCTACAAGCTTTTTTGGATCAACTACATATAGGACTTGTCTTATTTTTTAGCAAGGCATATTCTTCCTTGTTTTGGCTTCAACAACTTAGAGTCCTTTGTATCTCTATGCTCCATCAATCGCTTACCTGAATTTCCCTTTCCCTTTTTGAGTTCACGTCATGGTACCTATAAACATCATTATTTTTCCCCATTTTAGCAAAAAAGAGTTGGTCCATAATAATGTTTGGGGACCATATTTTTAGACCTCTTTTTACAATTTTTTCTAGTATATCGTATTTATTGATGACTACTCTCATGTCTTCTGGGTATTAACTTTTGAAGAATTTTATTACATTGTGATGTTTTTCCCTCACTTTTGATTGGATATTTAGACTCTGAATTAAAAAACAAATAAAATCATTAGCATGGGCGATGCCCTTGAATTTTTACAAACTTCATTATAAGACCACTATATCTCAGTTGACAAAATTCATCAGTTTTATTTCCCCATATGTAAAAAATGGCATTACTGAACAAAAGAACAGCCACATACTTGGCATAGCCCAAAGTGTCTTAGTGGAGATGGTTCTCCCTCATTACCTTTGGTTTCATACCCTAATTATTTCAACTTATCTCCAATATAGCCTAACCTCTTCTCGTCTTAGAGAAAAGGCCTTAATTTGTCAATATCTTAGTGAGATATGAAAATATGCCTTCACTTGAAAACAAATTTTATTTTTAGTATTATTTTTCATTTCATCAATATGTTCGCCTATTTTGATTCCTAGTCCTTCATCTCTATCCACATTATCTAATTAACCTCACTAATGGACATACCAACCCCATTGATAGCCTTATGTGTCAATAAGAGGACCCCTTCTTATTGCCATTTTGCCCTCACCTACTAATTCCTTGACTCAAAGACCTTAATCTCTCAATTTCTCTATGAAAAGGTAATCAAAAATAATTTTAAGTTAAATAAACATGAAAAATATTTTATGTATTTCAAGTCTCGATTTATAGGAAAAATATTTTTACTTTTTTCTTGAGAATAGGATAAGGGTCAAATAAACATGGAATGAGTACTGAGAGAGTGAACTTTTGTTCAAATAAAATTTAAAGGACTTTTAAAGGTATTTTGAAAATTTTAATTTTAAAAGTTTATAGAATTAATTTCACAGAAAAACAGATGAAAGTAATGAAGCTAATTTAGAAACAGGAAATATATTTTTATTTATTTTAATAAATTTTGCTGAAATGAAGGGAATATTCACGATGTTTCTAGAGCGAAAACAAATTAAATGAGTTTAAATAAACAAAAAATCTTACTGGATGATTCATGCTAAGTTGACCCAATTTCTGGCTCAGCCAGCTTGGTTTTTCTGGAAAACAAACGGCATGGATGCAAACAGTGGTTGGTTGGCACTGATCACGGCAGCAAAAGTGGGTGTGAACACTTTGACTAGTAGAGGAAATGGTGATGGCATGTGGCAGAGTATAAACATTCAAAAAATTTCTGCCTGAGAAATTTTTGGAAATGGAAAGGAATGTATTTTGACTATCCTGGATAAAAATCTAACAAAAGGGACTAAATATCAGGATGAAAAGATAGGAGTGTCATTGTCACTTTCCCCCAGGGCTTTTCTCCGAGAATCTTTATGAAGCTTGAAAAATATCTGCCACGTTCCTTTAGAATAATAGCGGCTCAAGGAAATCTGAAGTACTAGGTTTCTGAGAATTTGTTGGGAGCCAAAATCCATGTGTTCAGAAGTGCCTTATCTCTCGTAGCCTTTGGATTTAGTCCATGCGTTCAGAAGGTTAGGATGACTTGATCTCAAGCCTGGATCCACGTCTCCAACTACTAAATTTGGAAATAACTTTTCCAAATTTAAATATTTTATTGAATCTGTGATTCCTGCATTTATTTGATCCAAATATTAAAGGGTTTAAATATTCTCCAAAATTTTTTTGTGTTGGGTCTCTTTTTGCTGTATAGGCCATGGGTTTGACTTCTGATTTTCTTTCTCTTGAATCCACATCTTACCATTGAATTTACATAAGTCCTGTATTTTAAATTAAAATTCAAAAAATGTGAATAAATATCATTTGAATCTAAATATTCAAGTGGGTTTAGTCTCATAAATAAACAAAATCAAATATTAGACTCTTGAAAATAATTTGATATTTTAACTTTAAATGGTGACTAATGCATATGCAGGCCTGGTAATAAATAGTAAAATAAATTTGATGATATAATAAATGGTGAAGAAAGCATAAAAAAAGTTGATATTGACTTCATTTGATGTTGTAATAAAGTATTGATTCATGTACCATTTATCCCAGATAACTTTTTTCATACGCTCACATTCATCGCATAAATGTTGTCTCTTAACTATTGTTTCTGTTTCAGTGAATTTCCAACTCTTATATTTAGGTTATGCAAGTACCTAAATGGCAGTTAGTTAACCGGGATTGACTTCCTCATGCACTTACATGGAGATGGTTCTTTACTCTCAGATAAAACCCAAATGACACCTTGAGTTGACATAAAATCTTTATGGTTCTTTAGCGATTTGCTCAGGACTATAAGGAGGACTACTCTGAAGATTTTTCCATGTAGCCAATTTCAACTTCATTTGATTAATTCTATTATTGATGAGAAATAAGGATAGGCCTCTTCATCATATTGAAATATATTACGCCTTCTAGGATGACCTGAAAGGGTGTGTTATTATGTATCAACCACCCCAGCATGATGCTGAGCAGGAGAAAATATTAAAAGTATGTATTCTCAAATATGTTAAATGTTGATAGCTCAATTTAATACCGTTTGGATTTTTTATTGCAGGGATTGGATTAGTTGCTGACTGGTAGAGGATGAACATATTGATGAGAGTCGCTCGCTATGACATTGTATGTTTTGGATTCCTAACGTACTTAATGATATAAATTTAACTTTATTTAATATATAAAATGTGGATTGAGCACGTCACTTTATGTGGAGTTGAATCCACTCTCACTTTGTTCCCTTGAAGAATACCTTCAAGCTTATGTGTTTGACCTCTAGAATAATCCCCGTGACCACTAAAACTGTAGATCTCCTCTTCAACTTCTTCAGTTCTCCTGGAAGATCTGGTTGATCTTTTTGCCATCCAATCACACTTGAAGGAGAGAGAATTTTGACACATGAAAGACAAGGGGTTGCCCTGGCGTACCTATCATGGGCACTTGAAATGGTTGCCCTTTTAAAGTTATTGGCCAACCTTATTAACTAAATATATAGATTAATTAATCAAGGGTCAATTTAACCCCATCAATAAGTTTAGTTCCAGTCCGTGGGGCCCCAAGCTACACATAGTGCTCCAGAAGATACATAGTAATAAATGAACTCTCTCATGGAACCTTTTACGATCATCAATTACCATATAGTACTTCATCCAAATGAGAATCCTAAATGACTTTGGGTATGCTTAATATTTAAAGTCATAAATGACATTCTAGTCAGTGCTGGTGTGTAACTGAGACAATTGGAGTACATATTTTCCAATATTTCCAATACCCTAGATAGAATGCTCAATGCGTATTCATCCTTGAGTCAATCTTGTAATCTATCAAGGGATGACAAATAAATTTTGATCATCCAATCAGCTTTGTGTACTTCTTACAATAGATGAACTATGACTCATTTTAATCGCAAGATGAATAACTCATAAGTCTTATTCAAAACCTAGTGTTCCATCTACAAGATGCCATTAGATACCATGACATGAATGAATGTGATTGTTAGCCACGTGTAATACCATTCACCAATTCCCGAATATTAATTCAGAGAACTCTTGCATCAAATATCTACATTTAATGTATATACACTATTGGGCACATGATCAGGCATAACTTTCATGTAAAGAGGATAAGATAGTGATTTGTTTTTGATATTTTGATGTCTTTATTGAGCATCCTTTGAACACGAATATTAAGAATACATATTCAATTACTTGGGATCTTTGTGTTATGATCTCATCACTATTGAATTAGCTATTTAATATGTTCAAGGTTTTTTTATAAGATCACATACCAATAGTAATGACCAAACAATTATTTCAACGAACTTAAACATGACATAAATAAGTGAGTTGCTTGAGGTCTACATAATACCTATAAAAAAAATGTTTAGCTTAAAGTCCTAAAATCTACTTAATCCCGAATTGATCATAATTCTAGAAGCGAAAGTTGATTTTAAAAAATGATATTGAGTCCCTTCAATAAAGTACCTTATCAAACAGATTTGTACCCTAAGATCCCTCAACGGGAGGCATATGAAGCATGTGGATTAACAAGATATTTAAAAATTATTAACAAGATATTTAAAAATTAAATATCCCGAATTGTTAACGAGATATTTAAAAATTAAAATAATGAATATGGTACCATGAGGCATCTAGGGCACAGTTATTTTACAAAAAAGAGCATTTTAAAAGACAAAGCGTAGCGTCGCTTGCGTGGAGTCGATGGCACGGCGGCGATTGCAGCGGCGCGGTGGCGGTCACAGTGGTTGGAGTGGCACAGGGTCGGCGGTGTGGCGTCAGCTCCATTCCCTTTTCTTTTTCCTCTTTCTCTTCCTCTCTTCTCCTTCTTCTTCCTTCTCCTTGTCCTTCTTCTTCCTTCTCTTTTCTCGATGATACCACATACGTGAAACTGCTTCTATTCAAAATTCATGTTCTAACTTCCCTAGTTATCTACCCCGGCCATTAAGTAGGGAGGTCAAGCTGGTTCTCTTGAGAGGTCCTAACGAGGGAGAGTACATTAAAGGGGAGGGGGAGGGGTAGGAAATTAGGTCCATTAGGGGCCCGCATAGATTGGGCCCCCATTACACATAGAACGGGAATATTAAAAGGTAAAAGAAAAATGGGAAAGGACTATGTTGAGGTTTGTGTGTTTTAATGTACATTAAATTACAATAGTAATCATGACTTTATAAATTAATAAGTTCTTTGAAGTTAAAGGTTTTTAAAGGTTTTTGAATGCTTTAAAAATAAAAATAAAAAAATAAACAACAATAAATTGTTTTAAAATATTAAGAGCTCTTAATATAATTTTTAATAAAAGTTGTTAAAATCTTCTGTATAATTAAAAATGCCTTTTAAATATTCTGAAAATGTTTTTAAATGTCTTTAAAATGTTTTAAATAATATAAAGGGCGTTTTAGGTTTTAAAGTGTCTTTAAAACATTGATTTATATTTTAAAAAATATATTAAAATGTCAAAAAATAAATAAATTAAAAGAATTTTTATTGAATGAGAAATGGTTTTTTAATCTTTTTTTTTTATTTTGGGTTATAAAGGGCCCAATAAGGCCTAAATGGGCGGAGCCCATTAGCCTTAGTGGCGGACCCGACGGGCGGACTTAACCAGTTAAGTCCGCGGTCGGGTCTGCAGTAGAAAGTTTAAAAAAAAAAAAAAATGGGGCGGGCGGGAGTCGAACCCATGACCTCCGCCCCGGCAACGTGGCGCTTTACTAGTGCGCCACGTGTGCACTTTAATATAGAAATAAAATTTCTATATTTAACTTACTTTGGACCCGATAAATCGAATTAGGAAATTCGATTTATTCCAAAGGTCGGGTCCGACGGTTGACTTTCCAAAATTCATTTTTTATTTCTAAAAATCATATTTTTTCCGATTTTTGGAATTCCTATATTAAACCTAACTACTTTAATTAGCACTAATTACTATAATTAATTTTTTAATTAAGGAAACTTTCTATAAAGCTTTGAAAAATCATAAAAAATTAATTACAGCTCCTTTTGAGTTCGAATTTTTTTGAAATTCTCAGAAAATTACAATCTACCCCTCTAGCACTATAAATACCCCTTCAAAGCAAGGGTTGAGTGATCTTACTAGGAAAACCATCTCTCTTGAGCTCCTCTTTGAAGAAGAAAGTGCTCCCTCTTGTGAAGTTCTTCCCCTGCAATCAGTGTGCTTGTGCTTCTCTACTCTCAAGGGAAGTTTTTCATTTTCATCACTCATTCATTTACTGAATAGGGTAATAGTTTCCTCCACAATCATTGAGTTAGTGGTGATTTTTATGAGATTTTGTGAAGGATAGTGAAGGGATTGATATTATTTTTGAAAGCGATTAAGAGGAATTGATTTGTTGATCTTGAAAGTACTTCTGAGACAGATTTGCAGAATTGATCTTGACATCACATTTTGAATCTTAGTGCATTTGATCATTCATACATCATTGAGAGCGGTGATTGACCTTTGATCAATCACGGGGAGCGGTATATCGTTTCTTCCACTAATCTGAACAGGTGTTGAAGATCGAGAAGGCAGGGAGGTGACGTTGGTGGCACCAAGGATTTGACGGTGACGAGGGAAGTGGACGTACGAGGAAGAGCTCATGACGGTCTACCCGAAGGCGATTCGGGGGTGAAGCTCGTGCACCCAAGGACGTGACGTACCATCGGAAGACTCCTATGCAGAGGCAACTCGGTGAGTTGGGTTGGGGTGCCTTACAAGGGAGGATCCTTAGTAAGGTTATCCTGAGTCCTAATTAGGACTCGAACGGGGGCCTTGGATTGACTCGATCACTAGCGGATCGAGGAGCCAAGTAAATCTTGTGTTCGAGAGAACGAAGGTGAGCGACAATCCAAGGAATTTTAAAAGTAATTTAGGCAAATTAAAAGTAGATAAGCTAATTCACCCCCCCTCTTAGCTTCCATCAAGTGGTATCAGATCAAGGTTCTTGCTTAAGGATTGTAATTAATCCGCAAGACCGATCGGAAGCTAATGGCTGGTGAATCTAGGCTATTTCCTCTTGTTTTAGATGGTACAAATTATGGAATTTGGAAAACCCGTATTGAGGCATATACCATGGGCAAGAAGCACTCTCTATGGAGTGCTATAACTATTGGGTTCGAGAAAAAGGTCGAAGAACTTTCGACCTTAGAACTCGAACTAAATGCATCGGGTAGGAATATATTATTAGCTACATTAGAAGGAACCGATTTCCATCAAGTGTCTAGTTACACTTTAGCTAAAGATATTTGGGATTATTTAAGAACATCTTATGAAGGGACAACCCAAGTGAAGGAAACTAGGGTTGGAATGCTAGTTAGGGATTTTTAACTATTTAGTCAAAATCCTGGTGAGGAAATTAGGGAGATGTCCGGGAGATTCAGTTCTTTAGTAAATAGTCTAAAAAACCTAGATAAAACTTAAGTGCTTTAAATTCAGAATTTAGAGTCAAGGTTGTTGCCATTGAAGAGGCAAAAAATTTGTCAACAACGCCGTTAGTTGACATAGTTGGATCACTCATCACCTTTGAAATGGATGAGTCTCGGAGAAATGGATCCATGAATAAAAGGAGAAAAATATAGCTCTCCGAGTCAAAGAATCATCAGTTGAGGATGACGAGAGTAATGATGATGATGAGATAGTGCTGCTATCAAAGAAGATAGCACGAATGATTAGGGCTAAAGGGAAACTTTCAAAAACCACTAAAAAGTGTTTTGAGTGTGGTAGACCAGATCACTTCAAGGACGAATGCCCAAAGAAGAAGAAAAACAGGGATGAAGAAGATGAACCGTACAGGAGGAAACCAACGAAGGTCAGAGGTAAGAAGAAGAAGGCTCTTCAAGCAACTTGGAGCGACTCAAGCGAGGACAGCTCAGATGGAGAATCCGACGAGAAGACCGAATCAGCAAACCTTTGCATGATGGCAAAGGGGAGCGATTCCGAGGTATCCATTTACGAAAGCTCTAGTGATGAATTGATAGAATTATTAGAAACCACATATGCGAAACTAAAATCTTCCCGAAAGGAACTAAAAAGTTGCAAAATAGAAATTTGCAACTTAAATCAACAAGTTACAGATCTCAAGTCTGAACTTGTAGGAAGTAGATCGGAAGTTCCTAAAGTCTTAGAAGATGAACACTCCCGAGGAGAGTTGGAAGAAGTTTTACGAGAAACTTCTTCTAAGTTAGAAATATCCACTAGGGATTTGAGAATCTGCAAAAATGAACTTTGCAGCATAAACAAGCAAGTGGCAGAATTAACTTCGAAACTTGATGAAGCAAATTCCCAACTTGCGAAAAATCCAGAATTAGTCCAAAACATCAGAAAATTAGAAGAAGAAAACAATGAACTTAAGAAACATATAGATGTATTAAAAAAGAAAAATGTGAATAAGAAATTAGATAGGAAACAACTATCTGAAATATATGGAAAATTTTCAGATAGTGAAAAAACATTACAAATGTTATTAGGATCATGTAGACCCTACTCTTGCAAGGAATGATTAGGATATGATCCGTGCAAGAAAAAGAAAACGATCAAGGATAAAGATGCACAATTAATGAAAATAGTGGAATCATATGAACCTAACAAGACGTTAGCCAAAGATAAAAGATACATATTATCTCATAGTGTTCTCGATGGACAGAAATATGAGGATAAGAGACACTATGAGAAAGATGGGATTATTCGATCGTACTCTAAAAATAAATACATGGAAAGGGATCATAGATATAGATTCTCTCATAGCATAGGAGATTGGAATGTTGATCAAAATATTGATGAATTTAGAAATATGGAATTCCACATGAAATCTTGGAAACCTAGGAGGATCATGAGAAGTTATCAAAATAGAAATACCCCTTATGCCTCGGTAAGGGAAGTGCATAAGATTCGATTTTGGGAAGATCTTACGAATTCATATCACTCAGGGTATAATCATCGTATGTTAAGAAATTATAGAAACACACCAGACTGATACGATGGATATCATTCTTTTCATTATTAGATCTAACCCTCTTGATTTCTAGGTAAACTCCAGTCTTAGGAGTAAGTGGTACTTGGACAGTGGATGTTCAAGACACATGACTGGAGAAACAAAGTTTCTGAGCAATATAAGATCTGCCGAACCTGGTGAAGTCAGTGTTTGGAGACAGCAACACCGGAACAATCAAAGGTATTGGTGATATTCGAATCGATGACGATGTTTTAGTTCAGAATATTTTATTCGTAGATGGTCTTCATCATAACTTAATTAGCATTAGTCAACTATGTGACAATCATAAGATTGTCGAATTTACTCGTCAAGGATGTAACATTCTAGACGAGGATACAAGGGAGATTCTCTTTATCGGAAAGAGAGTAAAAAATATTTATCTGATTGATGTAGAAGACATAAGATTTTCAAAAACGTGTTTAATGGCGAAGAACGATGTCAATAATGTCACATTATGGCATCAAAGATTAGGTCACATTAGTGAAAGAAAATTAAGAATGTTAGAATCGTTAAACCTAGTTAGAGGGCTTCCCCAAAAACTAGTGGGAACTTGTGAGGCTTGTGAAACTTGCATCAAGTCAAAACAAGTTTTGGGAAGAAATTATAAGTATCCACAAAAAAACCCCTAGAACTACTACATATGGACCTTTTTGGACCTAGTAGGACCATAAGTCTAGGAGGCACATTGTATTGCATGGTAATAGTAGATGATCACTCAAGATATACCTGGGTATTCTTCTTAAAGACCAAAAATGAGGCTTTTGAGAAGTTTAGAGTTTTTACATTACAAGTACAAAATGATTTAGAACTCAAAATTAAGAAAATCAGAAGTGATCATGGAAAAGAATTCGAAAATGATCACTTTAATAAATTCTGTGAAGAAATGGGAATTCTTCACCAATTTTCTGCCCCTCGTACACCTCACCAGAATGGGGTGGCTGAAAGGAAAAACAGAACCTTAATTGAGATGTCAAGGGCAATGTTGGGAGAACATAACCTATCCGGCTATCTGTGGGCAGAAGCTGTAAATACGGCAAATTATATCAGAAATAGAGTCATCCCAGACTTATCCTTAAGAAGACGCCCTATGGACTTCTTAAAGGAAAAAGACCAAATATTGGATATTTTCGATCTTTTGGCTGTAAATGCTTTGTCCATGTGAATGGGAAACGGGACATAGGTAAATTTGATGATAGAAGTGATGAGGGAATACTCTTAGGATATTCCGAAACATCCAAGGCATATAGAATTTTCAACAAAAAAATATTGAACGTTGAAGAGACCGTTCATGTGAGATTTGTTGAAAATAAAGAAAGTAATCATCGTGAGCCAGTAGAGCATGAAATAGAACCTGCTCAAGAAAAAGAACCTAATAATGACTTTTCTGAATCCAAAAAAGGGCAGGATGAAGAAAATCAAGATGAGATAGACATTCCAAGATCGGTGAGAATAGTAAGAGATCATCCCATTGAGAATGTGATTGGGGATTTAGAAGATCGAGTAAGGACTCGTTCCTCTAGAAGAGAAGATATGAATATTGCATTCACCTCACAATTTGAGCCAAAGAAAGTCGATGAGGCATTGATGGATGTCGATTGGATAAATGCCATGCATGAGGAATTAGATCAATTTGAAAGGAACAAAGTTTGGAGTTTAGTTCGTAGACCTGATGATCAAAATGTGATAGGAACTAGGTGGATCTATAAAAATAAGAGTAATGAAGAAAATCAGGTCATTAGGAATAAAGCTCGACTTGTGGCTCAGGGATATGTGCAGGAAGAGGGCATTGACTATGAGGAGTCATATGCACATGTGGCACGATTAGACGCTATTAGACTACTATTGTCATTTGCATGCGCAAATAACTTTAAATTATTCCAAATGGATGTAAAAAGTGCATTCTTGAATGGAATAATTAAGGAAGAGGCTTATGTCGAGCAACCTCCAGGGTCTATAAGTGCATTCTTGAAAATAGTGAACACCCCGATTGGGTCTATAAGTTGCATAAGTCTTTATATGGACTTAAACAAGCTCCAAGAGCTTGGTATGAGAAATTAAGTAACTTTCTCATTGATCATGGATACATTAGAGGTAGAGCAGATACTACATTGTTCATACGGAAAATGAACAATGATATGATCGTTGTCCAAATATATGTAGATGATATCATCTTCGGGTCTAATAATGAATCCTTGTGTGAGGAATTTGCATCATTAATGCAAAAAGAGTTCGAGATGAGCATGATGGGTGAACTCACCTATTTCTTAGGTTTACAGATTAAACAGACTAAGGATGGTCTGTTTGTATCCCAAGAAAAATATACTAAGGACTTAATTAAGAAATTTAGATTTCATGATTTAAAATCAAAGTCTACTCCAATGGGAAATGGAGTTACGTTAGACGCCGATGAGAAAGGCGCTAGTGTCGATCAAAAGAAATATAGAGGACTTATTGGATCATTGCTATATTTGACAGCTAGTAGGCCAGATATATTGTTTAGTGTATATCTTTGTGCCAGATTTCAAAGTGCTCCAAAGGAGTCTCATTTGAAAGCTGTGAAACATATCTTTCGATATTTGATTGGAACTACTGACATGGGTTTGTGGTTTCCCAAAAATCAGGATATGACTTTGGTTGGATATTGTGATGCTGACTTTGCAGGATGCAAAGTTGAGAGAAAAAGCACAAGCGGTTCATGCTTGTTCTTTGGTGGATGTTTGGTTTCTTGGAATTCCAAGAAACAAAACTTGATCGCTCTCTCTACGGCAGAGGCCGAATACATTGCAGGGGGAGCATGTGTGGCTCAAGTCTTGTGGATGAAACACCAACTTGAGGATTATGGGATCTTTCTTGAAAAGATTCCGGTACTATGTGATAATACTAGCGCCATAAATTTGGCAAAAAATCCTATCGTGCACTCACGCACGAAGCATATAGAGGTACGACATCACTTTATTAGAGACCATATAAGTAAAAATGATGTTGATTTGAAGTTTGTAGAAACTTCAAATCAGATTGCAGACATTTTTACTAAACCCTTAATTGGTGAGAGATTTAATACATTAGTAAGAGAACTAGGGATGATGAAAGGAAGTCAGTTATCATGAAGACCATATGATTTGTGTTGATATCGTTCGGTATTGTTTTGCGTTTCAGGATTTCTTTTGGTTTTGCTTTGTCCGAATTATCCAAAGCAATCATTTGGCACCCGATGGTGTCCATTATATTGCTAAGATATGCACTCAAAAAGGGGCAGGTCATGATTAGTGTGACGAATCGATTTCCTTTGTTAGTTATTTCACTTTGATCAATGTCATGTTAAACATTCTCGTTTTCCTCTCTCCCACTGTGTTTCTAAATTTAAAAACTTTAATTCAGTCTCTCAAAATTATCTTATTGGTTTTTTGTGTTTATGACACTGTCATGACGCATCAAAATGTCCCGATATGTTTTCTCCGCCAGTTTTGTTTTATCCCACACCTTACAAGGTTCCATGTGTCGTTGTCTCCAACATACGGCGTCACCAGCTCCAAGATTTAGGGGGAGTAAAACTACTTCTACTTGGATTTTTTGTTTTTAAAACTAAATTATTTGCAAGAAACTGGTGTACTTCTAAGATTTCAGGAAGTCCGCAATCTTTAACGGAACAAGAAGCAAACTGATCGGTATGGTTCATCTCTTAAGGTATAATTTTCTGACATTCGGAATTATGAAGGCATATAAGATCCTCCTTATATGCACTTCCTAGTTGTTTAGGTACTGCATTTGGTTTTCTCTAAATGCATCTACCGCGGTGAGGTGTCATTCATACATGTTTATGCTCATGATTGCATGTGTTGCACCTATATACCCTTGTTTGATGAATACAAAAAGGGGGAGAAAATATCATGATCATGATAGGGGGAGCAAGGAGCATCCTAACTAAGGGGAGATCGTCTTATTTAAGAAAATAATTTTTCAATAAAGTCATGATATTAGTAATTTTGTAGTACATCAAAAAGGGGGAGATTGTTGTGGTTTTTGTGTTTTAATGTACATTAAATTACAATAGTAATCATGACTTTATAAATTAATAAGTTCTTTGAAGTTAAAGGTTTTTAAAGGTTTTTGAATGCTTTAAAAAAAACAAAAAACAAAAAAAATGTTTTAAAATATTAAGAGCTATTAATATAATTTTTAATAAAAGTTGTTAAAATCTTCTGTATAATTAAAAATGCCTTTTAAATATTCTGAAAATGTTTTTAAAATGTTTTAAATAATATAAAGGGCGTTTTAGGTTTTAAAGTGTCTTTAAAACATTGATTTATATTTTCAAAAATATATTAAAATGTTAAACAATAAAGAAATTAAAAGAATTTTTATTGAATGAGAAATGGTTTTTTAATCATTTTTATTTATTTATTTTGGGTTATAAAGGGCCCATGATGGCGAGGACGCCAACATCTCATCAACAAACGCGTCACCACGATCAACCGGAATCAACACGCATGCTTTGGACCACGGTCGACCGGAGTCAACCGAAGTCAATTTGCCACGGTCAACCGGAGTCAACCCTAAAGCCGACACGCCACAACCGCCAACTTGCACGTCTCCACCTGCGCACGCCTCTACGCGCATCATGACACGACGCCAAAGGCAGATCCACAACTGCCCTTTGGCGTGACACGGAGCACGTCTTTATTTTCTCGTCTTTACTTTCTCGTCAATTTCTCTTTCCTCCAAGGCCTCCAACGCAAATTCTCCTCAAGACTATGTAGTGGAAGGAGAGTTCCTGCCGTGCCGACACTGACGTCAGATCCACACTTTGGCTGTTACTTTGTTCACATCTGCTTTCGCCACTGTCATGCCTCTTTCTTTCACCTGTAGCTAACTGTAAAATCCCAAATAACATTAATGAAAGACAAGTGGATAACCAAATAGAGATAGTGCAACACAAAGTTTATCGACAGATGGAAAAGGTGAGCGAGATGGGCCATCTGAGTTTGATAATTGCTATGGGTGGATGGGGTAAAGGGTGAGGTTAGGAGCATCAGAGAGGAAGGTAGAAACGTTGAGTGTAAAATATAAAGTTGTGGAGGAGAAGACGAGGGACAAATGATATCGATATATAGAAATAGGGGGAAACATGGCATTCAGTGATGAAAAAAAATGAGGATATTGGATAGAGAAAACGGTATAAGATAGAGAGAATGGGAGGTTCAGTAAAAGAGTGGGTGATTCGTATCTGAAACAACCAAGAAGATACGAAAATGATACAAGTAGTTTGGCAGTACTATGATTTAGTTGCAATAGCAAAATTGTATCTGGAAATGGTATAAGACATAGAGAATGAGAGGTTCATTTAAATAGTGGTAAAGAAGAAGGTAGAAAAATTGTATCTGAACGTCTCTTTATTTCATAAAGAGACGTTCAGATAGAAAGATGTGTAAGACTAGGTGCAACAAAAGAGAGTGGAGCGAGAGAACGGGAGAGAAAACATAGAGAGTGGGAAATCTAGGTCAAATAAAAAGAGAATCTGGAAAAAGAAAGTGCAAGAGATTGAAGAAATACATAGAGCCTGAGATAAAGAGACAGTTCAAGGAAAGACAGAAGCAAAGAGAGACATAGCTATCAATCAAATGAAGACATAGAGAGTGGGAAATCTAGGTCAAATAAAAAGAGAATCTGGAAAAAGAAAGTGCAAGAGATTGAAGAAATACATAGAGCCTGAGATAAAGAGACAGTTCAAGGAAAGACAGAAGCAAAGAGAGACATAGCTATCAATCAAATGAAGACCGTGACTCAGAAGGGTGGCAAAGAAAAGAGAAGGGTGGCGCGATGGCAAAGAAAAGAGAGAGAGAGAGAGAGGAGAGAGAAAGAGATAAGAAAGAGAAGGAGTCCAAAGAGGGACAGATTAAAGAAAGAGAGAGTAATGAGATGGATGGAAAAATAAAATATCCAAGAAATATATAATCTCAAGAGAAAGAATAAGAGGGGAAAGAGATAGGGCGATATATCAAAGATCTAGGAAAAAGATGGATTAAAAAGAGAGAAACAGAAACAGAAAGTGAATAAATCAAGAGAAACTGAATAGAGGAAGAGAAAGTGAGTTCAAATAAAAATGAACTAAAGAGATAAACTCAAGTAAAAACAGAGGAAAACAGAGGAATGAGAGGGGAAAACAGAGGAATGGACAGATCAAGTAAAAAGATAAACTCAAGTGAAGATAAGTATGAGAGTTCAACTAAAGAGATAGCGTAAAGGGCCGAGGAGAAAGAGCGATAAAATAAAGAAGTAACGTAAACAAATAAGAGCAAGATAGATAAAATAATGAGTTGAGTAAAGAGAGTAAGAGAAAGATAGATAAAGATGAGAGATACATTAAAGAGAGGAAAAGTGCTTTGAGATAAAATAAATGCATAGTGTACATAGAGGAAGAGAAAGAGATATAACATAAAGGCATAAAGTAAATAGAGGAAGAGAGAGATGGAGATCAAACACGGAAATAGACTAAAGAGAGGAAGAAAGAGAGAGTTCAGATAAACATACGGGCAAAAGAAAAGGAGAATGAAAAAGAAAAATGACATAAAGAGATAAACTTTACAGAGGAGGACAAACAGAGATCAAGTAAGACATAGACTAAACAGATGAAGTGATGGAGATCAGTCTCAAAGACAGACTAAAGAGAGGAAGATACAAAGACTTCTCTACCTTCCTATCTGTTTCTTCTAACCTCTCCCCCTTACTCCGTCCATCCATAGCCATTACTAACCTCAGGCGTCCAATCTCACTGTCCTCTTCCATCCGTCAATACGCTATTTACGTCTCTATCACTGTCTGGCTATCCGTGTGTCTCTCACGAATGCCATGCGAGCTTTGTGGGTCAGCTACATTTGATGAGAGAGGCGGGGCGGAAACAAGAACAGAATTGAATAGATAGACAAGCAAAGTGTGGATACACGATCTGTGTGGATGCGAGAAGGAACTCTCCTTCCGCTAAACACTCTCAAAGAATCACACAAATTCTCTAAAGAATGTTTAGCGGAAGCAGAGCTCCTGCAACCCAACGCTGACAGTGCATCCACACTTTGGCTGTTTGTTTATTCACCTCTGCTCTCACCACTGCCATGCCTCTCTCCTTCACCTGTAGCTGACTCACAAAGCTCGCATCGCATTAACGAGAGACACCCGGATAACCAGACAGAGAGAGAAGTAAATAGCTTATCGACGGATGGAAGAGGAGAGAGAGATGGCCCTCCTGAGGTTAATAATGGCTATGGATGCATGGGATAAAGGGGTGCGGTTAGCCGAAGCAGGGAGGAAGGCAGGAAAATTGAGTTTAAAATATAAAGATCTGGAGGAGGAGGAGAAGATATGGATAGATAGAGAAAGAGGGAGACATGGCATTGACTGACGAAAGAAATAGAGGACATACCATAGAGAAAATGATGGACAGTGATAATGGAAAGTTCAGTAAAAGAATGGGTGATTTTTTGCTGCGACAACCAAGGAGATATGTTTGTGTGGAAAGACAGATATAGGAAGGAAGAAAGATAGACGATGATAGATAGACAAAGAGGGTCATTGAGTAAGAGGTATGATTGCGGGGTCACTGCAACGAAAAATGATACAAGTATTTGGGAGCAAAATGATTTAACTGCAATGGTAAAGAAGAGACATGGATTCATAAACAGACATTCAGACAAAAGGATGTGTAATAATGTGTACAAGAAAGGAGAGTGCAGGGAGAGAACGGGAGAGGAAATATAGAGACAGCGAAATCCAGGTCAAAGTGAGAGAGAGTTGCAATAAAGAAAGGGCAAGAGACTGAAGAAAGATAGAGAATAAGAGGGGCAGGACCAGATCAAGAGAAGATCGAATCGAAGATCGATATAGCTATCGACCAATACATAGCCATTACTAACCTCACTTCCTTCTTATCTGTTGCTGCTAACCTTCTCTACCTTCTTATCTACCATCGCAACTTCTCTACCTTCCTATCTGTTGCTGCTAACCTTTCCCCTTTACTCCATCCATACACAGACATTACTAACCTCTGCTGCCCAGTCTTCTTGTCCTCTTCCATGTGTCAATAAGCTATGTATTTCTCTATCCCTAAATTGATATCAGTGTGTCTGTCATAAATGTGATTCGGAGAGAGGTATGGCGGAGGCAAGAGCAGAGTTGAATAAATAGACAGCCAAAGTGTGGATACGCTGTCAATGTGGACACAAGAAGGAACTCTCCTTCCGCTAAACACTCTCAAACAATCACACAAATTCTCCTAAAGACTGCTTAGCAGAAGCAGAGCTCCTGCACGCACCGATAGAGAAATTAAAAAGAACACAATACATAGTGAGAGATCATAGAAAGAAACAACGAGATACGGAGCGAGAGATGAAAGAAAACAAGAATGCGATACAGCGGGAGAGATCGTATAAAGAAACAAGGACATACAGAGCGAGAGATCATTGAAAGAAACGACCAGGTGCGGAGCGAGAGATTAAAAAGAGAGAAGGAACACGATACATAGCGAGATATCATAGAAAGAAACAACGAGATGCAGAGCGAGAGATGAAAGAAAAAAAGAATGCGATACAGAGCGAGAGATGAAAGAAACAAGAATGCGATACAGAGGGAGAGATCGTAGAAAGAAACAAGGAGATACAGAGAGAGAGATCAAAGAAACAAAGAATGGGATACGGGACAAGAGATGAAAGGAAGAAAGAAAGAGCCTGATACAGCCCGAGATATCCAAGAAAGAAAGAAAGAAAGAGAGAGAGAGGGAGAGAGAGAGAGAGAGAGAGAGAGAGAGAGAGGGGGAGAGAGAGAGAGAGAGAGAGAGAGAGAGAGAGAGGGAGAGAGGGAGAGAGAGAGAGAAAGAGAGAAGGAAACAAAGAAAGCGCTCGATATTAAGATATAAAGCCAAGAGAGAGAGAGAGAGGGAGAGAGGGAGAGAGGGAGAGAGAGAGAGAGAAAGAGAGAGAGAGAGAGAGAGAGAGAGAGAGAGAGAGAGAGAGAGGGAAACAAAGAAAGCGCTCGATATTAAGATATAAAGCCAAGAGAGAGCGAAATAAAGATTGCAGAAACGATGAACAACATTTCCGAGTGGTCGCACCACTTCCCTCTCTTGGTTATTCTTGTTGCGAAAAACAGGTTCTTGGATTCCTCGCTGTGTGGCCCCATTCTGTCCGGCCAAGAAAATCAGTTAAAGAAATGGAAACGCTGTGCATTTATATGGACAACCATAGCCATCAGCCCGGAAATTTTCCTGTAACTATTCAATTAAAGAACCTGTTTTCATAATTGCACGAGAATTTCCAAGACAACAGCTATGGGTGTTCTTATAAATGCACCTGTCAAGGTGACCTTTGCACGTGGAAATGTGGACGCATAACTCCACGGTTATGCGGGAATTTCTCCACGTCAACCCATGTGAGCAGAACGTGGGAAAGGAAGTTATTTTAACTTCCGCTTCTGCTCCTCTATTTAAGACGATGTAATCAGTTCTTTTTAATATATGTTTTCTGAGTTCCAAGAGCCTTTCTTCTTCTTGTGTCATTGGTGCTTGAAGGTGATCTCGCCGGCGACGTCCAACCACGTCGTTTTCTCCGACGAGTATCTGACAAGTGGTATCAGAGCCAGGGTTGCGGGCAGGGAGTCGATCGTGGCAGTGTGTAGCCGCTGGAATCGTGACCGCGCAATCAACACGCACTGATGGCTGGAAGGAAGGACGGCATCGTGCAGAGGGTGATTCGTGAGGTGAGCGCCGGGACCGGGTTTCCGATGCTCACCAAGACCAACTACTCAGAATGGGCGCTTCTCATGAGGGTGAAGCTTAAGGCCCGGCTGCTTTGGAGCGCCATCGAGGAAGGCGGCGCCGAACCCCATGAAGAAATGCAGGTGGTCGACGCGCTCTGCAGTGCCGTGCCATCGGAGATGTGGCCGTGATTGCAGAGAAGGAGACGGCCAGGAAGCATGGGAAGCTATCGCAACCATGCGGATCGGTGATGACTGTGTGAGGAAGACGTCGGCTCAGAACTTGCGGCGACAGTTCGACTTGGCGACTTTCAAGGAGGGAGAGTCTGTTGAGGACTACGCGCTTCGTCTCAACAGCATGGCGTCGACTCTCACCACTCTCGGCGACAAAATCGAAGAGACGCAAGTGGTTGAGAAAATAATTCGTAGTGTCCCCCAACGTTTCAGGCAGATCGTGGTCGCCATCACTACGTTGCTTGACGTATCAACGCCATCGCTGCGGATCTGACGCGGGCGGCTCAAGGCGGCGGAGGATGCCTTTGAAGAGACGCCGTCGTCGATGCACCACGAGGGCAAGCTGTACCGACGGAGGAGGAGTGGAATGCGCGCCAAAAGAAGCGATATGTTGGCAGAGGAAGCAGCAACTCAGCACGCCGTGGCAGACGTGGCGTGGGCCAGCCCGAGGCAACGAAGGTTTCGTCGGGCAACTCTGGCCGGTCCAACGATGAGTGCAGAAAATGCGGGAAGTTGGGCCACTGGGCTCGTGAGAGCCGCTCAAAGTCCAAGAAGGAGCAGGCCCACGTCGCCCAAGAAGAGGAGTGGTCTTCACTATTTTTTGTGGAGTCAACCCCGGTCATATCGACATCTCCGGTACCAACCTCCACTCCACTCCACGCCCCGACACAGATCCAGTTGCAGGAAGAGAAGGTGTTCGCCCATCTTGGAGACAAGGAACCACGTGATGAAGAAATGTGGGTCTTGGACACGGGTGCCACGAACCACATGTCAGGTTCCCGTATGGCCTTCACCGAGCTGGATGCGGGAGTGCTCGGGTCAGTACGTTTCGGCGACGACTCGGTGGCACAGATCGAAGGTCGAGGGACTGTCATGTTCCAGTGCAAGAATGGCGAGCACCGGTCTTTCGGAGGGGTGTATTTCATTCCCCGATTGACGACGAACATCATCAGCGTCGGTCAACTTGACGAGGCCGGGTATCAAGTCGACATCGAGAAGGGGGCAATGAAGATCCATGAACCAGGTGGACGGCTCCTAACAAAGGTGATGCGCGGAGAGAACCGGCTGTACATCCTCCACGCCAAGCTGATTCGCCGGTGTGCTTGGCGACGGCTCGACGAGGAAGCCTGAGATGGCATCGCGCGCTGGCCATGTCAACATGGCTGCCCCGAGGAAGATGGCTCGGAGGAGCTCGCGCGTGGGTTGCCGAAGTTGGTCGGGTGGACCAGTTATGTGAGGCATGTCTCGCCGCAAACAAAAGCGGTCGCCGTTTCTGAGCAGGCAGTATCGCGCGCAGCGCATTCGGAGCTAGTACACGGCGACTTGTGTGGTCCACTTGCACCGGCGAGACCCAACGGCAGCAAGTATTTCCTTCTACTTGTGGATGATCGGCCGGTACATGTGGGTGGCCATGATGTCTTCAAAGGATCGTCAGAGCGGCCATCAAGGAGATCAAGGCTTGGGCAGAAGCGAGTCCGGACTGAAGATGGGAGCGCCCGCATCGATCGAGGCGGCGAATTCACCTCACACGAGTTTGGAGTACTGCACGAGAGAAGGTATTCATCGTCAACTCACAGCGCCATACAGCCCGCAGCAGAATGGGGTCGCCGCCGAGCGCAGAAATGGTACGGTGGTAGCAATCGCAAGGAGCATGCTCAAGGCGAAGGGCTACCAGACTGGCTGTGGGGTGAGGCGAGTAACTGCTGTATACATCCTGAACCGGTGCCCAACAAAGAGTGTGGATGGTATGACGCCATTCGAGGCGTGGCACGGAAGAAGTCGGCAGGTGCACCATCCGAGGGTGTTCGGTTGCATCGCCACGTCCCGAACACAACGCCACATCTCAAGAAACTCGAGGACCGCGTCGCAAGATGATCTTCATCGGCTACGAGCGTGGATCAAAAGCCTATCGTGTTTATGATCCCACCACAAAGCGTGTCCATGCGACACGAGACGTGGTCTTCGATGAAAATGCTCAATGGAACTGGTGCAACGGTGCAGAATCAGGCGAGGAGGGCAGCAACGATTTCATGGTGGAGTATACCATCGGGAATCAGACGCGTGCGGAGGATGATGCGGCGCAACTTGAGCAAATGTCTCCATCGTCTGTGCACTCTAGAGGGGGAGCAACACCGATCGAAGATGGAGGAGAGGACGTGGAGTTCGCCACTCCACCCCATGTTCGTATTGACAACCTGGATGCTGATCACGGTGATGATGCACCACTCCGCTTCCGCAACATCAACGACATCATCGGGCGGCTCCGCATGGGCTTGCATCACGGGCATCAATTGCAGAGGAGCTGCATGCTGTAAGTTCTGATGAACCTGTTTCCTTTGCTGAGGCAGAATGCAATCCAAGCTGGAAGAAGGCTATGGAGGAGGAGATGGCATCAATCGAGGAGAACCGCACCTGGTCCCTTGTCGATCTCCCGCACGGTCCGCTGCCGATCGGGTTAAAGTGGGTGTACAAGGTGAAGCAAGATGAAAGCGGAGCCGTGGTGAAGTACAAAGCACGTCTTGTGGCGAAAGGCTACGCGCAGCGCCAGGGGATCGACTACGACGAGGTGTTCGCTCCTGTGGCACGGCTCGACACGGTGCGCCTTCTCATCGCTCTCGCGGCGCACGAGGGGTGGGAGGTGCATCACATGGACGTGAAGTCGGCATTCTTGAATGGTGATCTCCAAGAAGAGGTGTACGTGGAGCAACCTGCTGGTTTCATTATTGCCGGCAACGAACACAAGGTGCTCAAGCTGAAGAAGGCGCTCTACGGCTTGCATCAAGCGCCAAGGGCCTGGAACGCCGGTTGGACAATACGCTAACGTCGTTCGGATTCAGGAGGAGTCCCTTGGAGCATGGTATCTACACCAAGCGGAGAACAAATGCGCAGTTGGTGGTGGGAGTATATGTTGACGACCTAGTCATCACCGGCGCCAATTGCGACGACATCAAGAAGTTCAAGAAGGAGATGGCTGACGATTTGGATGAGCGACCTCGCCTGCTTCGCTACTACCTCGGCATTGAAGTGAAGCAGAACACGAGGCATCTCGATCAGCCAAAGAGCCTACGCCGCCAAGATTTTGGAGAGGAGCGGCATGACAGGTTGTAATCCATGTCAAGTACCAATGGCTACACGTCTGAAGCTGAGCAAGAGAAGCGAGGAACCACTAGTTGATGCTACAACGCATGTAGAAGCATCGTGGGAGTCTCGTATCTGGTCAATACTCGCCCAAATCTTGCTTTTGCAGTTGGCTATGTTAGTCGGTTTTTGGAGGAGCCACGAAAGGATCACATGGCAGCTGTGAAGCAAATTCTCCACTATGTAGCTGGAACCAAGAGCTGGGGTCTCATGTTCGAAAGAAAGAAGAAGAAGGAGGTCCAAATGACGGGGTTCAGTGATAGTGACTTCGCGGTGATGTTGATGCTCAAAGAGCACAACTCGAGTCATTTTCTTCTTAGCCAGCAGCCCCATTACTTGGCAATCGATGAAGCAAAAGGTGGTGGCTCAGTCTAGTTGTGAGGCGGAGTACATTGCGGCTGCCAATGCTGTCTGTCAAGGCTTGTGGCTCGCGCGGATGCTAGCAGAAATGCAGGGCTCAACCCCAAGCGTACCAACACCGAGGGTGGACAACACATCTGCCATCGCACTGATCAAGAATCCAGTTCTCCATGGCGCAGCAAACACATTGAAGTAAAGTATCATCTTGTCCGGAATCAATAGAGAAGGGACAGATTAGCGTGGATTTTATCGAAGTGAAGAACAGTTAAGCGACATTTTGACGGCCGCTTGGAAAAGGCAAGTTCCATGAGTTTCGCACCATGATTGGCCTCGCCGATGTCCAACATGAGCACAGCAAAGCTCAGGGAGATTGTCAAGGTGACCTTTGCACGTGGAACGCGTGACGCATAACTCCACGGTTATGCGGGAATTTCTCCACGTCAACCCATGTGAGCAGAACGTGGGAAAGGAAGTTATTTTAACTTCCGCTTCTGCTCCTCTATTTAAGACGATGTAATCAGTTCTTTTTAATATATGTTTTCTGAGTTCCAAGAGCCTTTCTTCTTCTTGTGTCATTGGTGCTTGAAGGTGATCTCGCCGGCGACGTCCAACCACGTCGTTTTCTCCGACGAGTATCTGACAGCACCGCCTCTCCCTTGCAACTGGTATTCTTGTCCTGCCGGAAGAGCAACAGAAAGGAGAGGAAATCAAGAACTCTTCCGCAGCAAGAAGAATCAAGAAAGAGGAGAGAATGGATGCCGGGATACGCCGATCCCTGCCCACACTGCGGCAACCTATCCATTGATCTCTCCGTTTCTGTCGCTCAATTTCTTCTTTCTGTATGTCTCCCTATCGCTTTCTATAATCCATCTCTCTCTTTAGTTAGACTCTCTTTGATCTTCATCGTTTTTCTATTGATCGCTCGCACTTGGTTTTCCTCTCTCTATGTCTGTCTTTAGTCTACTTGTTTTTTTATTCTCTCTCTCTCTTCCGCCCCTTAGTTTTTATCCCTTCACATGACCTCTCCCCATCGTTCTTTTTCTCTTTAGTCATCTCTTTATATGATCTCTCTCTCCCTCTGTCATCCTCTCTCTAGTCCGTACCTCTAATTGATTTCTCCCTGGCTCTCTTACTCGCTTTGCTTTATCTCTTCCTTCTTCTTCTTTTTTTTATCTCTTTATTTGACATGTGTCACTCTTTATTTGATCAACCTCTTTATACGATCTCTCTATCTCCCTCTGTTTAGTTTATGTCTCCGTATGATGTGTCTATCTTTTTGTATTATATATGTTTAGTTTCATTCTTTGTATTTCGCCTGTCTTTCTTGGATCCATTATGTTTCTCTCGCTCGCTCCCGTTGTCTCTTCTGGTCGGTCTCTCTTTCTTTGTCCCTTCGTTTGATCTCTCGCACTTTGTGGGTCCATATCTTTCTTTGAGTCCTCCCTCTTTGGTCTCTCTCCCTCCAGTCTCGTTTTCCTTTATTTCTGGCCTTTTCTCTCTTTTGATCGGACATCGCCGTATCTGCTCTTTCCTTTTTTTTGTTTCGCCCATTCTCATACATCTCTCCATCTCAATGTCTCTGTATTCATCTGTCTGATCTACGCTCACGGTTCTATTAGAGATCGGCCAAAGCACTCATATTTCTTTCTCGTTTCACTGATGACACATACATCTCTCTACCTCAATCACCTTATTTCTGTACCCGTATTCCTCTCTATGCCTTTCTTTCTCACTCTCTCGCGACGTATCTCCCTTCTGCGACGCATTCTTTATTAGAACATCTCTGTCCCTCTCTACAATTTTTTCCATCTGATGTTCCTCTCTCCATCTACTTCTATCTATCCGCGTTTTCTGTTCAATTCCTCGTTCTCCTTTACATATTTCTTTATGGAAGTCAGTCTCACCTCATTCCTCTCTCCGGCTGCTATCCTCTCCTATTTACTCTTTCCATTCATGGCAATTACTAACCTCCGGTTGCTCATCTCCCCCACTTTTTCTATTCATCAATAAACAATCTCTCTGTAACTCAATTTTGTTATTACTGTTTCTCACGAATATTATTTGGGCTTCGTGGAGCAGCTACAGGGGAAGGGTGGAGACTCCGTGACATTGTGGATCCGTTGTCACTGTGGAGGCGAGCAGGAACTCTCCTTCCATTAACCACTTACAAGTTAGAACTGTTGAGGAAGGAGTGTCAAACTCGGCTCTCGGCGGCGACTCAAGTTAGGACTTAATTAAGATTAGGTAGTGTAAACAAGAAAAGAACAATTCTTGATAGAAAATGAAAGAGATTACAGGGTTTTATAGGAAGCCCTAATGGGCTGACTAGAGAGGGCCCTTAATGGGCTAACAAGAGAGAGAAAATAAAGACATGTAATACTCAGATCAACACTCCCCCTCAAGCTGGAGCGTGGATGTTATCCACACCCAGCTTGGAACAGAGCTCCTCAAACCTAGGGGCATGAAGCCCTTTGGTGAAGATATCTGCAAGCTGTTCAGCGGACGGAACATAAGGCGTGCAAAAATCTCCCGATTCAAGCTTCTCTTTGATGAAATGGCGATCGATCTCGATGTGCTTTGTACGGTCATGCTGAACGGGGTCATGAGCAATGCTAATCGCCGATTTGTTGTCGCAGAACAGCTGGACAGGAGAGGGAACTGGACACCGTAGCTCACGAAGAAGCTGGGTAATCCAAAGTGCTTCACACAGACCATGCGCAAGGGCACGGAACTCCACTTCAGCACTCGATCGAGACCACTTTCTGCTTCTTGCTCCTCCAAGTAATCAGATTGCCGCCCAAGAAGGTGCAATACCCAGATGTGGACCGACGATCAACCACAGAGCCGGCATAATCTGCATCGGTGTAGACTTCAAGACGCAGGCCGGTATGGCGACGAAACAATAATCCACGGCCAATGGTGCCCTTCAGGAAACGGAGGAGACGATGAGCATGAAAATGGCTCATGCGAGGAGTCTGCATGAACTGACTCAGAACACCCACTGAATATGCAATGTCCGGGCGAGTGTGGGTGAGATAAAGCAGTTTTCCCACAAGTCTTCTATATGGGCCAGGCTCAGCAAGCTCCTCATCCGCGTCGGCACCAAGTCGATGGTTCGCATCAATCGGTGTCGAAGCAGGCTTGGCGTCCTCCTTTCCAAGCTCACAGAGAAGGTCCACCGTATACTTTCTCTGACAAATAAAGATCCCGCTGGAAGAATAGGCCACCTCTATGCCAAGAAAGTACCTCAACGGGCCAAGATGGCGAATAGCAAATTCCGACGAGAGATACATAGCCAGCTCAGTAATGGTCGTCGTATCATCACCCGTAATAATGATGTCATCCACGTACACAAGAAGAATAGCGAATCCCCCTGATGTGGAATGGCGGTAGAAAAGGGTGTGATCACCATTACACTGACGGTATCCACGACGCTGCATGGCCGTCGTGAAACGACCAAACCAGGCACGAGGAGATTGCTTCAAGCCATATAATGCTTTCTTGAAGCGACATAACAGATTGCGGAGACGATGGCACTAAGGAAGTGTAGCCAGGAGGTAATGCCATGTAGATCTCCTCAGTCAACTCTCCATGCAGGAAAGCATTCTTCACATCATATTGTTGCAAAATCCAGCCCCGACCCGCAGCAAGGGCCAATAAGATCCGCACAGTGTTCAGCTTGGCGACGGGAGCAAAGGTCTCCTGATAATCAATGCCATGTTTCTGAGTGAACCCTTGTGCCACAACCCGGGCTTTGTGGCGCTCAATAGAACTGTCAGAATTATGCTTCACAGCATACACCCAACGGCTACCCACGAGATGCTTCCCGGCCGGTAGAGGAACTAGATCCCACGTTTCATTGTGAGCAAGAGCCTGAAGTTCTTCCGCCATGGCCTGACGCCAATGCGGAAATGAAAGGGCAATGTCCACCGTCTTGGGAAGTGGCATCAAGGGAGGTGAGAAGGGCATGATAAGAGGGTGAGAGGCGATGAGAGGAGATAGATTCCGCCAACGGATAGAGGGGAGAGGAACGGGAAGAGGGCAGCACGGCTAATAAGGAGGTGGCAGGAGGGGTGGAGGTTGAGGTAGACGGGGCAGCAGGAGACGAAGAAGGAAGCCGAGGCTTCGGCGAGCAAGGATAATACCATAGCGTTTTCAGGCGGGCAGCGACGGATAGGAGCGGAGGAATTGAAGAAGGTGCAGCAGAAGGGTCGAGCAGGAGCAGATATGGAGGAGGCTCCACAGGAGGGACTGAGACGGCGGCCGCAGCGGTCGGGAGGCACAATTGCTGGAGGAGCAACAGGCGGAGACACGCGGCGGGGCCAGTGAAGAGGGACGAGGGACGAGGATGAGGAATTGAGTGGATCGGAGGGAGATGGGGACGATGAGGGTTCAGGAGAGGAGGAGGAATAGTAGGAAGCAATTCATCAAATGTGGCATCTTTGGTGACGAACCGAGAGGGTGGATGATAGCATAAATAGCCTTTTTGGGTGGAAGAATAGCCAACAAACACACACTTGATAGCACGGGGATCCAGTTTATCATGACCAAGTTGGTGGTTGAGCGCATAGCATACACATCCAAATACACGAGGAGTAAGATGAGTTCGGAGAGAGAGAGTTGGAAAGGAATGCTGAAGACGGTCAATGGGAGTGGAGTAGTCAAGCACTCGAGATGGAAGGCGATTAAGAAGATGGATGGCGGTGGAGACGGCTTCCCCCCAAAAATACTTGGGCACATGCATATGGAAGAGAAGGCTCCGAGTCATTTCAAAGATGTGACAGAATTTTCTTTCGGCAACGCCATTTTGCTGTGGTGTATAGGGACAAGAAGTTTCATGGATAATGCCTTTGTCTTGGAAGAAGGTGCTTAACGTGGTGTTAACGTAGTCTTTAGCATTGTCGGAGCGGAAGCGACGAATGGATATAGAGAATTGAGTTTGGATAAGGGAGTAAAATTGAGGAATGACACGAGATATCTCCGATTTGTTCTTCAAGAAATATGCCCACGTGAATCGAGTAGTGTCGTCAATAAAGATGCATAACCACCGAGAATCGGAAGTACTATGAATAGGGGAAGGCCCCCACACATCGGTGTGAATAAGGGAGAATGGGGTCGAAGAATGAGAAGACAAGATAGGATACGTGGTACGATGACGTTTGGGAATTTGACAAGCAGTACAAACAAAACGGTCCACAGAATGGCCTTGAAAGAGTTTAGGAAAGAGACGATAAAGAGTAGCAAAAGAAGGATGGCCGAGACGTCAATGAAGAAGCCACAAACGCTCGTGGGAAGCCGAAAGGGAAACTTCCGCAGCAGCAAAAGCAAGAGAACTCGAACAAGGACGAACAAGATAGAGCCCCTCATGCTCCTCAGCAATGGAAATCGTCCTCCCCGACACCTTATCACGATAAAAATATGAATTAGGAGAGAAGGTAAGGTCTTGTTTCAAGTCGCGAACAAGGCTAGATAGGGAGAGAAGATGATGAGTAAGGCGAGGAACATGAAGAACTTTAGATAGATGCATAGAACAGGAAAGGGCCACACGACCAATACACGCCACGGTGAGAAGATCGCCGGGGGCTGTTTTAACTTTGGAGGAGCCAGAAACGGGTGCATAAGTTTGAAAGGCTCGAGGATTTGGGGTCATGTGGGCGGTGGCACCGGAATCAAGAAGCCAAGTGGAAGAGGAAAAAGAATGGCCAGGAGGGGATGTAGGTGTGGGAAGACTGGTGGACATACCTGCGTGGGCCAAGGAGCATGAGCCCACGACTAGGGGATCAAGCAAGCGGCGTAGACGCTCCATCTCTTCCAGAGTGAAGCTAGCGGGCGAGGCACTAGTCGGGAGAAGACCGTACAACATAGGCACTTGACCCGGGGGGGCACGGACGAGGCGGCTGCAGCAAGGTTGCTCGGTTGTGCGCGTTTCCGTTGAAGCTTGTAGCACGTCTCCTTAGAGTGACCTCGCTTCTTGCAGTAATTGCAAAACAGCGAAGGATCACCCTTTGGAGAATCCTCCGTCCGAGCCGTCGGACCACGTGGCAAAGAGCCGGGTGGTGGAGTCAACGATGGGCGCAGGCGACGAAGAGGAATGAGCTACAAGTTCGAAGCTGAGTTATGGGCCTGCTGAAAGCGGGATTCTTCAACCCGCACACCGTGGAGCGCATCCTTGAAGGTAGGACCAGTCTCGATGAATAAGCTGAGCCTGCATAACTTCATATTCCGGTTCAGTCCCATAAGAAACTGGAAAACCCGGTTGAAGAGTATATTGGCGGTCCACCGAATGGGGTCAGCGGCATGTAGTAGTCAATTTCATTCCACAACGAAATGAGCTCCGTGCTGTACTCCATGATAGACCGGTCCCCTTGACGCAGGTTAGCGGCCCGATGTACCAATTGCACAGAGTTGCAATGTTGTGCTTCTTGGAGTGGCTCTCAAGTGCTGCTTCCCAGATCGCTCGAGCCGACTCTAGAGACATGAATTCACCTTTAACACTAGGTGAAATACTGTCCAAGAGCCAACGATGAACTACCCTCAACGCCCAGCCAGTCATAATACTTGGGATCGGTCCGGAAGGTCCGTCTTCTAGAAGATGGCGCATGAGACGCCCTTTAAAGTTATCTGGACGCATCGCGCCATTACAGGAGATTGAATCCGTAAACATACCATCCGGAGGCATCCGAGGCAAAGAGGATGGTCGAGGAGGACGACCACCTCGGCTCGAGAGGCACCGCAGATGCATGTGGCATAGATACCGCATCGAGTCTGGCGTAGCGTAGAGGTCTGGGCTTCAACCGGTTCGTCATGATGAAAGCAGAGTAGACCACAGTCGAAGGCGCCAGAACGACGAGAAGCCGGGACTGCAGGCGCCGAGACGCCGCGCCGGACGCCGGGCGCCGGACGGCGGGTGCTGGGACGCCAGCGCCGGACGCTGGGCGCCGGACGGCGGCGCTGGGACGGCGGTCGCTGGACGGCGAGCGCCGGGCGTTGCCGCGGCGCGCGAGCCGGGAGGGCGCGAGCCGAGGCGGCGCGGGCCGGGACGGTGGGCGCCGGAGCGGAAGACGCTGGGACGGCGGATGTCAGAAAGGCGAGCGCCTGGGAGGCCCGGAGCGAAACGGCGAGAGACCGGAGCGCGAGATCAGGCGGTCGTGAGAACCGCCGAAGATCGGAGCGCAAGGTCGAGCCCAGGAAACCCAGATTAGGGTTAGGGTTAGGGTTAGGGCTCTGATACCATGTAAACAAGAAAAGAACAATTCTTGATAGCAAATTAAAGAGATTACAGGGTTTTATAGGAAGCCCTAATGTGCTGACTAGAGAGGGCCCTTAATGGGCTAACAAGAGAGAGAAAATAAAGACATGTAAGACTCAGATCAACAGGTAGTAAAATGAATATACATGATATACTCGTTAGAGACTTAGAAGACAGAGTTCAATATAAGTTCAAATATAGTTAGGATTCAACATAGTCAATAGGATACACCGTAGACGGCCAGGATTTAATCTAAGGTGATTATAACGGTCAGGATTATATCACAGAAATAACCGTTATAACTAATGGGTCCACGGCACTGATCGATGGCTGCGATCGGTGCACCCATCTCATTATAACGGCCTAGATTGAATCTAAAATAGAAGTTGCCGTTTATGTATATATATCCGTTGTAACAGATTACAACGGATATATGCTTTTAAAATCAGATTCAGTCTAGGCCGTTATAATAAGATGGGTGCACCGATCGTGACCATTGATTCCGTGTCAGTGCACCTTTCATACAACGTTTATTTTAGATTCAATCTAGGCCGTTATAATGAGATGGGTGCACCGATCGCAGCCATCGATCGGTGCCGTGGACCCATTAGTTATAACGGTTATTTCTGTGATATAATCCTGACTGTTATAATCACCTTAGATTAAATCCTGGCCATCTACGGTGTATCCTATTGACTATGTTGAATCCTAACTATATTTGAACTTATATTGAACCCTGTCTTCTAAGTCTCTAACGAGTATATCATATATATTCATTTTACTACCTAATCTTAATTAAGTCCTAACTTGAGTCGCCGCCGAGAGCCGAGTTTGATACTCCTTCCTCAACAACAACCACGCTGTACAAACTCTCTAACGGTGTACGTGGAACATTTCTGACCACTGCAGGAACCAGAGATAGAAAAGCTCATTTGGGATCATCATGAAATAAACACGCAATGGCATCCTCTCCAAGCAAGAGAAAGTTCCCAAGAATGAACGTTAATCTGCGTTTCTTCTATGAACTCACGTTATAATGAATGGCCTAACATTGTGCATCTTCTCGTCTGATTACTCAAGCAACATCTTGATCTTCTATGTTCTTTATTACGCAGCATTTCTCACCGATACCCCATTATTCATTTTTTAATTCTGATCATTTCTCACGTCTGTGTCTAATCATTTTATTATATCTTTCGTTTGTGGGATAAGCTGTAATGAATTTGGGGGCAAAAACTTCCAAAAATGGAAAGAGAAAATGAAGAAAATAATAATGACTGAAAATCTACGATGAGATCAAAGAGTGAACTATAAATTAACTTTTTACTGCTCTTTCTGTATACTGGTCGCACTTTTGTCTTTCCTCTGACTAGCTCTGTTCTATAGGTGTTATCTGTTTCTTTCTCTTTTTAGTCTACCTCATTAATTGATCTCTTTTCTTATTAATCTGCTCGGTCAATCTACTCTTTTGATATCTCTCTCTTTCTTTGTCTCTTAGTGTTCGCCCATCCCAATACCTGTACTAGATGACGGTATTGGGACGGATGCTGTATCGGATACCGAAAAGGCAATTTTCTGGTATCCGTTCATTCCGATATCCAGATATCGGATATCAGTATCCAATATCGATGGCTATAATGCCGATATTCGATACTGACATCCGTCTCGATGTTGAGATCCGTCTCCGTCTCAGGGGGAAGGATGACTATATCGGATATCGGGTGTGGATATCAATTTTTGATATCGAATACCGATATATTTTATAAAAATATATTTCTTTCATTATTAAATAGCGATTAGGGAAATCAACATGCGGTTGAGGGTATTTAGAGCTTTTAATGTGTTTATTAGCGCAGTAATATGTACAAGTAGAACTTTTTTATTCCATATGGGATTAGCTCGGAACCGCTATCCGGATATCAAAAACTGATATCATGATATTGAAAACCAATATCCGGATATCGAAAACCGATATCCGGCATCCAGTATCCGGTACTGATATTGAAACTGATATCCAGCATCCGGTATCCATGGCGTCCCTATACCTACGGTATCTGTACCAATATCCATCTACCCCCTAGAGACGGATATCGTTTGATATCCGATATCTGGCACCGTCCCATTTTTTTCTGGGATATCGGATATCAGTTGTCCGATACTGGATGACGGACGGATATCAGTTGGGTGAACCCTAGTGTCTCTTTCACTTGTTCTCTTTTTCTTTCTCTTTACACGGTCTCTCTGTCTCTTCAAATCTTATGTCGATATTTTTATTTGGTCTCTTTCTCTCCCTCTCTTTCTCTCTCTCCCCCTCTCTCTATCTATCTCTCCCGCTCTCCCTCTCCCTCTCCCTCTATCTATCTATCTATCTATCTCTCTCTCTCTCTCATATCCACGTCTTAGACCTTTTCTCTCTTTTTCCCCTTCCCTCGCTGATTTGGGACACGAAAATGGATTTGTGAATTTAATAAACTAATTCAAATATATTGTGTATTTTGTGATTCTTGTGGGTGATCCACATTCAGTTTAATCCTATAGAACGGGACTACATAAATAGAGCAAGTAATCAACAAGACACTCTTGTAATACTTTTGATGTACTAACTAATGGAGAGAGGATATTTGAAATGGTTCCCTAAAGTTTAACTCTGGAAATTCTAAAGCAACTATCACTGGAGCAAGCTAATCATTATCAATAACCAGAAATATCTCAAATGTGAAGGTGTCTCAAGGTACCTCAGAGATGGAGCCAATAGCTGAATATCTTGATGTTGAATTGCATTGATTGATGTTGATACACAGCTCCGCAAGCAGATGTGAATGAAGAGAGGGGAAAGTGTGGAAGGACGGATAAATGGGTAAAGTGAAAGGGGTGGAGGTGAAATGTTAAATTGGATGAATTGAATGGGATGTGGTGTGGGAATTTGTGAAGTGAAGAGGAAGGAAGACAAGTTGAACTAGGTGAAAAAAATAACAAAAGAAATCACTCTTTTCTCACAAACAACTTCACAATAATTCTCAAACAAAAAATGTTCATACGAGCAGGCTCATGCCTTTTTAAAGGAAAATAAAACAAGTTACAAAGAAAATAAACTGTCAATTGGGAATGGGGTTTTAGAGAAAGTGGTGGTGGGAATGGTGGTTTACTTAGAGGATGTTGTGGGGATAGGTGAGGGAAAGAGACTGGATAAAAGACAATTATGAAGTTGTAGAAAGGGAGAGAGATAGAGAGAGAGTTAAAAAGGGAAGAGAATGGTGTAATAGTCAGTAATAGTGGGCAGTTATGAGGGTGAGAGAACGGATAGAAAGAAAGAGAAGAACTGCAGAACAAAAGTCAAAGAGAAAAGTTGAGTGAGAAGAGAGAAAAAGATGTAAGGGGGAAGAAAAGAAAAGAAAGAGAAGCGAGAGAGGGAGATAGAGGAGACAGCAGGAATTTGTTTAACCATTTCCCATCACTCTCCCATAGTCTTTCTCATTCTCTCTTCTCTTGCAATCTAGTGTGTCTCTCTCTCTCGGCCCCTAGTTTATCTTTTTATTTATTCTCTCCTTCTTACTCTGTTGAGTTTCTCTTTATTTGATCTCTTTCTTTCTTCTTATCTTTAGTCTATCTTATCATTGGATCTCTCTATCTCTCCCTCTATACCTCTCTCTCTCTCGGCTTGTTTCATTTCTTCATTTGATCTCCCCACCCTATGATGGTGCCCGCCATCATGACCCCTCGAAGGAGTCATCCAAGCCACCACCGCCGTCTTCAACAGCCCGGGTGAAGTATGCTCATTTTATTGCATTTTTATTTCCCTCGTCTTCGTAATTGCATTCTGTGTTTTTAGCGTTCATCGAGTCGCCTGCATCGCATCGGGACGTGACGGTCGTTTCATCCACGTTTTGCGTCTTCATCGTCCTGGGGAGGGGTACTTAATCATCTGGATCCCTTCATTGTCTTTTCGCCCTTCTTTTTATGCTCAATTCCCCTTTATCTTGTAATGGGGGTCCATTATATAAGCGTCCCCCTTAATGGACAATACCTCCTCCCCTTTATTTAGGGTTTAGGGTTTAGGGTTTAGGGTTCCATATTGTCCTCTCTCTATAAGAGACGAGAGGGTACCCTAAGTAAGGCAGACCAGGAGAAATCGAAGACCTGAAAACTCGGATCGATCTGGCCAAGGCGAAAGACACGACAATACAACTGGACTGATAGCGGAATGGTGACTGACGGATCAGAGACACGACAATATGGACAAAATGAAACGCCATAGACGGATGGCTGAACGGATGTCAGCTCCATTCTGACCGTTGGTAATCATCATATGTCATTCGTCCAACAAGCCTGAAGAAAACGAAACTTAGGGTCGCTACAATGAGAATCGTAGTTTTAGAATGTTAGCTCCATCAAAACGTAGATGAAATTCTTCATAAAAAATTCAGACGTACTTGAAATAATTTGGCTGCTAAGATGAGATGACATCATGAAAATAAAAATGGGAACACCACCCAAATTTCATAATTCTTTTTTTTCAAATGTCGAAAATTTCCACTGGCTTTGAAAAAATAGAAAAAACTTTAAAAAAAGGGATCGCACCTATAGATTGGAGATTTCCCAAAACCCATTGAGGAAAAACCTTCCCAAGGTCAGCAATGAAGGCCGGTCAATGCAAGGTCTGTTTAATTTCCATGCTCATGACATCAAATTTTGTTTAATCTCCAAGTCAACGTATGGCTCATGGTTTATTCGGTCCACTGGCCGAGAATGAAGCCCATAGCCGGTCAACTATATGGGGTAAGACCAGAATGCTCTCGCTTATGGCTTGGTCAACGCATGACTCCAGACTTCTCATTGCAACTGATGGGGTCTGGTGCAGTTTAGCAGCCTCATACTTGTCCTGGCAAACCATCAACGCTCGCCGAAGTCGTTCCTGAGGACATCCACAATGAAACATGAGAACATATTCTAAAGTGAAAAGCTAAGTTGAAGGGAAATATTTGACTAAATATAACAAAGGCAGAAACTTGGTAGCTGGCAGCTATGTAAGTTTGACTCCATATACACCACGAGAGGAACATTTTATCTGATTCTCATCATAAGTTCCGGTTTTCCCAAATGCCCAGTTTAATTTGTCAGATATAATCTTGCATCGCTTCTTGTTATTAAGCATTAGATTTCAGCATCCACAACGACGATAATGACTGATTGTCAACATCGTCATCCAATAATCAAGAGCCTTCATCATCACCACCACCCATTGGTTGACAATGAATCATCATCGTCATCCGGTAAACAAGAGTCTTCTTCGTCACCCCCATCCATACGTTGATGTTGAATCATCATCATTGTTGTCTTCTAGTTTGTCTGATATAATCTTGCATTATTTCTTGTTATTACACATTAAAGTTTGGCATCAATAATGACAATGATGAGTGGAAGATGGCTGACTGTCGTAATCTTTGTCCTTGTAATCCAGTTATCAAGAACCTTCATCATCACCACCATCTATTGGTTGACGATGAACCATCATCGTCATTGTCATCCAGTTTACAAGAGCCTTCATCGTTGCCGCTATCCATCAGTCGACGATGAATCACCATCATCGTTGTCTTCTGGTTTCCAAGAACCATCATAGTCATTGTGATCCTCATCCGGCTTGCAAAAACCGACATCAGCATTGTTATCCTTCAATTTCCAAGACAAGATAAAGCATTAATCATGTCATCATCATCAGCAGCATCAGCATCATCATCATCAGCAGCAGCATCATCATCATCATCATCATCATCATCATTGCCATCAATCTGTTGAATTTGTCATCATCGTTGATACAAGCTCAAACCGAAACATGGGTGACTAATTCATCATCGTCTGCCAACCCTATTCGGAAATGGCCCACTAGGGTTCCACCTTGTAACTACCCATATCCATGGTAGCTTTGTCATGTGAGCATATTGCTTCAATATGACTTCAATTTGAATGGGAAACGTATGGACATGAATGTTTCTCGAAGAAAAAAAATGCATCTCAACCAAAATCAATGTAAAACACACTAGCTTACATCTCACATACAAATAGAAATTCCATTGAACTCCGTTAAAAGACAGCATTTTCATAAAGCCCGAATCAAAGTAAAAACACTAGCTAAGCTGAGATAGTGTTTACCTGGAATTTCTCCATCTCAGTCTCAACAAGATTATTAGCGCTGAGGACAGGGACGCTGCAGTACTCCACACAGCTGTTGATCTCCTCCTGCCGTCTCTTCCTGTCGAAGCATTCATACGCGCACTTGAAGTAAGCTTTCTGCAACATAAATTCAAACAGGATTCCCTCAGAATTTCATTCAAAAAATCATCCACTGAGCCGAATAACAACATAAATTTCCAAACAAAAAACCTAAACAGATGCGGAAGAAATTACCTGAAGCGTGAAATTAACGTGATCTTGAATTGGAGCGAGCTGTTCTTGCGCCTTCACATTGACATCCTCCATCTTTCTCCTCAGTCTCTCGCTGACCATTCTCTCTTCCCCTGCCGCGGCGTGCTCCATCTCCTCCCTTTCTTCTCTGCTTCTTCGGTAGTTCTTCCAGTTCTAGGCAAGGGTTTTAGTATTTATACCTCCCCCGCGGAGAAGACGATGGCGTCCGCAGTCCCGCGGATCACCATAGCATTAACATGCTCCAGCAGACGATGAAGTCCAACGGTGGAGACATAGTGGGGGACGCGGACGGACGGTTTTTCGTCCCATGACGAACAAATCGTTCCGTCCGCGAGGTTGGACGGAAATTCGTCCCGAGACCTCCGATTGGACGAAAACCCGGCCCGTCCACGTCCCTGCACTGATTCCGAAAGTCGGACGGGACAATCTTCGTCCCCTCCCGTCCATCATCCACTTCCCCGGCAATCCTGAACTATACTATAGCAGGGACGCGGATGAGACAGTTTTTTCATCCCAGGACGAAAAAATCATCCCGTCCGCGAGGTTGGACGAAAATCGGGACAGAAATTCGTCCCAAGACGTCTGGACGGGACGGTTTTCATCTAGACGGGACGAAAAAATCGTCCCATCCGCGGCCCTGCACTGATTCCGGACGTCGGACGGGACAATCTTTGTCCCGTCCTGTCCATCGTCCACGTCCCGGACGATCCGGAACTATAGGTGGAGATTGTCTAGACATGTGGGACCCGCCTGTAATTCTATTATCTTAACTAAGAGTAAATACCCTAAGAAAAAATCTTAACTAAGGGCGGGGCGGCATCAGGAGGGGGCGCGGGTGGCCAGGGGAGGGGGCGTGGGAGGCTGGGGCGGCGGCGGGGAGGGGGCTCTCTCACTATCTCTCTTCTCTCTCTCATCGCTCTCACTCTCTCTCTCTCTTCTCTCTCACTATTTTGTCAGCCAATCAGAGGCTAGAAGTGCACATGTATTCCTATTATAGTAGTATAGATTCCAATGAAAGTTGATTAGAAGTGTAAGTCAATCTGTCGGTGCATTTTTTAGTCATGTCATCCATATAATGTAAATCATTTATTCTCCACCAGAAGTTTAGATCGTACTTCAAATTAAAGATCATAAAACTAAATAAAACCCGAGAATACATTGTCTTTACTCAACTCCAGTGATTTTAAGGAAGTTTTGTTTCTCAAATTGAATAATTATGCTAGGGAGAGAGAGTGAAGAAAAAAGTGAGAAGAGAAATGACATGAGAGAATGAGATTTAGAGAGGCAGAGAGTGAGCATGAAAGTGAGAGTGAGAGTGAGACAGAGAGAGAGAGAGAGAGAGTCTAAAGGAGGGAGGGAGTGAGAGAGGGAAATAGCTAGAGAGGGAGATAGTGTGAGTGTGAGAACGAGTGAGAGAATGAGAGAGGGAGAGAGTTAGAGAGGGAGACTGTGAGTTTGAGAATGAATGATAGAATGAGAGAGGGAGAGAATTAGAGTGAGATACAGTGAATTAGAGACTTAGAGTTTAATAATGAATGAGAGAATGAGAGAGGGAGACAGTGTCAGTGTAATAATGAATGAGAGAATGAGAAATTGAGAGAGGGAGAGAGTGAGAGATAGAAAGGTTGAGAGAGTGAGAATGCTAGACGAGATTAGAGAATGAGTGAGCGAGAATGCGTGTATGAATTAGAGAATGAGAGAGTGAGAATAAACTAGCCAATGAGAGAGTGAGAATATGAGAAGGAATTAAAGAATGAGAGAGTGAGAATATGAGAAGGAATTAAAGAATGAGAGAGTGCAAGTGAAAGAAATATGGATGGGAAAAAAGAAAGTGTTAGAGAATAATCAGAATATGAGCAGGAGACATACGAAAAAACTGTCAACGTTTGAGGCCCTAGACAGGACAGTTTTTTGTCCCACAAATGAAAAAACCAGTCGGTCTGAGTGTGTGCACTATATGTTCAGAGCATTTAACATATCTTTTGTGTTCCACTTAAATTCATCATCCGTCATCGCCTTGTCTGACGGTTAGTTGATCGGACAGATGACGGATGACTAATGATAGAAATGAAAAATTAATGACCGAGGATGATTGATGATGATTTAGATGATGAAAGTGTGGGTGTAAGCATAAAAAATTAGTTGGAAGAAAAACCCCTCTACATCAAGTGGGCGCCTGCAAATGGTCAAATATATGGCGGCCAAGATGAGCTCATTAGAAAACTCTCTTTCAAGTTGGATTTAATATTTTTTAGAATTTTATAGAAAATATTAAATAATTTAATTCCAGTTTCGGTCTGGTTTGACCCGGTTTGGTCGGATCTAACCGATCCTCAGTCCTAAGCGTCCAACCCTACCTAATCCTACCTCGAATTAATACCTTCAATCCCCAACATTGACTTAATATATTATTTTGTAGCACAATATGACTAAACTTGTCCCCTCCCTTTCTTCGTGGATAACTATTAGGATGAATATAGAAGGAATAAACGTTCAACAGAGAAAGAGGTTTGATGGGTTCTTGCAACCCACTTTAAAAGAAGAACCCCTCTAAATCAGGTGGGTGCCCACAGATAGTCAAATCTATGGCGGCTATAATGATATCAATAGAAAACTCTCTGGCGAGTTGGACTTAATATTTTTTAGAATTTTACAAAAAAATAATAAACAGGTATTAATTAATTTACTTCTGGTTCCGGTCTAGTTTGACCCATGGACCTAAACCTGCTGACCAACCGGTCCACCCTCAAATGGAGGACCCACGTCCTGGTTCGGTCAAGTCGAACCGGTCCTCAGTCCAAAATGTCAAACCATACATCAAATAACTTTACTTCCCAACATTGACATCATAGATTATTCCACAACACATTACCACTATCAACATCAGATGTCATCCGTCACATCACTCGTCACAGTGACGGCAGGATGACGGATGATGTGGCGGCGACGGTGATGGTGACAGTAATGAAATAGCCGTGACGGTGACGGAGGTCCTTGGACGGGTGACGTGACGGGAAGGACGTCAAGGATGACGTCGGTGACGGATTTGTAAAAACATTGAAAAATTGCCAAAAAAACTTTAAAAATTATCTCCTTAAGAGAGAGAGAGAGAGAGAGAGAGAGAGAGATAGCTGAGCTTTGAATTTTCTTCACCTGTGACGGTGACGCCGTCCAGTGACGGGACGACGCGTGACGGGAATGTGACGAAATTTTTCAAAAACCTGGGAATTGTGACGGGACGCGGACGTGACGAAATACTCGTCACGTCCTCGTCCGTCGCCATTCGTCATCCGTCCCACCACATCGGTGCCGTTCCCTAACAACAACGCCCCCAAAAAAACTCTATAAATAGTAGCTGTTCTTCAAAGAACAGTTTTTTTTTTGAATTCTGGAGATGGAGGAGGTTGTAGAGCAGTGCGGGGGAGTACCTCATCTCGTCTCCTCCTTCGTCGATGCGTTCGTAGATTTCTCCGTCAGCGGGATCTTCTTCCCCGTCGTCGATCATCGCTGCGATCTCTCCGATCTTCGAATCGCGACGATCCATCCCTCTCCAGAACGACTCGTCGCGATCGGAGATCTCCATGGCGATCTGCGCAAGGCCAAGCAAGCATTCGCCCTCGCAGGACTCGTCAATGGCGAAGAACGGTGGACGGGAGGCTCTTCCGTGGCTGTTCAAGTCGGAGACGTTCTCGATCGCGGCGGCGAGGAGATCAGACTCTTGTATCTCCTTCAACGGCTCAAGATCGAGGCCTCTCGCGCCGGCGGAGCGCTCCATGTCATCAACGGCAACCACGAGGTGATGAATGTGGCCTTGGATTTCCGATTTGTGACTCCTGAAGGGCTCCGTGAGTTCGAACGGTGGGGGTTTTGGTACCGATCGGGAGTGGCGATGAAGCGGCTCTGCGATGGTGTGAATCTCCCGAAAGATCCCTTCCTGGGGATTCCAGATTCGTTTCCGGATGTTAAGGAAGAGTTTGTGGAAGGGATCAGAGCTCGAATCGCTGCGTTGCGACCCGATGGCCCGATTTCAGGACGGTTTTTAGTTCAAAATCAGACTGTTCTTGTGATCGGGGACTCGGTTTTCGTCCACGGGGGGCTTCTCAGGAATCATGTGGAGTACGGGATCGAGAGATTGAACGAAGAAGTCAGAGATTGGATCAAAGGGGACAAGAGATGGATGCCGAATTACTTGAGAGGGAGAGATTCCTTGGTGTGGCTTCGTCGATTCTCTGATGGGCCGGATTGCGATTGCACCCATTTGGAAGATGTTCTGTCGACGATCCCCGGGGCTAAAAGAATGGTGATGGGGCACACTATACAAGAAAGAATCAACGGAGTTTGCAGTAATCGAGCGATTAGGGTTGATGTGGGGCTCTCCAAGGGTTGTACCAATGGATTGCCTGAAGTTCTTGAGATCTTGGAAGGGAAGCAGCTGAGAGTGCTGACCTCGAACGAGCTGTTCAGGCAGAAGTCTGCCATGTATGAGGCAGCGGAGAGGATGAAAGAAGGGGTTAGATTTCCAGAAACTTTGATGAAAGAAGTCGAGGTGAAAGTTTAGCTGTTGCTTGATTGGAGAAGCCATGATTTATATGGTGTGTTCTTGATTTGCTGGAGCTCCCTGATCCTTTTGTAGGTATAATCTTGGCCTTCATATCATGTCACCGTCTGATTGATGTGATTAATACCGTGTTATAATTGGATATTCGTATGCTTAATCTCAATCTAGCTTTTGTATAACTGTTTAACTTTCTTGTGGGATTTTGATTCTGTTTAGATGTTAATCATCATCATTATTGAGCTAAAGACGAACGAAACATGTCCATTGCATCTGATCTTAAGCCGAAGTTGGAAAATGTAGTTCGAACCCGTTTGGCAGGATTTGATGAGTTCTTAGTGTAGCATAATAACAAGAATGTTGGAAATTATGGTTTTCTTCCTTGAAGGAGAGTTTTCCAATGTCCTTTAAAACATTTTATTTTTCCATCTTCTGTGGAAATTGTCCTGATTATTGCATAGAATGAACGAATTGAATATTAGTTTTTTTCTCATTTAATCATGAAGTAAGTCCTACATCTCCTATTTTGCTCCGTGGTCACAAAAGGTAATCAATATAACAAAGTTTTAATTATGCGCCTTGATTCCGGAGAAAGTTAGTCCAACAGCTAGCAATGTCTATATGTATTTATTTCCTTGTGATTAGCATTAGTTGAATGATCTAACTGATGCCGTCTCAATAAGAAAACTTGTCTTCTTTATCGTTCATCACTTGAAATATTTTTTTAATTGCCTGCTTTTAGAGGATTTAAAATTCAGCCTACGAGTAACCATACAGAACTCTTCAAACTTCTCTCCATGCATAGTTGATACTTAAAACACGGATACCTAACACCATTGAAATTTGATTTTGTCATGTTACAAAAAACATGTTAATTTCTTACAGTGATTGATACAGCCCTAACAAGGTATTTCTTGGTTGTAGATTTGCCCAAAAATATTCAATGGAAAATCCTTCAATTCAAACTGAGTTCCACATTTAGAAGATAGAGAAGTCGGGGGGAGAAGAGAGAGATGGGAGTTCATTTGTGGGAGGCGATGACGAAGGGTCACCGACAGAAGGTCGTTACTCTCCAGACGATGCCGTCTAATGGCAGAGTCATGACCAATAGACAAGAGAGGGATTTTCCATTGAATATTATCATTGAGGAGAGACGAAGATTATGAATAAACCATTGAATATTTTCCATTGAATATGCCGTCTAAAGGTAGGGTTGCTTACGTCTCAATTCCTGTCGAGCCCGGCTTGCAGATGGGCTTAAGTTGCTTTGATAGTGGCCCGGGCATCCTGATTGGGCCGTCTCATGCTCCGGACTTTCTTCGTGTTCCAGACTTTCGTCCATTGGGAGGTAAGTTCATTCGCTAAGTTCTGACTTATTATTGGCCTCTTTTTGGGTTGAAAATAGATCAGCTGAAGAGTAATTCGAGAATATTATTCTAGATGAACTTATATAATGTCATACTTGTATAAGTCATGTGAATTTTTTTCACACTCACCGCGACATTAAGGGCTGTATGATAGTCACATATGTTATTTATATCTAAATTTAATTTTTAGAGAAATAGATGAAGATTATAAATAAGCCGAGGCATGAATGACTTTATCTGTATCTGACCAAAGTGAGCCTGAAATCAGCTTTTTTTTGAATTTATCATACATCATTTCTAAATCAATGCACATAAAATTATAGAAAACTTGGAGAAGTTTCATTGATGTGATGATATCTCTAAGGACTATGTTGCAGAAAGTTTTATTGAATTCAAAAAATAGATTAGCTAGAGAGTAATTCAAGAATCTTATTAAATATGATCTTATATAGTGTCAAATTAAGTCATGTGAATTTTACTCACCCACAACAATATTAAAGGCTATATGAACGTCATGCGTGTTATTTAGAGAAATAGAATTACGAGTTATGAAGATTGTGACAAAACGAAGGCATAATTGGCTTTTTCTATATCTAACCAAAACGAGCCTGAAATCAGCTTTTTGAAAATTTATAAGATAATCATTTTCAAATGAATTATCGTAAAATTATAGACAATTTGAAGAAGTTTTATTGATGCAATATTATAATTAAGGGATTCAAATTTTTTATCTGTTGGTGTGCACCATATGTCAACATTAAGGGTTCCAGAAGTTAGAGATCTTACCTTAGGATGTTGAGTGATGTCTCATTTATTGAGGTCGTGGCGACAGTCAAGGGCATCCATCCTCGAGGCCGCCTTGCCGAGGGCACCTGGAGTTCCTCATTCGTAAAAAATCCTACTGTCATTTTGGCACTTGATTTTCGGAACTTGACTTCCAGAAATTGCTTTATTGTTGAAGTGGGAAGGTTAAATTGCATGTTTTATAGTTATATTTTTGATTTTTTAGTCAAATGCTATTGATTAACTTGATGATGATAAGTTATGGAAATCCAATATGAAATTAATGACCTTTGTAAAGTCGAGCCATTGACTTTTACAAAGAGGTATACCAACGTGGAATCTGGACAATGCAAATCACCATTGGCAATATATTTTTGAATCATGCCAAGTTTACGGCCCATTTATTTATTGATTGGTATCCACATTATGTTTATTAGAATGACATAGAATAATTTAAGATTTTAAATCGTCCTAGACATATCTGACACCATCTTATGAATTATTTGTGATTTAATCATTAACATATTCTGTATATTTACGCACAGTGTATGATTATTGTTATAGTGGCTCTTAATTGATACATTTTCATATATAGTAATAATAAGAGAGAGGGGGGGGGGAGAGAGGGAGAGAGAGAGAGCGAGAGAGAGAGAGAGAGTTTACGACAAGTGTTTTGCATATTAAGTGACTTAGAGTGTTGTGAGGCCTAAAAATAGGAAGACAAAACAAATAATACCCTTCACGCATTATCTCTTCCCCTTGTGACTTTTTTGATAGAGAGAGATTTTACAAGTGTTTTGTACATATATATAGAAAGGAAATTAATGATGTTAAAACCAAAGTTAGGAATTCGAGAGAAAATTGATAATTGTCTTGGTTTTGGACATTTGCATAGCTCTTCTTTTTTCAGATAATAGATAATTGTCTTTACTCCCACCGTGACTGAAATATCAAATTTTCCCTGTCATGAAAGCACTGATGTCGGCTAAAATGAAATCTGATTTTATCTCATCATAAATATATTACGTAACCATAATAAAATCAACGAATTGATGTTTTTTCTTTTAATTTGATTCCACCAAATTCTGGAATAAACTAGAGGAAACGTGCCTCAATATCTGATATACATATTTCTTCCCTACAAAATAGAAAAGTAAATAAGATAGTATTGATCAATTCATATATATGTATGTTAACCAGATCATTTGACTGATCAAATGAAATCACTTTGTTAAGAAAATCCTTAGTTGCAGACATACTAATACATATGAATTGAGTCATGATAGACTCTTTGATCATTCATTGTGTTTTAAAAAATCAGCTTCCGTCGTTGATGTAAAGTTATAGACTGATTTTTTTATAGTTAAATTCCAATTTATCTAACTTTAATCTAAATTTAAACTCATGTGTAAAAATATTTCCATCAATATCTCTCGGAGATGTATCTTATGTTTGAAATGCAATATAAATGAATCAGAAAATAATGACTAACGGTTGACATAGAAAACATATTTGAAAATTTATCAAAACAATGATTATGTCATTTTCAAGCAATTACATTCACATGTAATATTTAACGTATAAAATTACGTTAAATAAATTCAATGAGAGAAATAATATGAAAATAAGTGTATATTATAATATAATAGAACATCATTTACCTAACCAGGACTAGAAACTCCTCCGAATAAATTTTTTTCATAACCATAATTTAAAATATGGTTTTACAAGTTTATTGAGAGCAAGTAATTCTTTTTCTGCAGGCATTGCCAAGAATATACAAAACTAAAACAAAATGATATAGCAAGGAAATTCAATCAGACTAAAATTATCAAAATAAGTATATGAAAGGCGTAAATCTCGTCACACGGGGAATTAATTCCATACCCATAATTTTGAATCACCATAATAGAGGAACCCGCATCGTCTCATTTCTTTGAGTTTGATACAAACTTAATGATTTTCTTGGTATAACTTTTTAGGCACAACACTTCCAATCATTAGTGGGTTAAATATAAATATAATGATTTTCAACGTAGAAAACTAATCATTTACCTCGTGAGACCCTGTATAACTGGTTTCAAGACAGCTTATTAGGCCATGATGCATCCTTTGATGTGAATTTTTTTCCTTGGGAAATACATAATCATTATAATAGACAGTTAATAGATAATAATAATTCCCTCATGGCATTTAATATTGTGTAAATTCCATATAATATACTCTTCATATATATTTATTATTTTGATTTTCATTTCAAATTACCATTGGGATTGTAGAACATAAATTAGGATAAGATAGTTTGACGTGGAACTCATATATTGAAAACAATAATATAATACATGTCAACTGTCAAAACAGTCAAGACATGCAGAAGGTTGAGGGGCAAATAAAACCAGCTCACCCTTGAAATTAATTTCCGAGGGTTTGAACCACGCCAACAACAATACTCTCAGCAGTAATCTTCGACTCACAAAAATAATTCCAACAACACATTTTAGTAATGCCAACTCAACACTCACCTCATGGATAAGGCTGTTGTGCCCACTACAAGCCCAAATTTTTCTAAGAATTTTTCAATATTATCAAATTCATATTTCCAATTAAACCTTTTATGGTGAATTTGGGGTCAACTTGACTGAGGCTGCCCTAATTAGTTTTGTGGGGTTTGAAAAATGAATAACTATAAAAATAAAACTTAATCATTTGAATCTCAATATGTTAAAAAATTTCATAATTTTAGAAATATTTTTAAGAATTAATTAATGAAATGGCACTGTCAGCTAGACGGTCATATTCTAACCACTTAACCGGAAGGTAACAAAATCTTCTTCGTCAGGTTACTGGACCCGGGCCAAGCCTAACTGAACCAAACCAAACCAAACCGAACCAACCCAACCTTACCAGAATTCTAGACATGTGCTTCAAGATTGGCTGAGGTAGGGAAATCCGTGCACAGACAACAAGATGGAAGCCAATGGGGATATGCCACGTGGCAGAAGATGGCCTTGTCCACGTGACAAGGGTGCAAGGACAAATTATTAATGTTTGGTGGCGGTTGGTCAGGATTCTTGCTGTTTTCTTTCTTTTCTAAAATGCCAATAAAGCAAGAAGTTGGGCAGAATAGTAATACTGCGGAGAGGGTGGGGAGATTATTAAATTTTTCGATACAACGTCAACGCTGTCAGATTTTCCACGTGGAGAGAACCCGTTGGAAATTGACGTGGGACCCACTGCCTTAAATCCTTCTATGGGTATTTTCAGATTTTTCTATGCCTTCTCTTCCTCTCTCTTTCTCTCTCTATCATCTCTAACTCGCTCATCCCTCTCTTCCTCTCTCTACCCCCTCTGTTTCTCTCTCCTCTCTTCCTCTCCGTACCCTTTCTGTTTCTCTCTCCTCTCTTCCTCTCTGTATCCTCTCTGTTTCTCTCTCCTCTCTTCCTCTCTGATTCTATCTCCTATCGTCCTCTCTGTATCCTCTTTGATTCTCTCTCCTCTCTTCCTCTCTTCCTCTCTTCCTCTCTTCCTCTCTTCCTCTCTGTACCCTCTCTGTTTTTTTTCTCTCTCTTCCTCTCTGTACCCTCTCTGTTTCTCTCTACCCTATTCTTCTCTCTACCTTTTCTGTGTCACTCTACCTTCTCTGTCTCTCTCTATCCTCTCTGTTTCTCAATACCTTCTCTGTTTCTCTCTATCCTCTCCTCTCTCTACCCTCTCTTACACTCTCTATCCTCTCTTCTACTCTTTATCCTCTTTTCCTCTCTCTACCTTCTCTGTCTCTCTACCCTCTATTCCTCTTTCTACTCTCTCTTCCACTCTCTATCCTCTCTTCCACTCTTTATCCTCTCTTCCTCTCTCTAAGTTCTCTGTCTCTCTCTACCCTCTCGTCATCTCTCTACGCTCTTTTACACTCTCTATCCTCTCTTCCACTCTCTATCCTCTCTTCCTCTCTCTGCCTTTTTTCTGTCTTTCTCTACCCTCTCTTCCACTCTCTATCCTCTCTTCCTCTCTCTAAGTTCTCTGTCTCTCTCTACCCTCTCTTCTTCTCTCTACCCTCTTTTATACTCTCTATCCTCTCTTCCACTCTTTATCCTCTCTTCCACTCTCTACCCTCTCGTCATCTCTCTACGCTCTTTTACACTCTCTATCCTCTCTTCCACTCTCTATCCTCTCTTCCTCTCTCTGCCTTTTTTCTGTCTTTCTCTGTCTTTCTCTACCCTCTCTTCCACTCTCTATCCTCTCTTCCACTCTCTATCCTCTCTTCCTCTCTCTGCCTTTTTTCTGTCTTTCTCTGTCTTTCTCTACCCTCTCTTCCACTCTCTGTCCTCTCTTCCTCTCTCTAAGTTCTCTGTCTCTCTCTACCCTCTCTTCTTCTCTCTACCCTCTTTTATACTCTCTATCCTCTCTTCCACTCTTTATCCTCTCTTCCACTCTCTATCCTCTCTTCCTCTCTCCACCTTTTTCTGTCTCTCTCTACCCTCTATTCCTCTCTCTACCCTCTCTTCCACTCGCTATCCTCTCTTCCTCTCTCTTGTATATTTCTCTCTCTATTCTCTCTGTTCAGCTCTATTCTCTCTTCCTCCCTCCATTCTCTCCATTCTCTGTGTTTATATCTATCCTCTCTTCCTCTCCCATATACTTCTTTCTAGTCCTCTCTTCTTCTCTCTATTATCTCTTCCTCCCTCTATCCTCTCTTCCTCTCTCAAGTATATTTCCCTCTCTCTATCCTCTCTTCCTATCTCAAGTATATTTCCCTCTCTCTATCCTCTCTTCCACACTCCGGTATCCATTTTCTCTATATCCTCCCTAATTTTGCTCTATCTCTACCATTTCTTCCTCTCTCTAATCTCTTATTCTCTCTCTTCCTCTCTCTACCCTCTCTTTCTCTCTTCCTCTCTCTAATCATTCATTCTCTCTCTAACCTCTCTTTCTCTCATTCTCTCTCTACCCTCTCTTCCTCTCTTCCTCTCTCTAATCTCTCATTCTCTCTCTACCCTCTCTTCCCAGGAGAGCATAATGTGTCAATAAAAACTATCGGCCCCCAGATAAAAAAGTAAAAATCCCAGGCCTTTAAAGATGCAGACGATATTAATGACATTACTAATAATAAAATACTAAGTTTAGCTCGGCACTTACCATTAATGATGTTATTCGCGGCATGTCTGGTTGTTTTCTAAAAAGACTCTCCTAGTACTGTAGTAAATGGCAGGCCTTTCCGTACCTTCCTCCATCAGATAGAGAGAGAGAATAGACACAGAAAAAGGGAGGGTAGAAAGACAAAGAGAGGGTACAGTGAGTAAAAGAGAAAGAACCGGTAGAGAGAGAGAAAGAGGCGGTAGATATAGAATGAGATAATAGAGAGAGTGAAGAGAGAAAGAGAGTGTAGAGAGAGAAAGAGAGGTAGAGGGTGTGTGTGAAGGTGGAGATAGAATGAGAGAACAGAGAGTCTGCGAAGACTGAAGAGAGAAAGAGAGGATAGAGATAGAATGAGAGATTAGAGGGTGTGTGTTGAGAGAGAAAAGAGGGTAGAGATAGAATAGAGGGTGTGTGTAGAGAGAGAAAAGAGGGTAGAGATAGAATGAGAGAATAGAGAGTCTGTGAAGAGAGAAAGAGAGGGTAGAGATAGAATAGAGGGTGTGTGTAGAGAGAGAAAAGAGGGTAGAGATAGAATGAGAGAATAGAGAGTCCGTGAAGAGAGAGAAAAGAGGGTAGAGATAGAATGAGAGATTAGAAGGTGTGTGTAGAGAGAGAAAAGAGGGTAGAGATATAATGAGAGATTAGAGGGTGTGTGTAGAGAGAGAATGAGAGAGCAAAGTGTGTTTAGAGAGAAAGAGAGACTAGAGGGTGTGTGTAGAGAGAGAAAGAAAGAAAAGGAGAGATTAGAGGGTCTATTCGAGAGAGAAATATGAATTTTAGAGTGAAATAGATATTAGAGAGAGAAAGACCGCATAGAGTGGGTTGAGAGACTATGTGGAGAGAAATAGAGAAAGGACGGAGACGATAGATAGATAGAGAAATCAGAGAGAACGAAAACATAGAGAGAATTCGTCCCTATCATCTCTTGAATATTTCTTCCTATCTTCTCTATCCTCCCTCTAATATCTTTTTTCTCTCTCTTTATTCTCTCGCTGATCTCACTTTCTCTCTCTATCTTCCTCCAATCTATCTTTTCTCTCTATGTTTTCTCTCTCTATCCTCCCTCAAATATCTTTTCTCTCTATATATTCTCTCGCTGATCTGTCTTTCTCTCTCTATCCTCCCTTTAATCTCTTTTTTCTCTCTATGTACTCTCTCTCCGATCTCTCTTTCTCTCTCTATCCTCCCTGTATCTCGCTTTCTATCTTTACGTTCTCTCTCTGATTTCTCTCTCTATCTATCGTCTCCGTCCTTTCTCTCTGATCTCTATTTCTCTCCACAGTCTCTCAAGTAGACGATAGAGATTAGATAGAGCAGAGAGAAAGAATGATTAGAGAGAAAAAGAGAGGTTACACAGCGAAAGAAAGAATGATTAGAGAGAGAAAGAGAGGTTACACAGCGAAAGAAAGAATAATTAGAGAGAGAAAGAGAGGTTACACAGCGAAAGAGTCAAAAAGTAGAGACACAGAGGGTAGAGAAAGGGACAGCAGAGGGGGTAGAGAGAGAAACAGACAAAAAGAGGGGAGAGAGAACAAAGAAAAAAAGAGGGTAGAGAGAGCAGCGAAAGAGAGAACAAAGAAAAAAAAGAGGATAGAGAGAGCAAAAGACAGGAAGAGGACAGAGAAAAGAGAAGGTAGAGAGACAAAGAGAGTGGACACTAGAGAGAGAAACAGTAGAGAGAGACAAAAAGAGGGGAGAGCGAACAAAGAAAAAAAGAGGGCAGAGAGCAAAACCAGACAGAGGACAGAAAAATAGAGAAGGTAGAGAGACTAAGAGAGTGGGTACTAGAGAGAGAAACGGTAGAGAGAGAGAGACAAAAAAGGGGAGAGAAAAAATAAAAAGGGTAGAGAGCAAAAGACAGAGATAGTGGGTACTAGAGAGAGAAACGGTGGAGAGAGAGACAAAAAGGGGAGAAAAAAAGGGCAGAGAGCAAAGGAAAGAGGGTGGATAATAGAGAGAGAAACAGTAGAGAGAGAGACAAAAAAGGGGAGAGAGAAAAAGGAAAAAGGGTAGAGAGCAAAGGAAAGAGGGTGGATAATAGAGAGAGAAACAGTAGAGAGAGAGACAAAAAAGGGGAGAGAGAAAAAAGAAAAAGGGTAGAGAGCAAAAAACAGAGCACAGAGAAAGAGAGAAGGTAGAGAGAGACCAAAAGACAACGAGAGAGTGGAGACTAGAGAGAGAGAGTAGAGCGAGAAAAAGAGACAAAAACAGAGGGGTGATAAAGAAACACAGACAAAGAGAGAGTAAAAGAGTAAAGACCAGAGATCGAAGAGTAAGAGAGACAAAGAAAGAGAGAGAAACTAGAGAGAGAATAGAAGCACTGTCCTGACTCCAGACCCATATTCTAGAGAGAGAAAATCTTCTAATCTCCCCAGTCAAAACTCTGATCACTACTCCACCAGCACAAAAGAAAGTCAAGGCACACGTTTTCAGACAGAGAAGTGGCACCCTCCTCTTTCTCTCTCTTCTTTCTCTCACTTCTTTCTCTCTCTATTCATCTTCTCGAGCAAGCTCCGAGATGGGTTCCAAGGATCTTCAGCCCATCCTCCAAAATCGCTGGAAGAAGCCGCCCGCTGTTCTTCCCGGAGGCTCCTCCCCGCTCTGATTTTCATCCCCAAAGTTGGGTTTTTTCCTATCTTCGATCCGGCATTCTCCGATTTGGGGAAGAACCCCCTTCCCCAAATCGAATTTAGGGAAGAACCCTCTTCCCCAAATCAAATATAGGGCTTCCCCCATGGCGACGCTGGTGCCGGGAGTCCTTCTCAAGCTGCTCCAGCACATGAACAGCGACGTGAAGATCAACGGCGAGCACCGATCTTCTCTCCTGCAGGTGATCAGCATTCTCCCGGCCATGGCAGGCGGCGATCTCTTCCCAAACCATGGATTCTACCTCAAAGTCTCCGATTCTTCGCACGCCGCCTACGTCTCCCTCCCGGATGAACACGACGATCTGATCCTCAGCGACAAGATCCAGCTCGGGCAATTCGTCTACGTCGATCGAATTGAGGCGGCTTCCCCCGTTCCGATCCTCAGAGGCGTGAAGCCCCTCCCCGGCCGCCATCCCTGCGTCGGCAGCCCCGAAGACGTTGTCGCCGCCCGCCCCGGCCCGAAGCCGACGCCGCCTTCAACGACGAAGAGGCCCCCGGCGCCGTCCCCGAAGCCGGCGCCGCCGCCTTCGGCCGCCACGGCGCCGTCTGTGTACTCAATTCCGGCCTTTTTTGAGAAATTCAGCAAGAGGGTGGAGCAGCAGGTGAAGATCAAGAGCAGTGGACAGGTTCAAGGACGATCTGCTTCGAAATTGATCGCTGTGGGGAAGAAGAAGAAGCCCCCGCCGCCTCCGCCGCCGCCCGGGAAGCCCGTGATCAAGCTCGAGACGAGCTCGAAGGCCGCGAGGAAGAGCTGGGGAGGGAGGCCTTCTTCGAACCTGGGCAGGAAGGAGGATGCTGTGGCAAGCTCAATTTCCTTAATTTGATTGAATTTCCTCTTTTGATTGATGTGGGTCGTCTGAATTTTGCGTTTTTGGATCGAAATTAGGTTCTTGGGAGGAGGATTGCGGCCGGAACGGCGGCCCGGATGGATATTCCGAAGGCGCAGGCGCCGCCGAGACGAGGAATTGGGAGAGGGAGTTCCGGCGAGGCGGCAGTGTCGGTCCAGACGCTGCTGAGACGAGGAATTGGGAGAGGGAGTTTTGGCGAGGCGGCGACGTCGGTCCAGACGCTGCCGAGACGAGGAATTGGGAGAGGGAGTTCGGGTGAGGCGGCGACGCCTGCTCGGTCGCCGCCTGTGGTGGATATGATGATGAAGAAGAAGAAGAAGGAATCTGAGATTGCTGGTAATGGGATTCCTAGCAGCTTCATTAAAGTCAACCTTAATAACAGGAGGTTGACTGATGGAAGCGTCTCCTGGGCCCAGCTTCCCCCCTCCCTCTCAAAGCTGGGAAAGGTAAAAAATTTCAATTTTCCTCCACAATTTGAAATTCTAGTTTTTTTTTTTTTGGGTTAATTTATCTCTTTTGCTGTGAATTCCAGGAAGTCTCTCGCTGGCGGGACTCTGCCCACCAGGCAGCCATTCAGGCCATCCAGGAAGCATCTGCCGCCGAGAGTTTGATCCGGTGTCTAAGGTACAGGAATTAGTCTGATATTGTGGTAAACTTTGGGTGGAGAACTTTGGTGTTCCTAATTAATTTGGGAAATTGTCTGCAGCATGTATGTGGAGCTCAGCTCCTCAGCCCAGGAGCAGGACCCACAGTCCACAGTGGAGCAGTTTCTCTCTATACACGCCTCGGTGACTCAGGCCGGGCTCGTCTCCGCTTCCTTGCTCAAGACCCTCCCGTCAGAGGACAACGGGGAGGAGGCAGCGCCTTCGCCACTCGCCGAGGAGTTGGTTAAAGCCTCGGCCGACAGCCAGAGACATGCCACCTCGTGGGTCCGGGCGGCTCTGGCTGCCGATCTCGGCCCCTTCACAGTTTACCGGAGATCCGCTCCTGCAGGAACTGATCGTCCGGCGCCGCTGGTGGTGCTTGAAGGCGGCTCGAAGACGCTCGTCTCCGGCGGCCCGTTGACGAAGACCCGGCCGGCAAGCTCTGCGAAGATCTCAATTGGCAGTGGAGGCGGGTCGAGAGGGAAGTCAAAGGTGGCTCCACTAGTTTCTCCTCCGCCGCCGTGGGCGAGAGGTGCCGGCCTGGACGAGGTGGCTGACCTGGCCAAGAGCCTGAGAGCCGAGTCGAGGGACTGGTTCCTCGGTTTTATGGACAGGTTTTTGAATGGCGAGGCGGAGTCAACCCAGTTGACTGACAAGAGTAGAGTGGGAAACATGCTTTCCCAGCTCAAGCGGGTCAACGATTGGTTGGATGATGTCGGCAAGTCAACAACAGAAGGCGGAGACGAGGGTGGCGGCGGCGGCGATTGCGGCAGTTGTGGCAGTTACTGCGGCGGGAGATCTGTGGAAGGTGATCAAGTTCCTTCAGAGATGATTGATGGGCTCAGGAAGAAGATTTATGAGTATATGTTGACTCATGTGGAGTCGGCTGCTGTTGCTTTGGGGGCCAGTGGTGGCGGTGGCAGTTCGATTTCTCCTGCTGGCGGCGATCGGAAGAGCAGAAGATGATTTTTCATACATTGTGAGAGTAAAAAAAATTCATAAATTTACAGTAAATGTCATGGGATGAACATGAGTGAATCCCATGATGAAAGGCACAGTCTCATTGTTGAAAATTATTATTATATTCTCCCTGTTCTTGGCTGGGTCCCTATCTTTCATGATACTTTAAATAAGAGAGATGAAACAAGATCTGAAAATAACGAGAAAATCAGTGGATTAGCAATGTTTAGGGGAAGTTGAATGAATCGAATGGCTACCCTTTATACTGTTGAAAACTTAGATTTTGATCGTGTCTGGTAAAGGAAATTTCGATTTTTGGTTTTCTGGGCTTTTTTCCGGCCCATTTTTTTGAATAAAGCCCAATGGGTCAACCCAGAAAATCCACAAAGCAGAAGCTGCTAGGTTTTTTGTCAAGACCTAGATTTTCGTTCGTAGCGGAGTAATCGACACAAACCCAGTTCAGCTTCTGTTTCTGGGATTATTCCGATGCTGCAAAGATATAATCTTTTGCCGAGCTGATCATCTTCTTTGGGATCGAAGCTAGTTCACAGGTGTTGCAGTTTGTCTCTAGCAGATTCGTTTCTTTCGGCGATTTCTGTCACCGGCTGTTGTAGAGATTGTTGAGGCTCTGTTGGGGATTTTTTTTTTGTTCTGCCTGGATTTCCTCTGTTCTGCTGTTCTTTGATCGGTGGCATTTCAAACTAAAGCTTGGAATCCACTCGAATGAATGTCTTGTGTTCGATTCGACGAGCGAATGGTCATTTGCTTTGTTGTTTTGATTATCCAGAGGCTTAATGACGAACGCCAACGTTAAATTTGATTTGGGGACTCGAAAAATTTTAAAACACTATCAAATTTTGAAAGCGTTCTCCTTCTTGATCGATTTCACTTTTCTATCTTTTCCAATGTTTTGTTCTTTGCTTCAGGAAATGGCGCTTAGAGGCGTCTGGCAACTCCAGAAGCTCGTTGTAAGTTACTGCGATTGGGGAGGAAGTAGTCGGGGCATCAGGTTTTTTTTCTTAGATCTTCTGATGCATCTTATTTGATCCCCAATTGTTTCATATTTTCTTTTTTTGCGGATTTTACATGGTTCCCAACATTAAATTCGGGTTTGTTCGATCCAGCAATGATGGGAAATCTATTCTGCTCACTGAATTACATAAATTGTCAGGCAGCTCCTTGCATGAATTCTGCTATGCTTTTCAAAGTGGAGATGTTTCACTAAGAAAGACATCTTCCTTTCATTAAAGAAATTCTTTTACTACGTTTTCCTTGCTTGTTCTTGTTCACTTTCTTTGAGAATCTCTGTGATAATCTCTATTTCACTCTTATTATTGGCTATAGCTTTTAGGGCAGTTGTATGCGCTTGAATCTTTACAATTTTACTTTCATTGTAGCTTTCACTTTTATGCAAGAAAAACAATCAAGCAGTATTCATGGTCATCAAGTGTTGCTTTTCAAACTACAAAACATGAATATCTATCATGGGAGACTTTCCTTCTAAAAATGATTAAAATACCTCTGACATGAGTTGGGGGCCATGACACTATATTTTCCAGCTCTTCAGTTCTTCTCACTTGTTACTCTTCAGGGCATTCATGGAATCTAAGCTACCAGCTTTCAAAGAGAAGAATCCACAGCTGGAGGTGGTCACAGAGCTTATCCGGGGCCAGCATCCTCACCTGAAGGGCCTCTACAGTGCGTAAAATAGCAGAAACTACGCCCTCTTTTTGGTTAATGTGTTCCGGCGGTGCCCATTATATGATCATTGAATGGCCCTTTCAATTGGGGTTGATGCAGAGAATCACAACGAACGAGTTGTCTGTGTGAAGAATCTGAAGCCAGATGACATCCTTTTACAAGTGACCCGGCTGAGAAATTCTCTAGGAAGGAAGGTGGTGAAGCTGAGGACCCGGCACGTGACCAAGCATCCGAGCGTCCAAGGCACGTGGACTACGGCTGTCAAGTTTGAGAGCTAAGTGACCTCTGCCCTCTTCATGTTTCTCTCAATCTCTCTTTCTCCTGATGTTTTGGGCTTATGCTGAGTGATTCTTTTAATGGTTTGTATGAGCTTGGCATCTCTCCCCCTATTAGCATTGATAAGTCTCTCTCTCTAAATCTAAGACCTGGATGTCCAGTTGGACCAAGTTGTGGTGACTGGATTCTAGGGATGGCTTTTGCCAGGATATAATAGAAATAGGTATAGAGTTATGGTCCATACCTATTTCTATTATAAAAGAAATAGGTATGGACTAAGTTATAGTGACTGGATTCTAGGGATGGCTTTTGCCAGGATATAATAGAAATAGGTAATCCATGTCAGATTGTAGAGTTAAGTAAACTCTACCCTCTTCATGTTTCTCTCAATCTCTCTCTATCTTGATGTTTTGAGCTTATGCTGAGTGATTATTTTAATGGTTTGTATGAGCTCGTCATCTCTCCCCCTATTAGCGTTGACAAGTCTCTCTCTCTAAATCTTAGTCTCGGATGTCAAGTTGGACCATGTTATGGTGACTGGGTTCTAGGGATGGCTTTTGCTAGGATATAATAGAAATAGTTAATCCATGTCAGATTATAGAGTTAAGTAACATCTACCCTCTTCATGTTTCACTCAATCTCTCTCTATCTTGATGTTTTGGGCTTCTGCTGAGCGATTATTTTAATGGTTTGTATGAGCTCGTCATCTCTCCCCTTTTTAGCATTGATAAGTCTCTCTCTCTAAGTCGTAGTCTTGGATGTCAAGTTGGACCAAGTTATGGTGACTGGATTCTATGGATGGTTTTTGCGAGGATATAATTGAAATAGGTAATCCATGTCAGATTATAGAGTTAAGTAACATCTACCCTCTTCATGTTTCACTCAATCTCTCTCTATCTTGATGTTTTGGGCTTATGCTGAGCGATTATTTTAATGGTTTGTATGAGCTCGTCATCTCTCCCCTTTTTAGCGGTGATGCGCATCTCTCTCGGCATTTCTTTGTCTAGATGTAGGCATTAGCAATGATGAGGAGTGAAATCTAGACATGGCTTTGCCTGGGTTTATACAAGTTGGCAGTCCATAATCCACAAAATGTGAAATCCTATGAAAGTAGGTACTCCTTATCTAATGAGATCCTTGTACAGTTTCTTGAACACTAGGTTTGGAAACTAACCATAGAACCCTGGATTTGGATAATTCCAAGACAGGATTGAGGTACTATTCCTAATCTGTATGAGAATACATGCTATTCATTTAATTAGACATCTAGTTCAAGGGAGTCAAAATCCTAGAGAATCTGATTCAGCCCCCTCTTAGGTTAAACCCTATTAACCATTCTACTGGAAATTCATGTGTGATTTACTGTCTCTCACTCATTCTTCGTAGTTTTTCTTTTGATATTCTCAGTACTTTGAAATAGCTCTTTACCAAACTCTGGTGGTAACTATTTCTGCAAGTGCCAACATCACATCTTAGTCAACAATTTTCACTTTGATGACATTGATGATGTGATGGTTTACACACTGACTCAATGGTTGACGATGATGTGAAGTGATGGGTGTCTCTGTTGATGTGTGACATGATAGATTATAAGGATCTCTCGATGTGTGACATGTCATGATGGGGACTAATTTGAAATATTAAAACAAGGACTGGGGGGTAGGCTAATAGACCTTTTAGCATTTCTTTTTTCCATATAGATAATAGACCCTATAGCATTTATACTATGATTTTCCCTAATGAATATTTATAATTAATTACAAGCAAATAGGACTAGGATTACTTAACTAATATCTGCTCCTGTACTGATTTGTGGACAATTATGCCAGAAAAATAATTCTATCAATTTAGACAAATGAAATCATACATATGTCAATATCAAAACCGTTTCAGAAGTATTTAAGCACTTAGTATTTATGCATCTGCTTGTTCTCTTACAGAATTACAATTTAATTGGTATTTATCTCTAACAATTTTCCAAGGTAACAAATCTTGTAAAAATATGGATGAAGGCATTGTTAATATATGCATGGGGTGATTGTTCATACATGTCGCAACATGTTAGTATAATGTTGACACTTTCACTAGTAAACTATGGGATTATTGTCTTTTTGTAGAAGGTATTGTTTTACGAATCTTTTACTTTACGATATTAACAAAGGGTGTTCATTTTCCAAAGTAAATGGCAATAACAAATTATAGCATGATTTTCCAGAATAAATGAGATTACAATTTTCAGCAGAAAAATAATATAACAGTTGGGACAATAGGTATTTACTGATGAATGTAGATTGTTATGTATATTTACGTGATACTTATAGAACATGAGACAGTGGGAAGATACATATGAAGGTAATAAATATATTTATTAATTGATTGAATGATAAAAGCTATTTGTTAGTGATTTTAGGGAGACAACAGAAAAGAGAGATGGTAGATGAAGTAACCTAGGTCCCAACAGAAAATAGAGACCGCTACTATTGGTGGTTGTAGCTAAATTCTCCACTACACTATTGCTCCTTATCAACCATCCATGATACTGATACACTCCTGATTAATCTCTACAACTTACTCTCTTTCAAAATGCCAACAAATGTAGGATGCAAGTGTAAGGATGTTTTTGACGGTGCTGGGCACTTAATTTATCCAATGATTTATGTGGAAAGATAGGAGAAAGATGAAGCCTCCTTCAAATCTTCTGCTCCATCAAGCTTCTGGATTTGATAAATATCAATATTTGAAGTTGAAGAAAACTTGGCCGTTGATTTGATTAAATAATCTCTATCTCTCTCTCTCCTCATCAGTGCCACATCACTTCATCTTTGTATGTTGATGGTTTCCTAAATTTGTAAATGTCACAAAAATTCTTTCCATAATTGGCTGTGGTTTTTTGTGTCATCCATGATTGATAGCTTAGGAAATAAATATTATAAAATGTATTTAATAAATTGTTAACTTTAATAAATAAGGAGGGGTTTAGATTGTTTGTGTATTTAATGCATCTTCTGGTGAAATGGACCATCAAAACCTGCATTAAAACCTTTATAATTGATGGGCAAGGCGTAAAGACCCTTGATTTACCATAATTGGAAAATGATGTCTTTCTGTTCTTGAGAGCGTTAGGCAGAAGCTATAAATAGAAACTTTTTTGAACTAAAGCAAAGAGTCATAGTCCAGATAAGCAGGAAAAAAATCAAATAAAACAAAGTCATATGGTTGAGAGTCAACCTACAGACCCTCGTATGTTGACCAAGATCTGTGTGCTCGGATACTCGTTAGAAAAATATGAAATATATCTTTTTGGAAAGCTTCCTTTAATGTCAAAATTTAATTTAGAAAGAAAGCAGTAATTTGGTCCATATTTATCTAGGGAAAAATATGAATGGTTGACCCAAAACAGGATTGTAAGGTCAATGGACACATTAAGCATCTCTCCCTATCAAATTACTGGTCATAAAAGTATGAGATAATTTTTCTCAGATACTTCATAAAGAATATAAAACCTTTTAATTCTCGTGTTAGACACTAGTTTTATTTATAATCCACTATAGAAAATATTTAATTAAATCAAATGGTAATTGCATTTGAATGGTCAAACAGATTCGACTTGAAAAACTCTGGGATTTCGTCAAACCGTCATTCTAGAGTTGACCATCCAAATTTTAGGTAAACTATCCATATTTGGCTTGTTGAACTTCTAAAGTTAAGTAGATAAGGCAAGGTGACACATGCATTCAATTATGTATTTGAGCAATTCATTTATCCTAACTTATCTAAGCATGATGTTCTGATGTTTCCGGTCTTGAGAATATATTTTCATGAGTTCAGTAAATTCTATGTGTAAAAGTCACACATTCACTTAAAGTCAATGACCTTCAATCTTCATATTTGTCTTCCATCCCTCATGGAAACTTATGAGAGTTAGAATACTTATGAGACTTTCAAATTCAGAAGAACTGGACCAATGTAAATAATAATAAAGATCAGATCATTCAGATGGAGTTTGAAAAATAAAAAAGTACGAGTCTTAGAGCCACCAGAGCCAAGGTTCTGAAGACATGAGTTTAATTTTTTGAACAATACTATAGGTATCCATATATTTATTTCTTCAAAAATCAGACATGATTTTTAAAATTATAATATTTAAAACCTGGTAGTTTTTCCATATACATGGTTTGCTTTTAATCTACATGCAATAAGTCATTTGATACATTGAATTGATGGACATTCCAATCATCATTAACAGCTAATGATTGTAATAATTAAAAGATATTATGTTTATTACTGGACTGAACCTTTTTTGTTGACTTAACCCTTTTGTGACAAAGCAAGCTTTATATTTATCGACCTCATCTATGGGTTTATGGTTCAAATTCTAAATCTACATGCAGCCAATGACATGGAGATGTGTATTCCATGGAACCAAATACCAATATGTTATTCTTCAGTAATGCTATAATTTATGAGCTCACAGATTATTTCTAATTATGACTCTTAGACAGAATGCTAAGGATGTGGGCTCTTCAAGTTTAATAATATTGGTTGTTGAAAACCTTCCTGAAGGTATTCATCCCAAAAAATTTTGGTTTTGAATGTAGCCTCGGGTTTTGGAGTAAGATCAAAAGTGTACAAGAGTTTCAAATATGGTTTTAGAAGTTGGAGTATCATTGTCTTTGTTTGATACAGTTTTAGAAGTTTATTCATCAACAATCATAATTTGTGAATAAACTATCCCAGGGCTCTTTGACTATTCCTAGAAATAGATAGAGGATATAACTTATGTATTATGGTAAAGGAAATGAAATATGTTTTCAAGGAAAATGAGACGATGTTAAATAAAAAAACATAAAAAACATAAGCATATGAAGTAAAAGACACTTTTAGCCAGTATGCATTGAAGTATACCCCAGAAACACATACCATTCGGACCTTGCATCTAACTTGTGCAGAGAACAAGATCTTAAAAATGAAAAACACATGAAACCAGAAGTTCCTAACATGGAATAATCTGGTTTAGTTTTAAATAATACCTCTTATGCTGATCTTTTCTTAAATAAAGGGATAATAATTGTACTAATCAGGAAAGTCTCATTTATCTTTGCTTCATCACTGAAATTTCTTAGGCATGCTAGCCTAATGAAGCAAGGTAAATGCTGTTTATATTAAATGTCTATGCTTCCTGTTGGCTGTACCATTGTTTTGAGATATATGTGGACAAGACATCGTGTGAATAATATCTTTAGTTTTGAGGTAAGAGTGTAGAGATTGATACTCTCAACACTAACCAGACTAAAAGTATTGGATCTTTATAGTCAATTCAGTTTCTACCCATTACTGAAATTCTATAAATATATTCTATATGTTAAATCCAAGAATATTTATGAAAAATATGAACATAACATAATAAAAGTAATAATAATGAGATATGCAAGGTGACAACCCCAGAGATCAGAATGAACTAATAATTGACACTTAAAGAGTTATGTTGAATGGAATTGAATGGAAGTTTTGAGACTAACAAATACTATGCATTAGAAAAAAATTCTATTTTAATGGTAAAATGAAGTCCAATTTTTTGATAACAGTCCATAAAAGTTCAAAATCATGGGTGTCCAAGTATATATTACGCCATATTTATGATAAACCATTCTCTCCAAAGTATATTGGTTCCTTAGGTGAGTGGGGCTCCAAGAAGTAGAGTCTATCCTTAGTTTTCCCCTGAGGAAGATATTGATGATTCTCATGTCCTTCACATGTGGATAAGAAGCATCAAATTCAATGTATACTTCATTATCTAAAGTTGAATTTTGAATTAATAAAAGATTTTTTGCATATTTCACGGAACATTAAGGATATTTTTATAATAAGTAATTTTATCATATGTTGTACCTTTTGAAGTGCCAATCCATACATTTTGCAAAACTGTTCCTAACTATTCATCCTCGTTGACCACAAAGGTCTTAAAATTGACTCTTGGCTTGATGGTAATCTTCCGTTTGAATGAAATTTGATGGTTGATACATGTGCATTTGGACGTTGTTCGCAATTAGTGGGAAGATATTTCAATGTAATCTTTGGTGACACATAAGGTATGCATCACAGGCTTTAAAAATTTTCACAGTTTCTTCAAACTTTGAATGATTAATAATTTGTTTATTCCGAAAAAAATGGGCATAATATGTTCTGAGTCCTCCAAAGAAATTGAAGATCATATAGCCTTCATTAACTTGATAACCAAAATGATTCAATTGATTCAATGATTTATCTGAAATATTTTATGTAACCAGCAATTGTTATCTCTAGAGAACATGGCTCCTGTCTGAATTGCTATCGTGACTTGTGCTGTGGTAGCCATTATGACTTGATTTGGAGCTGTTATCAATGAAGAAGTGGCGTAGTGAAAGCACCCACATACATCTTGATTCTCTGATGTCTCCGCTACTATGTAAAGAGTAGAATGATTCCAAGAAGAACAACATGAAGTGTTATAGAGGAGATCGATGGATAGAGAGAGAGATAGAGTTAAAGAGAGAGAGATAAAGAGAGAGAGATAAAAAGAGAGAGAGATAAAAAGAGAGAGAGATAAAGAGAGAGAGAGATAAAGATATATATATATATATATATAGAGAGAGAGAGAGAGAGAGAGAGAGAGAGAGAGACAGACAGACAGACAGACAGACATTTAGAAAGAGAGAGAGAGCAAGAGAGACAGAGAGACAGAGAGATAGAGAGACAGGGTGAGAGAGAGAGACAAAGAGGGGGAGAGAGAGAGAGAGAGAGAGAGAGAGAGAGAGAGAGAGAGAGAGAGAGAGAGAGAGAGAATGGAAGATGGCCATTAAAAATCATTTAATTCCCTCAAAGCATAAAACAATACATGTTTACATTTATAATAAAATATAGTAGGCATGTAGAATTTTTTTTTTCAATTATTCCTATCCTTTAAAACATCCGATCGATAATTGAGTCCTTGTCCTCTTTACTTAATCCTATCAACCTTGGATCCTATACATTAAAGGTTGACCCCTAATTCTCTTAACAAGTATGGTAAATGTATTTGTTTATTACTAGCTAATATTTATGATAAATCCTATTGGTCGAGATGGTTGCTGATTGGACTCTGAGTTGCTAGGTTCTCAATAATCATCGTCCCTACTTAACATTAATTATGTCATCTTGTTGAGTGGATCAATACTGTCAGTGATCATGAAGGCCCTGGCAAAGACTCTCACGTAGGAAACATCATAGCCATAGATGAGATATGGTATTAAAAATGCTATCAGATTATGAGTTATTCTATGTCCACGTTGTTCAATTTGTCAATGTCAGCCTCCACCTGTGAAACAGTAGGAGACTTGGCATATTAGATGAAAATTTATATCATATAAACCTTTTTCTACCACCTTCCAGTTTTCAGTTTATATCATATATTGGATACCTCAACTTGTCCACAACTTGCACACCTCAGACATATTATTTTGGGTTATATCATCTAAACCTTCATTGCTTTTACAGATTCTAAAATCATGGTTCCCACTAGCTGCCATGATAAATTCAACCAGAGTCTTTCTCCTCAAACATTACCTTTGAAAATTTTAACTTGTCCACCTGCACCAATATTTATTGAAACATCCACCTACACCTGATGAGTATCATACCCTTCAGAATGTCTACCGAGTTCCCAACTTGGTTTAGGCGGTCTGAATTTTAGAGTACATATATTCACTCAAATCCTGAAAATTTGAATAGCTTATTCATAAGGCAGGATCACCATCTTTGTCTTTTCATATATACCAGATATGAAGTTATTTTTTGTACATCTAAATGAGTTGAGGATTGAATCCTCATCCCATGAAATTGTGCTGGTTTCCAGTTTCGTCCAATATTAATTTTCTCCCATCTTATCAAAGAAGACTTTTGTGTTCAATGAGGACATCACTTTTCCAAGAAAGCACATTTTTCTTCAGAACAGAAAATTATCAAAAAATATTTATTTTGGATACCTGTACAATCCATACCTGATAGTCCTTTTTTCCTCTAGATTATCTCATTCATGTCTCATCTCATGGATTAGACTTCTTATACATTATCATATTCAAAAATGGATTTCCATAATTTTCCACAACTCTTATGGATTTTAGTTCACAGATTTTCTAGGCAACAAGTTCAGTATGCACGCAGATATACTGCACGTATATTTATGAAGGAATACTAGTGATATTCAGTAGCTCATCCTAGATCATACTAAATCCAACAAAGTGTTTCTATGTCTTCAGTAAGACATTCATTGGAGATTAATATAGTTGAGTTAGGATACTGCTAATCTCCATGAATTTTGCAAATTAGATAAGCATTTTTTCTCCTTGATCTCATACTCTTTCAGGCAAGTAATGCATACAACAACATGCCTCAACTTAAATATTTCCTCGCTATAGTCTCTATTTTAAGAAATGATACGTTGGTGTTTTACCTATAAGTTATAACTAGCAAGTTCCATATGATTTAAAATCAAATTCACTAACTACGTATCCCATGCATCTTAAGTACTCCACCTTTGCCAATCTTCCATTAGCTCATAAAGATATTCCTAATTCACATGATACTTTCTCTTATTAGGAGTAATATCAAATTGAGATCAAACTAAAGAACATCATATAGATTTATTCCATTGACTATTGATGCCTAAGATATTGATTCATTTTTAATTAATATAAAGTATATTACTCAATGGATAGGGAATATCTAAGTATGTTTATAACATATTTAATGCTCTATTATGCTAGAAACATAATAATCTTCTAAAGATACCATATCTCCCAAAAATAGATTGAGGTTTGATATTTATTCAAGTATCATCAAAACACTAGATGTATTTAATAACCTTGACTTAGACGCACTTTTCAGAAATTGAAACATCTCCATGTGTCAACTTTCTCAGAACTATCTTAACAAGGTTCGACATGTAGTTCATATACTAGTGACCTTTTTGACCTAAATGAAACCATTTGATTTTGCCTTTATATTTTTGTGTTAGAGATACCTTAAAGCTTTATTCTATTATCATTGGGGGGACATGGAATATCTTCTCGTTGGTCATAAAACTAACGGGACTTCAGATTTTGCCTTTTAAAGGTTTATCCTTGATATTCTTCAGCATGTTTAGTGCAACCAGGTTGAACAAAATCTTGTTCATGTCAATGCTAATTTAAAAGGAGAACCATTATCCAAACATATACCACCTCTTAGACCATTCTATAACTTTGAGCCAGAGTGACCTCTCCACTTATATTTCTATGCTCATATCCCTTTAGTCTCATCCAATGGTGTCTGAATAGGAGCATCCTTACCAAAGACATATGCTAATTGTTTTTTCTTGAAAACAATGCAAGTTATTGGGAATATCATAAAGTTTGGACTATTGAAACATGTTATATCAAATATGCCATATAGAGGGTTACTTGGCGATGCATATTTTTGAAGGAGATAATGTCATTTAATACTTCAGAAAATTTATCAGACATTCTATGCATTATTAAGATCTCCGACAAAAATTTATCATTCCATTCAACCTTCAAGTGTATGGAAGTGAAGAATCGACTGTGCCCCGATGGGGATAAGAATATCAATAACTATATGATGATTTGGAGTACTGTATGCTCCACCGATCAGAATAAATTAATGAAAAAATTAATAAATTAAATTGATGCACATGTGAGCTGAAGTATGCTCCACCAACCAGTGAGTTTGGTTTGGGCAGTACCTTCTGTAATTGATGGGAATAAATCTGTGTGCAGCCTTGAAATCTGATCTAACAAACTACATGGTTTATCTGCCCTGGACTTATTCACACACTAGCTCTTAGTATTGAATAAGGAGGCTTGGAGTAGACTTCAACCCAACTTAAATATATTCAGATCCTACGACATAACGAAGGAGCACCATGCGTGATTTCATCACTCTCACATTAAAACTCAAAGTTGGATCAAGGTGTTTAATTTTGGTCTCTATTTTTATGACAAAAACAATGTAATATCTCATAGTACGTACATATAGGACATTTCTACAGTACATTTGTCTCATGTGTGGCACAAGAATGTGAGTATCGTGATTATCATTCATAGTTAAAACAATAAGATTCTAATATCACAGGCAAACTAAACCTTAAGAATCCTATATCAGGATCCTTTATATTTTTCTAGATGCACATTGCGTCGAACATTCCATAACAAGTAAGAACAAATTGTAAATCATATAGGTAAATGTAATAAAAGACTGAAGTCAATCATATTAAATTATTGCTAAATTTAAAACATGAAAATCAAGATGATAAATAATAAATAAACCAATTAAATGATATAAAATGTTCATAAGGTTTTTATGTCATTCAATAATTTCAAAAATATATGCACTAAAAAAATTTAGGAGTTTTACTGAAATCAAATAAATAAAAATTTATTTATTTATATCAATAAAATTTCATTCATATTTCCCCAAAATTTTTGGAATTTAGTTGACATTATATGATAAAATTTAAATTATATACCGGTTTTAATTTTGTGATCTTAATCGTGAACCGTATTCATAAAATTTTAAATCATCTCTCAAGAAAATTTCACTTTTACATCCATATCTACCTATATATTAAGTATAATCTAATAGACCTTTTAAATGACATAATATATTTCTCTACTCAAATAGCCACTGACTCGCCACAATCTGCTTAAGTTATCCTCCATTTATTTATCACTAACTCTGTATCATCATAGATCCTTCTGACTCTCTCAGTACCAAGATGCGTACTACATTCCTGCTGTTTTATTATCTCAATGTGTACAGTTCAATTTGTACAAAATTCAAATCAGTTTCACATAAAATGCATCCCTTTGTATACCATAGTCATGTATCCTTCATTTCCTAACCTATTTATCAAATAAAATCCTCTGGTGTCCTTGTTCACTTTTAATTGTTACTATAAATAGTAATTACTATGAATTGGCTTGCCTCTTCTGTCATTTGTAGCGTTATATTAATCTATTTCACTTAATTTATGTTTTAAAATTTTTATTGTCCTTGCTTTTTAAAACTATATAAATAGATTAGTTCATTTGGCTAACATTAGCTCTCCTTTTGAGAAGTGACATGAAGTTGGATTATAAACACATTAAATTTAAATTGAATGATAAGAAACAAATTTTGGCTCACAGATAACTGTTCTGGCATTAGCATATTAATTGAAGCGTTGGAAACAGTGAACTTAAGGCTGGGTATTAGATCTCAGGATGCACAAATAATTGACTTTTTTACTCCTAACTGGAATAATATAACACATATATTATCAAATTTGTGGGAGATTGGATGATTGAATAAACCAAATTTATTTATGCACATCAATGAATTCCAAGATGAGGACTTGGAACCAACCAATCAAGGAAGCCGATGTAGGTCTCACCAGAATACCTTTGAGCACCATATTCGTCAAGCAGAGTCCAGAGATCTCCCACAGTCCATCCATTCTCTAGGAGAAACTGGGTCACCTGAAAAATGACAGAAAAATGATTACGTATAATTATATTTTATAATTATATGGGGTCCCCTACCTACCTAGATATACACACACACACACACACACACATATTATCCATGTTTCTCGATGGGACTAGGATTGGAAATACCTCTTCCAATCTCTGCAATGCCTTCACCCCAAAAGTATTGTAGAGGATAAAAGGTCTTCCTGCCTGGAAAACAACTGATTAAAGTTATCCAAATGAAGAAAATGAAGGATCTGAATCAAACGATCCCCAACACCAGTAACTGAGGCTCTTCACAAACTGCTGACAGTGTTGACAGATGATTAGAATCAAATGAAATAGTAAAATTTCCTTGACAGTTGAGGAAAGAATTCAATATCTCTAATATCAGTCTCTGACTTTCATACAGCTCCTTTCTATGTGTTCCAATAAAGAAGCATCGAAAACTTTAACAATCGTACAGTTCTTACATCTGATCTAACCCTCTGGATGAGAAGTCCATCAAGAAGAACAACATTCAAGGATAGTCTCACAATTTTGTAATAGCAATAAATTTCTTGCTTTTTGCTAAATCGAGAACATCAGATAATCTAATATGATCCGCAACATCTAGATGGATCAGTGGATCATCCATTGGACCTGCTTCTGATCATCCCCTCTATAAGCTATTATGTTACATCAAGCAGAATTCAAACTGTTAGAAGTAGGGTATTATTGTTTTTCTCCTTTCTTAAGATTCCAATTGGGGTAGATAACCTTCTAGTTAAATAGTTTGGCTCCTACTCTTCATCAATTGCCTGACTTCCCAGGCAGCAGGTTCAACTCACTCATCCCCTCTCTTCTCTCCTCAACTCTTTTCTTCCTTTCTCACTCACCAGCTCTCATCCCTCCCTGACTCTTTTCTTCATCTCTCTCTCTCCCTCATATCTCCTGTTTCTCTTCCATATCTCCCTTTCTCACTCACCAGCTGAACAAAGCTGCCAAATAAACAATGAACTTCAACTTTTACAGAGTAAAAACTGACTGGTGGCTTACCTGTGACGCAGCAAGCCACTGAATCATACTCTTAATCTCTAAGTCACCCCCAAATGCTCCACAGCCCCAATTCCCAGTAGCAACCCCCAGAACTTCGTCAGGCAGATTTGTGCATGATGGATGAATGACTTCTGCTCCTGACTCTGACATCAAACACAAAAGTCAAAAGTTCATTTCCTTAAGGGACAGAACTTTTAACTATGCACGATCATTCAAAGCGTGCAAATTTCAACTCAAAATGCTGGGCATTAAATCCAGGACACCAACTATCCTGAATGTGAAATTTGATTGATCTTTTGCAATGAAAATGTAGATCCACAAATCAGCATGTTATGCTTGTGTAACGAAATGCATTTTATTTTCAAGCTTTATTTGCCAGCGAAAAAGTAAAAAATGGTGGCCAATGGAAACATTACAGGTGCCAATCAAGGGTGTCACACATGGAAAGGTAAAACGCAAAAGTTGATTCAAAACTATCTACTAGAGTGACCCGTTTGCCAATGTAATAGATCCAATCTATAGAACCACCTCCATACATATACAAGCTTTATTTTCCAGAAAAAAGTAAAAAATGGGGGCCAATGGAAACATTACAGGAGCCAATCAAGGGTGTCACACATGGAAACGTAAAACGCAAAAGTTGATTCAAAACTATCTACTAGAGCAGCCGGTTTGCCTATGTAATAGATCCAATCTATAGAACCACCTCCATACAAAGGCTGGAGATTGATATGATTCTGGAATCGGGAGAGTCAGAAGACTCTGTCTCCCGGCAGTTCGCAAATGTAAACTCCAAGATTCAATCGTTCAATATCACAAATCTAGAGTTCGAGAGCAATAGAAGAATAGGAATATTCTCGTAAGAACAATGTAGACTGAACAAGAAAAAGAAAATAGGGAAATCGGTGATGATTCTCCCTCCCTTTGGATCCGGGACTCTCCCGCTCTCCAGCCCAATCGTGTAACAACTTTCAAGATGCCTCATTCCCCATTTGGCGCTTTATTTTTAGCCTTGGTATGTGGACTACTCTTACTGAGTTGACCGGTGGCGCTTTGACCTTTGATACGTACGCAGTAGAGTCGTATCAATACTCCCTTCCTGGAGATCCAAATTGTCCTCAATTTGGAAAGTTGGAAATTTCCTTGTAATGATGTTAGCATCTTCCCATGTTGCTTCAAAATTTGGTAAGTTTTTCCACTTGATAAGAAGTTGCATCCCTGCCGTGGTAAAACGCCTCTTAAGCACAGATTCTGGATATACCTGCCATTCCCATTCATCAGAAATGTTAGTAGGGACTGGTAAAATATTAACATCATCACCCACTACTTTTCGTAAGTTTGAGATTTGGAAAACCGGGTGAATAGAGGCAGTTTCAGGAAGGTCTTGTTTATAAGTCACTGGTCCAATTCTTTTAATAATCGTATATGGACCAAAATATTCTGGTGCAAGTTTTTCCAACTTGCGCTTTGCCAAGGACTTCATTCTGTAAGGACGAATTTTTAAGTACACTATCTCCGTCTTGAAATTCCAGATCTCGCCTATGCTGATCAGCTTTCCCTTTCATGATTATTTGTGCCTTGGAGAGATGGTTTGTTAACCTGGACAGTATTTTATCTCTTTCTGTTTGTAAGGAGTCCAATGAGTCTAGTGGACATGGTGGTGAACCGTAGCAAATAATTGGTGGTGGATCTCTCCCATAGACGGCTTTGAATGGGGTCATCTGGATGGATGTGTGAAAGGAAGTGTTATAGCTATATTCTGCTCATGGTAACCAGTGTGCCCATTTCTTTGGATTTTCAGAAACAAAACAGCGTAGATAACATTCCAAGCTTCGGTTCATGACTTCGGTTTGTCCATCCGTTTCAGGATGGTAAGAGGAACTGAGTTTCAACGATGTGCCCTGAAGTTTGTGTAATTCTTTCCAAAATTGACTAGTGAAAGTACTGCCTCTGTCTGAGATTATAGAAAGTGGAATACCGTGTAGTCTGATAATTTCCTTGATAAAAATGCATGCAATATCGAATGCAGTGAAAGGGTGTTTAACTCCAATATAGTGGCAGTATTTGCTCAATCTGCAAACTACCACTAGTATTGAATTTTACCCATCCGATTTTGGCAAACCTTCAATGAAATCCATGGATATATCTTCCCATATTTGATTTGGTATAGGAAGAGGTTGTAGTAGTCCAGCAGGGGATAGTGTGGATGACTTGTGTCGTTGACATGTTTGGCAAGCGACAACATATTCCTGGATCTTCTTTTTCATACCTTGCCAATGTAGCTGTTGAGAAATACGTTTTGGTGTTTTAAGTACTCCCCCGGGTCCTCCAATCTCGGCATCATGAAACTCTTGTAGAATTAACTGAATAAGAGATGAATTTGAAGGTAATACTATTTTACCCTTCTATAAAAGCACATTTCCCTGTAATGTGTAATGTGGTGTTGTGGATGATTGAGTAAGTAATGCCTGCTTGATCTTAGATAGTCTTCGGTCTTGGTCAATCTCTTTTTCCAACACTACTCTGTCTAACCAGTGTGTCAGTGAAATGCTGTTGCACTATAGTTGCTCATCCACTTTAGATCTGGATAATGAATCTGCCACTGTATTGTGTCGTCCTGCTTTGAATCGAATTTCGAAGTTGAACCCCAATAATTTGGATACCCAATTGGTTATAATGCTGGGGAACTTCTTTCTGTTCATTAAAAAATTTCAGATTAAACTGGTCTGTATGAATGAAAATTTTTTGGAACAATAAGTAGTGCTTCCACTTATGAACTGATAAGACTATGGCCATTAACTCCCGTTCATATGTTGATTTTAGCTTGGAATGATTACTGAGTACCTTGCTGAAATACGATATCGGATGTTTATCTTGAATCAGTACTGCTCCCAGACCAAAACCAGAGGCATCAGTTTCAACTATGAAATACTTTGAGAAGTCTGGTAGTTTTAGTATTGGAGCGGTAGTGAGTGCTATCTTTAACACTGAAAAGGCTTGATCGGCTTCTGTGGTCCAAACAAAAGAGTTTTTCTTCAGTAATGATGTCAAAGGGTGAGATTTGGAGGCATAATGGGCAATAAGGCGTCTGTAATAGTTGGTTAAGCCCAGAAATGATCAGAGTTGTTTCAAGGATTTTGGGGAAGGCCATGCAGCAATGGTGGAAATTTTGCTAGGATCGGTTGCCACCCCAAGATTTGAAATCCTGTGACCCAGAAATTCAATACAATTTTGTGCAAATAGGCATTTTTTTGGATTGACTTGTAAATTGTTGTCTTGCAAAAATTGGAAAACTTTATGTAAGTGGTCTTCATGCTCCTCTGTGGTTTTGCTGTAAACCAGGATGTCATCGAAAAATACCAATACAAACGTTCCTAAGTTGCTTCCAGAAAAAGGAATTCATAAGGGCCTGGAAGGTTGCAGGGGCGTTGCTTAGCCCAAATGGCATCACAAGAAATTCAAAGTGTCCTTGATGCGTCTTAAATGCAGTTTTATGAATGTCATGGTCATGCATTCTATTACCCACTCTTGTAAAAATGACAAATTGAATAGTATTGTAATTGAAGAGTTTCCAGAAATAGCAATGTAGATGGGAATTCAGTAGATCCAGCTAAGATCGTGACGGCTACCCCCTCCTGCGGCAGCAATTCCTCGATCTATAGGGCAATCTCCCTCTCCTCGAAGATTCCTCCCTCCTGCGGCAGGCGAGCTCCCCTCCCGCAGCTCCTGAGTCAGCGGCCTAGCTGCCGATACCTCTTTGCCAAGAAATACCAGAATAGAGTACCTGGGTGGCGACGTCCTTATTTATAGGAGCCCTGGTGACGCCCCCCTTTTTATAGTGTTCAATTAGACTGGTCAACAACCCATTGACCAGATCTGATAATACCCGGATTTGAGGTCTAATTTAGTGAACAATGTAGCCCCATGCAACTTTTCAAATAATTCATCAACTACCGGAATAGGATATCTGTTTGGGATAGTGACCTTGTTAAGGGCGCTGTAATCAATGCAGATTCGCCATCCACCATCCTTTTTCTTGACTAAGAGAGCAGGACTGGAATATGGGCTTGTAGGTCGGATAATGTGGGTAGAGATCGTATCCTGGGTGAGGCTTTCTAGCTCATTTTTGTGGAGATACGAATATCGATATGGTCTCAGATTAATAGGTGGTATTCCAGGCTTCAGGTGTATTTTATGATCTATATCTCTCTTCGGTGGTAATTGTAAAACAGATTCAAACACAGAAGGATAACAAATACTGAAAGTATCAATATATGAAGATTTTAGAATAGTGAATACCGTGGGCTGCCTCGGATCGCAAGCAGCATATAGTGCTCGGAATTGCCTTTTGCCGTTGATAATATCCTGCGCACTTGGAAGAAGTGTTGTGGAGGCCGATAAGAAGTATGGATCCGTCTGGAGTTTGTGAACTGCTCCTTGCCATAGAAGTTTCAGAGTTCTCAGATTGTAGTTACTTAAAAACCATTCAAGTGTTCGAAGCCATTGTGCTCCTAATACCACACGATGGCTCCCATTGGTAAAGGGTAAAGATCTTGAATAATGTCTATACCCTGCATATAAATTGGTACGTCCAGACATATTCCCACGGATGTTTGCATGGTCCCATTATCCAGTATTACATCAAATCGAGCACCTGCAACAATTTGGAGAGAAGCTTCGGATATAATCTCAGGTGTAATAAAGTTGTGTGAGGCTCCACTGTCGATGAGTATTCTTACTGGATACCCAGCTACATGTCCCCACAGCTTGATAGTGTGGTTGGGAGACGGTCCTTGGGAGATAAACGCGGATAGTTGAGCAGAGAAAGCTGATTTATCAGTGGCTGAAGAGTCATCGGTCTGCATGGGTACAACTTCATCTTCTGATTCTTCGGCCGGCTCAGACCTGTCCACCACCAGAATAAGGTTCGAATCTTTTTTGCATCTGTGTCCTGGCAAGAATTTATCATTGCAATGGAAACAGAGCCCTTTTTCCTTCCTCTGTTGGAACTCAGCTTCTGTAAGTGGTAGATTCCTCTTTCTCTGTGGTCGTACATGATTTGGAAGAGTATGTATTGATCGATTGCCTTGGGACTGTGCTGTAGTATGACTTGCTTGGAAGGTATATAGGCTTTTTGATGAATTGGCTGGTAATTTGAAAAATCTTGTCTATGGATTTAACTTGAATATTGTGCTGGCTGATGATATACATGAGAATTTTCCAGGCCGTGTACAGAACTCCCAAATCTATTTCAACTTGAACGGAGATATCCATCATCTCTTGCAAACTAAAAGGCCTGCATTTTCGCGCCTCTGTATGGATTTCTGGCTTCAATCCATGTAAAAAGGCATACTCTTTTGTTTCCGTTGCTATTTTGGGAAGTTGGGACAAAATCCGTTCAAATTCATCTCTGTACTTAATGACAGATCTAGTTTGTAGCACATCAAATAATTCCAGATAAAGTTTGATGAAAGATATTCCATAACGATTTGCAAACAGAATCTTGAAATGTTCCCAATCACGAAATCCTACTTCTTTCTCTGTGTAGATGAACCAATTCTAAGCTGCATAATCTAGATGCAATGATACCAAATGCATTTTATCCTTGTCATTTATCGGATGTGAGTGAAAGAAACGATCCACACATGCAATCCAGCCCTCCGCATTTTCACCTTGGAAAAAAGGCAAATCTCCACGTTTAAACTGAAAATTCTGGTCTGACCTGGGGTAGATTGGCTGTGGATATGGTTGAACATGGTGATGACGATTTCCCCTTTCGCTGGTTGATGCAGATTGTTTGAATTCCTCCAGGTGCAGATTGATGGAGGCTATTTGCTCCATCACATGCTCCAATATGTTGGCAGTGCGATGTTGAAATTCCATCTTCTCTTGATCGTCTCTGGGATCTTGCTCCATCGAGACGATAATTTCAAGATCAAGAAAGATCAGCTCTGATACCAGTGATATGAATCCGAAATCGGGAGAGTCAGAAGACTCTGTCTCCCGGCAGTTCGCAAATGTAAACTCCAAGATTCAATCGTCCAATATCACAAATCTAGAGTTTGAGAGCAATAGAAGAATAGGAATATTCTCGTAAGAACAATGTAGACTGAACAAGAAAAAGAAAATAGGGAAATCGGCGATGATTCTCCCTCCCTTTGGATCCGGGACTCTCCCGCTCTCCAGCCCAATCGTGTAACAACTTTCAAGATGCCTCATTCCCCATTTGGCGCTTTATTTTTAGCCTTGGTATGTGGACTACTCTTACTAAGTTGACCGGTGGCGCTTTGACCTTTGATACGTATGCTGTAGAGTCGTATCAGAGATCTTCTGGGCCAGGCATGCATTACACAAATGAATTAAGTGGCCTATGATATGATCTTTCAGAGCCACTGTCATTCGAGAAGCTCACTCCTCGCTACTTTGGACACTAACCATCACCCAACAGCTTGATCGCATTACCGACAAGCTCTCTCTTCCAGACGATGCCCGCATTCACCTGGTCTTCCTTGTGTCCCTACTTAAGCGGGCTGCCCCCACCACTGCTAAACCCCAACTGCTCCCTCCGAATCTCACCGTAGACTGAGTGTGGCAAGTTTCACCAGACAAGATCTCCACTTTCTATCCATCTACGGCTGGTTGCCAAGTCCTCACCCATTTGGGGGCCCTCCTCACAACCAAAACTTCGTGGGAACTCACTGCTACCCTCCACGACCAATGTCCAGACTTCCAGCTTGAGGACAAGCTGGTCAAAATAAGGGGGGAAGTATTGATAAGATCCGTCAGCGCGTCTATGCCTGGAAGAAGACTCGACAGCTACCAACACGCTTCGGCACCTACTTAAGGCCTTCCTCCTGAGTAGGGCAGGAAGAAGATCACTTGCGAGTACCTCTAGTATCCTCTCCTCTCCTCTTTTCCTGTCATGATTCTCTCTCTCTCCGTGCTCACAGGTCTGATATTATCCCCCTGCCAAGCAACAACTGTTTGTCGTCGATTCTTTGAAATCCTCTCTTCCCATTCCCTCATTTCTCCACCAGAAGCTACTTTCTCTTGCATCTCTATGAATGCTTGTGATCGCTTAATGATCATTGTGAATGTCATTTATGGTTTGGAAATCGAGTTAGATGTGCAGATCAAACATGCTCCAGAGATGCGATTGTATCAGTTTAATATCTGTTCCATTCTCAAGGCTTCTTTCTTTCTTAATCTGATATGACCCACCATCATCACTCAAGCCCCTTGAGGGCATTTTAGTTTTTTTTGGTCCCATAATCAAAATATTGTAGCCTTCGTCAATGGGAGGCAGCGATGAACATTAGGTTAAGTATCACTTTCATTATTATGTCCACCCTGTCACTTTTATTGCTACTTTGGAGTTGAGTATTCAAATACTATTTTCTGCCTCCCATTAAAGATTGGAGTATTGAAGATTGAAGTATTTTCTGGGGCTTTACACGACGACGATACACAGAGGTGTATCAGTAGTATATCCTGAAGAATGCTTTACATGTAACAAAGTGAAAAGTCCTCTAAGCTCACCACAAATCTAGTCATAACATATTAAAAAAAATTCCTTCATGATGAAGCGTCACAAAGTGTCTGTCTAGAAGACTGGGTGCTTTGGAGGTAGATGGACTTGTCTACTCCAAAAAACATAAGCACAACTTTCTAACATTACATTATTCGGCCAGGATGTGATATGACCTCAACAGTTTGTGAAGACTCTAATGTAAAATTCAAAATAGTCTCTACGTATCTCATAAAATAAGAGAGAGAGAGAGACAGAAAGATTGAGAGGAGGGACCATGGAAAAAACATCACAGAAACTGAAGGAGAGGAGTGTCTGTAGGATGGAACATCCCAGGAGCACTGGGCAGCCACCACACTCTTGGATGTATATCTCCTTCTAGGGAGAGAGGGCTAAAGAGAGAGAGGGAGAGATCAGGAGAACTAACGATCGCATAACTTTTGCCTATGGAAGGAGAAACCTCTTCCCATTCATGAACTTCTATGGTGGCTCCTCTAGTCACCTTCCCTCCTCTCTCCCCTCCATTGGTCCCTCCAATCACAGGAACAGAAGATCCTAATGGGCATGAGTCGAATCCATCGTGCTGAGCTACATGCGCACTATGATCTTCTGCGCCAATGATTCTGACTGGAATTGGTATGGAATACTTGGTAACAGAGACAAGACACCAGCCTCATGCATTCATTACCTACTCCTTGTGGATACCAAGAGGCACTTCCACGACCCTTCTCTGGTAGAAAATTGTGAATTGTTGACTTTTGGAAAATGATTGGACAAGAGAGGAGTGAGCACAATGGAGGACCCTGTAGTCTGGGGAGGAATGGATAAAACCCTAGAAAACAGTAGAATCACACACGTTTAAATTCACTGGTGCTGTCTTAAATAGAGAAATAGAGGCATACAACTTTAAATAAACCCTTTAATATATTAGGGGAGATTCAACCCAGAAGCCTTACAGGAATTCCTAGATTTCGTCAAAGATATCAGATTTTTCATTCCAATAAGATCTAAGGTTTCAAGTAAGAATTGCAAACTAGGATACTACGGAAAGAACAACAACATAAAACTGACACATTCCTCAATTTTAAGGGATTAAAACAATAGAGGACGGGACACGTTAAAACCAGCAATGAATATAACATGACAGACAATAGCTCAAGAGCCCAAACATAAACTTTATCATTCAAAAATAACTCAACTCAAATTAAAACTGTGGCTCCTTTTGTTTTTATCTCTTCATTCCGCGGTGCGGAATTAATTGTCTTTTGTTAGACTCCCCTCCACCAACCTTACCTCCCTAAATTCAAATCAGTCTGGATGAAAAACTAAACTAAAGCACGCTTTAGCGCACAAGTATTGTGATACAAAAATCCCATAAAATCAAATGAGGAAGCAAACAAATGATTGAACAAGACAAGGAAACAGAGAGATGTATTCTAATGATAAGAAAGAAACAAACCATTCACATGGTAAGTAACAGATTCTTTACTTTGCTTCAGATAGGGATTGTGGTGTGATTGAACTTGAAAACCGCAGAATGCCTTGTTTGTTTCTCTACAGGCACAAAGATAATCCTTGATTAAATTGAACAGATAAATAAATAAAGCATGGATTTTTCAATGCTCATTGAAATAAGAAGGCCAAAATAAAACTTTTATTTCATAGTTAGTCAAGGATGGAAACACAAAATAAATGAAGAATATAAACAATCAGGAAGATATTAGGTACATGGAACATCTAAAAAATAATCAACTTAACGATATTTGATAACGCATCGATCAAGAAGTAAGAACTATAAAAATAACCATCAATGAGAGTTAGGTGACTCAAGCATAGATAATTAAATAATTAGCAGGACGCTGGATGCTAATAAGAGCTTGATGTTTTTAATAGGGAGAGGAAAGGCAAAGAAGGTGATATGATCTTCATCCTATCTAGGGGTAGTCTCATCACATTAGCTCACAAGAGCAATTTAATCATTTGGCACTAATGTATTTCCTTTAATTAGGACAGCCCTTTCTTTAGGAGGTCAGCCAATAATAATCATAACATTGTCTTCGGCTATATGGGGATGCCCATCTCGCAGCTATCTTCCCTCTAGCGGCGCCCACCCCGTTGGATCTCCTCAATGGCAACGTCCACTTTGTTTATCTCTCATCTAGCTGAGGTCTACCCCGGTATTCCCTGTTTCAATGCTGACGACCATTCTGATGTCTTCTCTTCCTTTCCCTCTTCCCGATACAAATTTGAGAGTCTGCGCCAGAAGGAAAGGATGATGGTAAGATTGTATCCTAGAAGAGGGAAGGAGAGGCCTGGCAGAATGGATGTCCCGTTGAGGAGGGACATCAGTGTAATTGACATCACACATGTGAAAGAGAGAGATACGGGAACGAACACAAGTTTAAACACTTCTTTTAGACCCTCCCAGGGATATATATTTGGAGAGGGGAACTAAGCTAAGACGAAGATGATCTAGATATCCTTAGCAGGTAAAACGATTTAATGGCCCTAATGGGCCAAGTGGCTAAATTATCCCGAGATATAAGCTAGATTATATCAAGGGTCCCCCTTGATTACCAACTTATCCCCAAGCTGCTTCATCCAAGATAGGGGGTCGCAGGGTGGGAAGACAGTCACCAGTGGTGGCTCTGGCTGAGTGGAGGTGCTGGCTCTGGCTGCTGCGGCAGCTGAGAGGTCTGGAATGGCGGTGTTGCAGCAGGGCCTGCAGCTGGCCCAGGTGATGCAGGCCAACTCTAGGTAAGGACGAGAGAGTACTTAAAGTGTAGGCTGGCCCTTCTCAATTCTTTAGAAGGACTACACAACCTTATTGTCACCCTGGCGTCACAAAATTGTCAGTGGAAGGGGGAGGCAAGATGGGGGAATGGATAAGCGCATGCTTTGGGGTGGGGGATCCCTATGTTTCTGGAGCTAGAGCTAAAGGTGGGTGAGGCATTGCTGGTTGGTGTAATGCATTATGTGGAGAGCTTAGCCTCTGTTTGGTTTAGCGGGAAGTGAAAAGGTCTGGGGATCTCTCAGGTTAAAGCTGTATTTTTAACTTTCTCCTAATTAATCATATAGGGAGGATCAACGATCTCGAGGGACCATTCCCCACGATTAAAAAAAAATGACACCTTGAATTCTAGTCATTATAACTGAAGTAATAACAATGAGATTATGGAAATTGAGAATCATTAGAAGGCGTTAACATTAAGTTTTATTTTGCATTTTCTAATGAAAAGTTAAATTCCCATTTGAAATCACAAAATTTTACACAAGGAAGTCAGTGTATTATTTAAAGGCCTAAATTTCAACTGGGATAGCATGTTATCTGTCTATCCATTAAACACAGGAAATTTAAATAAACGAAATCCCCACACTTACCGCACAAGAAATCCTGTTTTGAATTGGTTAACGCCTGGACGGCATAGAGCATCTATGGCCACAATCATTCTTTTCTTTCTTTTCAGATAATCGAGTGGCCGTGTGTCGTTGTGATTTTTTGCAAAATGGAATGTTGAGGAATAACTGCCAAGAGACAAATTAGCTTGATCACAAAAATATAATCCTCAACTAGCTAAAGATACTAAAGTTTACAATGTGATCGTGCACAGAAGCAAGTTTCTCAAGATATTTAAGTTCATAATTGAGCTTCCATTTGAATAAATCCATCGAAAATTATAAACAAATTTCCATCAAATGCAGTCATTATTCATGGGCCCTACCCTTGTTTCTTATTTTTTATTATTCATGTAAGTGGGTCATATGTAAGTGGCCCAAATATCCTTTTCTTCAAATGAACTCTGGGCCATGTTACTTAGCTGATTCGTATGAGCTCTTCCTTTTAATTTCGTGGGTCATGGCTCACTCTTATGTATCCTGGTATTCAAAAAATTTTCCATGTGAATGAAAGAAGAGGCTCTATTCCTTGCACTTGACAAAATCCTAGATGACCTTCTCACACAAATAATCAATCGATCATCTTATAATAAGACAGAAAGCCGGCTGTTGATATAGCTTACAATCTAGTGAAACTTGATTGGACAAAGCACCTTAAGACCAACTGACATTTCACAAGGGAGAAAGAAGATCAGAAGGTTATTCAACTGCGATATGTATTAACTATTCATCAAGTAGCAGATCTTCGCACCAAAGGCTCGTTGGGAGGTAAATTACAGCAGCCGATGTCCAAGCTGGAAGTTAGAAGCATCTTCCTACCAGCATGAGGGGGGGATAAGCATCAGAGAATTTCTCTTACCTTTTATTTTTATGCGTTCCCTATTTGTTGTACTGCCAGTTCCAATTGGCCCATAAAGTATATGATAGGTTCCCAAAATCCAAAGACTACTTTCAGAAAGAATTTCTTACTGGATTCGTTGACTTAGATCACCACCTGGAACAAAAAACCTCCCCCATCCCCAATCACCGTGAGATTTTCCTTCAAGAGTCTCCGCTTGCACTGCTCACGTCAAATACAGCTGTGCTCCTCTTCAAAAGCCAGAAAATCCCTTTCTTTCTTCTTCCGCCCTTTATTTATGCTTTAATTGCCACGTGCTTCTACACGTGATGCTCCCCTTCCTTTATTTCCTTTCTATAATTTTAACCTCTTCTATTGCCTCATTGGCACTGAAACAGTTAAGTTGATATTATTACTACGTATATACAGGGTATGTGGGTGTGGGTTGAAGTGTGTGTGCATGATAAGTATTTTAATAAGGCATATAGAAGACGGGAATTCAAAAAGGGGGGAAAAGGAGCAACATAAGGGAATTGACAAAACAGGAGGCTATAAATAATACCGCAGGGAAGGGGCAATCGGGACATTATTCATTTCTCAAGCCCATCGTGGAGTGGAAGCTGGAGCAGTCAGAAGGGAATTCCTGATGGCCAGTTGGGGAAGAGATCCGACCGGATCTTTGTCGTTTCTTCTCTCTTTTCCTTTGTTTATCGAACGCTGGTGTATTCCTTATGCTACGTTCTCAATCGAAGCTACATTGTCTACTTAAGATTCAAAATAGCACGGTGTTTGTTAGTTGATTTCCATCTATATCAAACTGGTATCAGAGCTTCGCCAATTCACGACCTCCCACATGGACGAATGCCGGATGGAGCCAGAAGGAAAGCCAATGGATGCAGATCCAGTTGCCGATGTTTTAACGCAAATTTTGAAGCAATTATCGCTGATGAACTCCAAGACCGATGGTAATGCTGCGTCGGCATCCACTACTGCTCTGGCGGCAATAGTAAGCACAATGCGGTATGGCACAGTACCTATTGAAACCTTGGCGGAAGCTAAATGTTCATTTTTCATACGAGATCTACCTATTTTTTCCGGGGATCAGGCGCAAGGATGGCTCAATTGCGTCGAGAGGCTTTTCTTTGTGAATACATTATCAGATCCTGAAAAGCTTAATCTCATTTCCATACATTTAGAAGGATCAGCTCAAGCCTGGTTTATATATGCTGAAAAGCAGTTTTGATTTGAAAACTGGTTTGACTTCAAACGACAATTTGAATGTCAATATGGTTTTTCTTCCAAAACTCTTCGGCAAAAACTGTTCAACTTGCAAAAGGTTGCTAATGTATCAGATTATAGAGCAGAGTTTGAGCTACTAGTGGCTTTCCTCCCACCGTTAGATCAAGATATATTTGAAACGACTTATATGAATGGACTTAAACCGGAAATTCGTGCCGTAGTTCCAAAATATCAGCCACTGGGTATTCGACAGGTGATGGACGTCTCCATTGAAGCCAAAGCTAACTTGACAGTAATGTGGCAAACCTGGCCAGCCAGCCAGCATGACTCCACTATATCCTCCCCAAAAGAAGCACGTTTGAGACCATTCCAAGCAAATACTGCTCCATCTTCATTCTCAAATTATCGAACCCGTGCGCACGCAACCTTATTGACAGAAAAATCTCACTCTGCCTCCACTGAGAAACCAACTGAAAATCTGTCGCGACCTCTAAGAAAGAAGATCATGAGATTAACTGATGAAGAGTACAATTCGAGGAAGTAAAAAGGGCTTTGTTACCATTGAAATAATAAATATCTCCCAGGCCACAGATGCAAGAGAGAAGACTTCCCTGACACTGATGAACATCTAATGCAATTGGACGACACGTCTCTTTTGGAGGGCTCCCTATGCACAATAGGCCTCATCCCAAGACCCAAGGTATGATGACAGCTTTTAAGTAGCCCTCTTATCATCCTTATTGACGGCGGTGCTTCTCATAACCTCATTCATATGAGGGTGGTCAGAGATTTTCATATACCTATTGAGGGGTCAATGCGTTTTGACCTCATTTTGGGCGATGGTTCTGTCAGAAGGGCGACCAGAAGGACATACCACTGACAATCCAGGGACTAAGTTTTTACCAGGATTTTATTCCATCTGACTTGGGAAGTATCGATATCATTCTTGGCATCCAGTGGATGAAAACCCTGGGGTGGTTTTCGTGCAATTCCAAGCGGATTATTACCCTCCAAGCGGATCAGACTCTAAATCCTACCAAGATCTTCCCATGCCATCCAGGGCTAGTTCATCAAGATTGCCTTGAATCGCTGGAAGCAACTATTAATCTCACCAGAAAACACGCTCATCAACTAGCAGAGGTATTTTCTATTGCTTCCAAATAATGCATAACCTCTTGCAAGAAAAGTTTCCAACAGTTTTTTACACTCCAAAATCCCTACCACCCAAAAGAGCAGTTGATCACAAGGTGCATTTGATCCGGGATTGAAATCCATCAATATAAGACCCTATAGATACTCCCACCAGCATAAAAACATATTGGAAGGCCTGATCCAAGAATTACTTGACACCAACATGATTCAACATTCTAACAGTCCTTTCTCCAGCCCAACATTACTAGCTAAAAAAAAGACGGAAGCTGGCACACGTGTATAGATTTTCGAGCACCAAACATGATTCAACAAGATTACCATACCCAATCTATTTCCTATCCCAATTGTTGATGAGTTAATACAAGAATTACATGGAATAAGAATTTTTTCCAAGCTAGATTTACAATCAGGGTATTATCAGATCAGAATAGACCCCGAGGATATCCACAAGACTACATTCAAGACTCAGCACGGGCATTATGAATTCAACATTATGCCTTTCGGGCTGACCAATGCTCCAGCCACCTTCCAGGCTCTAATGAAAACAATTTTCCAGAATTCTCTCAGAAAGTTTCTTTTGGTATTCTTCGATGACATCCTAATCTGTAGCAAAACAGAAGAGGAGCATCACTCACATCTTTTTAAGGTATTTCAAGTATTAGCTGACAATCAACTGCAGGTCAATCTTCAGAAATGTTAGTTTTTCCTACCTCAGCTGGGATTCCTTGGCCATTGGATCTAAGCCCAAGGCGTCGCCACGTCTCCTTCTAAGGTTAATGCCATTAATCAGTGGCTCATTCCTAAAACAATTAAGCACCTCCGGGGTTTTCTGGGACTGGGAAGTTATTACCAAAGTTGTCCCTCAACTTGCAGCCCTTGCTCAACTGTTGACCAATCTAATAAAAAGAAATGTTTGGTTCATAAAAAGAAATGGGCGTATCTCCTCAAAAATAATTCAGACCAGGTTCATTCCATTTAAAAAGAAATGTTTGGTTCAACAATAATCCTCCTCGTTTGCATAGTCAAATTGCTAGCAATACGACAAGTGATAGATTTATGAAAGCATTCTGATAAAAATTTCAAGGTGACGTTGATAAGTTTTAAAAGACATAGGTAATAGCTATGACCCCACTATACAGATAACTGCAAGAGGGGTAGGTTTAATTACATAAAGGACAACCTGATGAGAGCTAACAGGGCCAGCATCTTGATATGATCCCGTGTCGAGGTTGAATCGGGTTTTCGCTGTAACTAGAATTGGATGCGCTTGATTAATTGACTACGTTGTGACATCCACTAGTAGATGAATGTACGAGATAGATGAGAGGGAGAGATGGAGAGAGGTTCCCGGGAAGGAGGGAAAGAACGAGAATGCTCCGGGAGAGGCCGAGCAGAAGGGGTAGGAACCAGCCGGGGATGAGCCGCCTGAAGACGCGGCGAGGTAGAGACGATTACGAGGACGGGGATCGTAGAGGGAGACAGAGCTTGGATACAAGAAGAGAGGAGAGGAGGGAAACAAACAATCTCTTAAGATAAACTTCCAATCTGCCCTTCCAGAAGGAGGGCTGTGCTATTTAAAGGAAATATGGTAGGAGAGGGCCTAGCTGCGCTTAATGTTCAAAGGACGAGAATGCCCCCAATGAGGGCTGGGGATCCTATATCATTTTAACCAGTTCAGTTTGAATGAGGTCCTTTGAATACTTCCTTTATGGAAGAACCACTCATTCAGCTTGGTTCAAGTGGGGTTATTTTCCCTCTATTTTCAACTGCCAGATATTCTCAATTAACGTGAAAAACTGAATGCCAATCTAGCCAGAAAGGAATAAATATGGAAAAATTGGGCTGCTGAATTCTGACTATTGAATAGGAATGATCTGCACAGTGTTACTGATAAGGTCCCCGTATGGGCTTATCATAGCTCGAAGAAGAGGCAAAGCCACATAACAAGTCAAACATAGACGCACGTGTGAGTTTGGAATAAAGGCGCTCTTATGGCACCTCCTGTAAATAAGGGTCAAGTGGCAAGGGCATCGATTCAAATTCAAGAACCACAGAGCAGACTTCGGGTGGACGAGGAGATCCCCTGAGTCCATATTAGCGGAGGTTGATCTGATCTCTCCTCAGTGTTCATCGAGAAGATCTGCTTCGGCCTCTCGTTCATTTTCCCTACTGTCGCATCCTGTTTCCCATCCTGTATCCACTCATCATTGATTCTCATTCCCCTCTTTTGTTCCTTGGAGAAATGGTTTTCTTAAATATCATTCTATTGGAGAATATTTGGTGGTGATTATCGGCAGACATTGAAGGAGATTCAAGATCCAGGATCGTAACAGTTATACAGAGAATAAAAATTTCCAAGAGTTGGAGGGTATTGATTTGATAAGAATTATAACCTATTATACAAAACATTCAAAAGTAAGCAAAGGACGAGATTAAAGCTTAAACCTCTCCATCTGTTGAAGCAAAAAGAGCAAATTACATGAAGCATATGAACCAAAGGGATAAATGAATGGCAATATATTCCTAGAAAAAAAAAAGAGTTCAGCTGATGTAATACAAATATCTCACCCTTTATAATCTGAAAACCTCTCTGCTCCAATGACCTCTATTGTTTCATTATTTTCCATTGGTGGCAAAAAGAACATGCCGGCGATTAGCTCTGGGTTGAGCATAAAACATATCTCTTCCTGCATTTAATAGTTAATTACTATGTATTAAGTATTGAGGTATAGTCTCAGATCAATATGTCAAGTATGAGCAATGTAAAAAAGGAAAAAGACAAAAATATTTATAATAAAAACAAAAGCACAGAGCATTCAACTTAAATCTGTCCTAAAGGCATGAAAGTCATAAATTGGTGCTTCCATTAGCAAAATCTAAAACCAGAAAGCCACCTCTGATTTCAGTTACTAAAGTTGTTTGATTTTTCCCTAGGAGTCAACTGTTTGTTGTATTTAAAAAGTTCGTAATGACCTAAATGTGTTTTGAATGATGCCTTGTGAACGTCATTGATGTGCATTCTGATTTGATAATAAACTTATTTCAAGAACAGGTTTGAAAATAAGGACATTTCAAACATCATTTAAAATATTAATCGGGTATTGTATTGAGAGGTTTGTTTCAGGACGTACTTCCATCAATGTAATTCCAATGATGAAGTGCCTCAATTCAATAGAGATATGGGGGTTGAGACAAGTTAGAAAGTTCCCATGATGGAGAGGAGAAAGGGAATGGTCAAGAGGATATCAAACTGAGGAGGTTGAGATCAACCTGGGATGAGCCACCAGGAGACAAGGTGAAGAGGAGACAATCACAAGGATGAAGATTGTACAGGGAGAGGCGGGCCTTTGATGTTGAGGGAAGAAGAGACAAGGAACTCAAATTGCATCATACCTTCTGGCTGCATTCCTGAAGAGAAGACCACCCTTCTTGAAGGTCACATGAAGAAGGGAAAAAACAGGTCTGCCTTTAAGTATAGTTGGGAATTGTGTTACGTATAGTTATTCAGGACTCATTTGTCAAAGTACACTCTCCAACTACCAACTCCAAAAAAATGCCAGAAAAATGGCTGGAAGACATTTGAATAATATTCTTATAGAAAAAATCCTGAGTTTACCTTTCTACAACATTCTTATGAAGATGTGAATACCTTTAGGGATGAATGTTTTTTGGCTATGAATTAGTGGATCTGGTCATCACTATCTAGCATTAATAAGCTCCTTGGCTGATGCAAAAACTGAGGGAAATCGACCCTGTACTTTGGGACTGTATTTTACAATAGAAATAGAATATACCTCAGGCAGCTTGGGACTTCTAGTCTGGTTCAGTTATTAGATTGGAATGAATAAAATTGTCAGTAGCCCTTCCGTCTAGTTTTACAATAATGAGGCGATTATAACCTCCCCATAACCTCATAGATCCATGCGATGAAAGTCACTATCTGATTGAACAAAAACTTAGTAGAGAATAGAGACCCTTTTGAAAGTGGATCTTCTTCATCCTTCATAAGATCTTTCTCCTTAATAGGTTGATCCTCTTCTGGCACTGCATCTTTGACCAGGAATATATGCAACTCATTTTTACAACTGTATCATTTTAGTCGCTTCTCGTTACAGTGATGACACATAACCTTTATTTTTCTCTCATGGTACTTTGCATCCGTAAATGAATCGACTTCCTCTTATAAGGACAAAATGAGGATTTCAGAGGCCCACGGGTTTTTTTCAACATTTTGCATAGAAAAATTCTCATGACACATGGGCGACAATGCATTACATGAGGAAAACGAGTATCTGGCAGGAAATTTTGTCCTGATAGTGGCAGGGTGATTCATTGACGATGAATTAAAGGACTTCTGCGATGCTTTCCAAAGACACTTCACGATTTACTTTAGCTTCAAGAGAGAGATCCATGATCTCCTGAATACCAAAAGGGTGATACCTATTGGCTTCGATCCACTCTCTGGGTTTACTGCCTCGTGTTAGGCACTTTCAATTTCCTCTGGAGATAAATGGGGAAGGATCGCTTGAAATCACTCAAGTTCGGCTTTGAATTCAGTTCCAAATCATGTTTGATGGAGGTTTGTCAATTATGGGCAAACAGATTTGGCATAAAACCAAAATGTCTTTCAAATTGTTGCTTGAAATTAACCCAATTCTCAAATCCATCTGATTCAATGGTATAAATGAACCAACAGATGGCAGAAGCTTACAGACATAAGGATATTAAATGAAGCTTATCTGAATCGGATGCAGAATGTGGGTAAATTTTTTTCACTCTTGAGCCATTTTATGCTTCTGTCCCATTGAATAGAGGAAAAAAGGATTCAATTGCACCTCCAATTCCAAGGGTTTCAGACAGTAGTAGTAGAAAAGATAACGGAGATTGGGGAAAAGGGAAATGGAACAAATAGAAGTCTGACGCTCGATTAAGACAAAGTGTCACCCACAACCTACCGACTTAGTTCCAATGGGGTGGCCTCCAGAAGATCAAGAACTGGAGGAAGATGAAGGATTGGGGAAAAAGTTGGTCATATGAATAGACAGGGGAATGGTTGACCTTGTTTGCATAGATCTTTAGGGCTCGACATCTGCAATTTTGGGTGGTTACCACTTTATTGGGTGACTGCCTTCAATCTTTCAAAAAAAAATCACCTATCTTGGATGGTTTGGTTATGATTCTGTAGGATGTTTTTTTGTGGATTGGATATGTGGTTATCAGTTTTCCTGGCTTCCAAGATCAGCTTAGAATTTATAGCAGAAAGCAGCAATAACACTTGCATCAAATGTTGTTCTCTTATGTTGGGAGATCAGGTTGGCTTTTGAATCTAATCCTGACATTGGTCACTGTATAAGAATAAGTGCAGTTCTGATGAAAAATTGATATAATAGTCTGGATACGTCAAGTAAAGAATGCTGAAGGTGGAAAGAATCCAATGGGTGAGTCTCAACTGTCAATGCTGGATGCGACCAAATCGGCTGCAGCTAGTAATGAACTTAGATCACACAGCAAGGAAAGAATCGAATAGAAGACGGATGCGGCCTGATGATAAACGGCAAGTCTTACAAAATGTCAGGTTTTGCTCCCTGACACTCCAGCCTCAGCTGCTAGTGCAACCGCCCACTCAATTTTGGTGAAGTTTCATTTTTTGGCACACAATAACCAAGATTTTGTTTCATACTACCATAAAAAACTTAATAAAAATACACTAAAAATCATAGTTCTACACAGTTACTAAAGAATGGCCACCAAATTTGAAGGTTTAGAGACAGTTATAGATAGGGAAAATAACCTGAACACAGCCTCTTCTAAGAGCACCTCCTCCAAAACATTTATTAGCAAAATCAACCTCAAGTATTTCATATTGTTGATCTTCAATACAACCGGAAAGTGAAACCTGACAAAGAATAGTTGTAGTTACCCAATCTACACAAGAACACATAGAAAGGGTCCTGGTAACAAATTGAAACTGTTTAAACAGTCAAATGAATACAATGGGACATAAAATTTACAAACAAACCCTAAAGGAGCAGAGAGCTGTATTTGATTGTCTCCAGAAATCCACGTCTGGGTAGGATAGTTCATCAGCATATCGAAATGCAAGAACCTTCCTTCTAAAGGAAACAACACCTGTGGGCACGCTTGATGATACTCGTTCAAAATAATGAACAAGACAGTCAATTTTCCCTCTCTGGCTACTTGTTGCATCTGGAGGAAGCATCCTGCAGACGCCAGAGAAAACATCAAAATGGTTGTTATGTTTTGAGATAGTGGAGGAGAGAGATGGAAGGCAGGGCAACAGGAAGAGCTTCAGCCAGGGGAGCTCGGAGAAAAACACTAAATAATAGAATCACCCAGTTAGAATCACATTCAACCTACCTTAGGCGGTTAATTGGGCATTCAAATCAGCCAGAACGGTGACTATGAAATCGGGACAAGAGAGATAATTTCTGGTGATAAGGAGAGAAAAACGCAAAACCCTCTAACTTAGTGATTAGTCAGTGAAACAGAGAGGGAGAGAGAGAGGTGGCAGGAGCTGCTCTTGAATACTTCTCACTCATGCGTTAGAAACTGCACAAGTCTTGATCTTCTCCCTTTGATGCTCCTCTCTATGGTTGCAGGAGACAGGTGGCTGAATTCTAGGGTTTGGACTAGCCAAAAAGTACTTTCTTCTATTGCAAGAGACTGGCATAAATACCAACCAATAAAACGGAGTCTGTGAGCCCTACTTGCTAATGTGATCCACAGTCATGTGGGCCATTTATTGCAGGTGGCCCATCAATAGAAATTAAGTCAAAAAATAAAAGCTAGGAGACGTTTTGACCTATTTATGGAACTGTGCCTGCAGTCTGCACTACAGATCCCACAAATACTGGATTGATGGCGCCTGCCTCAATTTTCTCTTTCACAAAGTGGCTGTTCAAATGAATGAGCTTGGCCCAATCATGTTGGACAGGATTTTATGCTATAGCTTTAGCTAACTTATTGTCACAATAGAATGTTATACTCTTCTTGGAATGGAGAACAAGTTCCTTGGGTATTTCTTGAATCCACATAACTTCACATACTCACATGATTGCTCTATACTTTGCTTCAGCATTAGAGAGGGACATTATCTCATGTTTCTTACTCCTCCAAGTAACCATAGTTCCTCTGATAAATGCACAATAACTAGTAGTTGAACAGAGGCAGAAAAATCAGCATCTGAATACATTTCAAGAGTCGTACCTCCACTTCTTGGCAGTAGTATACCCTGACTGACAATACCCTTTAGGTAATCCACTACCTGGTGAGCTACATGCAGATGAGCTTCAGAAGGATTGTTTATAAATGGACATTACTTGTTCACTGCATAAGCAATATTATGTTATAACAAACTGAAAACTAAGAACAAGAGTTGATTTTTTTTATTTGAACAATGCAGAACAAGAGTTGATGAAAATGCAATGCAGCTGATCCACTTCTTCCCTTGATCAGTTAGCATAGAAAGACAGGGTGCACTAAATGACAGAAATCCATTAGTTGTGACGACTTATGGGGACAGGTCACAGGTCTGTCGGTAAAGGAAATCAGATCCGATAAGGGAGTTTAAAAGAAGTAAACATACGAGAGTCAGTTATCTTCTGGCAGAATGGGTATCAGGAAGTAAGACCTCTAATAAGTTATGGCTGCATTCTGTCCAAGAGGAACTTAAGCAGTTAGGATTCTTTTACTTCGAGATGAGAGAGTCATTTGAAAAGCAGTAAGTTGGCATTAGAGAGAGTTGGATCAGTGACATGACCTTGTTAGCTGATCACACTCTGAAGTTATTTCCAATTCAGAGACAATTCATACCACCAATCATTTTGATCGGATATCAAGGCGTTGATTAGAGATCATGTTCTTATTTCCTGTCTTTTTTTTCTTTACTCCTGTAAATAGGCCACATGTTATAAGTGTCCCATATAGTTTATCCTTTAATCATTAGATGAGGGCCACAGTTACAAGTGGCCCACCAGACAGTGGATCTGATAGGTCCTGGGCCGAGTCGAGGACATTCTCATCATGTTCCCTTTTATGTCCCTTTAAATAGCACAACCCTCCTTCTGAGGTGGGTAGACTGAATGTTTGGTTCTTAAAGCGATAGTTGGTTTTCTCTTCCCTCTTGTCTCTTCTATATCCATGCTCTGTCTCCCTCCATGATCCCCATCCTCGTGATCGTCTCTGCTTCATCGCATCTGCAGGCGGCGCGTCCCTGGCCGATCCCTACCTTCCTTGCTCGGCCCTTCTCCTACCATTCCCGTTCTTCTCTTGCTCCCGGGAACGTCTCTCCCTCTCTACTCTTCTCAAACGTCAATCTATAGAACTTGAGTTCTATTGAATTACAATTCCCGTCGGAGCATTACATCGTGCAAGATCCGGTCTCGGATTGGGGCCGTATCAGGATCACATTAGTATTTTATTGGTTGGCATTTATGCCAGTCCATTGCAATAGAAAAAAGTACCTTTTTGGCTCAGTCAAACCCTAGCAGTCAGCCATCTGTCTCCTGCCACTTTAGAGAGGAGCATCAAAAGGAGAAGATCAATATTTGATCAGTTTCTAACATGATATTTGAGAAGGCCATTTAGGAAAGAACTCTTATCCCTGCACTCTATGAGATTGGTATGGGTTTGTTTATCATTACCTGAAGAAATCAAGAATTGAATTCCTTAACCCTCATTAGGCCACATTATATTGTATTTATAGGAAGGAGGAGAGAGAATGAGAAATGGGCCATTATCATGGGTCATTACAAGGAGATATTAGAAATAAGAGAAGAAGCCCATTCAACACTCTCCCTCAAGCTGGCAAATGGATGTTATCCATTCCCAACTTGACACACAACTCTTGAAATCGCTGGGCAAATAGGCCTTTGGTGAAGATATCCACTTGCTGTTGAGTAGAAGACATAATGTGTGCAGAATCATCCTGACTCCAACTTCTCCTTAATGAAGTGACGATCAACCTCAACATGTTTAGTGCGGTCATGTTGCACTGGATCATGCACGATGCTGATAGCCAATTTATTATCGCAAAAGACTTGAGTAGGTAGATCGCAAGACAACTTTAGCTTTGCAACAAGATTTGTGTGCCACAGTGCCTCGTAAAGACCTTGAGCAGGAGCACAAAATTCTGCTTCAACACCAGACCTAGAAACCACAGATTGCTTTTTCTTCGTCATGAATTAAAATTGCCACCAAGAAAGGTGCAATACCCAGTCATTGATCGCCGATCAACATGGGAACTAGCATAATCAACATCCGTATAAACTTCCAAATGAAGGCCACTTTGACGCTTGAACTGCGGGTCAAGTCCAATGGTATCTTTGATATATCGAAGTACATGGTTGGCTGCATGCATATAATAGATCTTTGGATCATGCATAAATTGGCTCAAAGCACCCCTGCAGAGGCAATATCGGGGAGAGTGTGCGTCAAATATATCAGCTTACCAAACAGTCTTTGATATCTCCAAAAGATCAACAGACTCCTCATCCTCCGCTATAGATAGCCCATGATTCACTTCAATAGGAGTGGTAAGAGGTTATGAGTCCTCCTTCCCAAGCTCTTGAAGAAGGTCGGTAATATATTTTCGTTGGCAAAGAAAAATACCAAGTGGTGGAGTATGCGGCCTCAATACCTAGGAAGTAACGGAGTGGTCTGAGGTGTTTGATGTCCAATACACCAGCATGATATGTAGCCAACTGATTTGTCGCAAGATATTCATTCCTCGTATAATAATGTCATCCACGTAAACAAGGAGGGTTACTCACTTTGACGGGGAATGACAATAGACAAGAGTATGGTCACCATTACACTAAGAGTAGCCAAATAATTTCATGGAGTGCGTGAAGCAACCATACCAAACCCGAGGACATTGCTTTAAGCTATAGAGGGACTTGTTTGGACAACAAACCTGAGGAGACAGAAGGAGCAGTAAAGCAGGGACGCAAGGACATATAAATCTCCTCTTGAAGATCACCATGGAGAAATGCATTCTTGAGGTCAAATTGCTCTAGAGGCCAATCATGGTGACCGGCAAGGGCAATAAAAAAGCGAGCACTATTCATCTTAGCAATAGAGGAAAAAGTCTCCAAATAATCAATGCCAAACTGCTGAGTATAACCCTTAGCCACAAAGCGTGCCTTTTACCGTTCAAGAGTGCCATCTGACTTGTACTTGATGGCAAAGACCCAACGACAGCTGACCAGATGTTTGCGAAGCGGCGAGGGAACAAGGTCCCAAGTTTAGTTCTTCGTCCATGGCAACATGCCACTCATGACGAGCCAATGCTCCATCCATTGTCTTTGGAATGGCAATGGAATCAAGACTCGTGCGGAAGGCTTTGTAAGAATAGGAGAGGAGATGGGAGAAGACATAATTGGCAAACGATAAAGGGGTTCGAAGGTACAGGAATGAGTGGCTTTTCAGAGAGCAATGGGAAGGTCATCAAGAGAGGGAGAAGTAGGTGACTTAGCAGGAACAAGACGGGGTTCACGTTTCGAATCGGGCGACGGGGTGTAGATCACCAATTGAGGACATGGATGCCAAAGATACATGGGCCCATTGAATTTTTGAATTTTTGAGTCTGGGACCCTAGAGTGGTGCTGATGGAAGTTGAAATGGAGGGAGATTCAATGCCTGAGTTGGTCCAATTCCATGGCTATGATGGAACTTTCAAGGCGGGCATTCAAGCCAGGTCACTCCCGCCAGCACCTTTCGGAACCAGGGGCCCTGAGGCACGATGGGGCGAGCTGGTGGGGAGTGCTCCCAAGTGACTACACACATCATTGCAGACCAAAGATGACATGCCGCCACCAGTCGGAGATAGATGGGGCCAAGCCCAGGGAGAGTCCGTGACGTCGGTTTATCCGACCCCCCTGACTGCAGATGTACGGGCAGACAAGTGTGGCGGGCCAGACCCTCCATTAAGGCTGAAGGAACCGGATGAGTCGACCATCCTGTTACCTAATCAGGATGATACTGCGTGTGGCATTGGTGTTGTGACACGAATGAGGCACTCATTCGGCAGACAGAGGACCTGTTTTCTCCAGTCAAAACAGTTCTTGTAGGGCTGGGGTACCGCCCAACAGTTTTGAACAACCAGAGGGAGGAGGCCGTTCAGGCATATGCAGGATGCAAGTGCAGTTGAAAATATACATGGCTGTTTTACAGGATCTAAATCCGTTTGCTGTGGATGATCAGATTCTTTAGGGATTTCATAGAATCCATCTCCTTATCCCACTAGGATCAAGTGGAGCTTTTTTCTTGCGATGGTTTCCGGGAGAAAGGTCATCGCGGAAGTGGTGCTATCCTTTGTGCTCGCGTCATGGAATTTCCGCGCGAGTAATTCTTAGAGTCGGCCGCTTTGTATTTGTGTCTCAGCGGTGCTGCACCGCTCGCGGAGGTGCATTATGAGCTGTGCTGGATGCCCCATCTATGTGCCGGTCTTGTGTTTGAGGATTATGATTCTGTGGTCGAGATGCACGCATTGTGTGCAGCGTTGGTGTCTGACACGAATGAGGGCACACATTCGGTAGACGGAGGGCCTGTTTTCTCAGGTCGAAATAATTCAAACCCAAAAGTTTTTAACAACAAGAGGGAGACGGCCGTTCAGGCATATGCAGGCTGCAAATGCAGTTGAAAATAGAGCTGGCTCCCTCATAGGATTTACATATGTTTGTTGTGAATGGTCAGATTCTTTTGGAATTTTATAGAATCCATCTCCTTATCCCACTAGGACCACGTGGAGCGTTTTTCTTGCTATGGTTTCTAGGAGCAAAAAGGTCAGCGCAGAAGCGGTGGTATCATATGTGCTCGCGTTGTGAAAATTCCGCGCCAGTAATTCTTAGAGTCGTGCGCTTTGTATTTCTGTCGCAGCGGTGCTACACCGCTCGTGGAGGTCCATTATGAAGTGTGAGGGATGCCCAACCTATGTGGCAGTCCTGTGCCTTAGGATTATGATTTTGTGGTCAAGTTGCATGCATTGTGTGTGGCGTTGGTGTGTAACTTGAATGAGGCACCCATTCTGCACACGGAGGACCTGTTTTCTCAGGTCAAAACAGTTCTTGTAGGGCTGAGGTACCGCCCAACAGTTTTGAACAACCAGAGGGAGGAGGCAGTTCAGGGATATGCCAGATGCAAGTGTAGTTGAAAATAGAGTTGGCTCCCTCACAGGATCTAAAATTTGTTCGCTGTGGAAGGTCAGATTCTGTTAGCAGAAGTCCATTTTTTCCTTATTTATATTTGTATTTACATTTTTACCCTTATGTGTACTTTCTATGTTTAACTAGATGGCCTTTCAAAAAAGGCCCAATACTGTAAAAGCCCATGTTAACATCTCATTTATGGATGTGTGGGCGTTGTCAGTTTAATGAAGTGTTTTCTCTGTGTGGTAACCCTAATAGCCGCCTAGGGTTTGAGGAGTGCAAACTCGACATAGTATCAGAGCATAATTAAAGTAGGGATCGAAGTGTGGAGCAGTCTCACGTTGTGGAGGTGGGATCGAAGCAGGGATTGAAGTGTGAAAGTCGTCGTGAAGCTATCTCATGTTGTGCAACGTGGTATCACGTAGTTGTTTCACGTCGTCTGATGTGGTATCGTTGAGCTGTCTCACATCGTGTGATGTGGTGTTATGGAGCGTTGTTTGACGTTATCTGAAGCAGGAAGTGTATTTGGAGCAAGCATTGTGTTTGAAGCAGTCAAGATCTTTGTGGGACAGGTCGTTCGGCACCGCCTGGAGCTGTGAAGGAGACTGTGTCAACGACAACAGTCACATATCATTAGTGGCGTTTTCAAGACCAGCTGCTTAGTTGACTGAAGTAGTTACAGTGCTGGTCACTGGTGATTTCTGTATTGTGCTGTCCATCCACTCAAATGGCATTATCTAGCACAGTGAACTCGTCACATGGCGCAAAAGGAGACTGAAGAATTGCCTCTTATCCAGTATCATCGGTAATACCACCAATTGCCGAACCACTTTGCTACGATGGTCGTAATTTTGATCAGTGGGGGAAGATGGTGGAACTCACACTGCTCAGCAGGGAGCTGGACAATCATTTGATCACAGAAGTCTTTCCTGATGACCCAACGTATAAAGAGTAGAAGTGGGATGATGCCAACGTCCATGTCTTCTTGCTGGGAAGCATGACTAAAGATGTGTTCCCAAAGTTGTCATTCTTGACGACTGCCAAACAGATCTGGGATAATGTTTGGAAGACAGCTTTAAAAAGAAGCACTGTGTGGAGGACATATGATCTAGTTGTGAATGCCTGGAGCATCCAACAAGGAGACCAGACAGTGACAGAGTATGTGAATGAGTTACAATCTATATGGTTGGAACTAGATTACTAGAGGGCAATTTTGAATCCAGATGAGTGGGAAAAAACCCTTTGTGATTGGATGTTCAAATTCCTGATGGGACTGAACGCTGAATAAGAGGCATTAAGAGGGCAAATCCTCAATTATGAGCGAGTGCCTGATCTTGAACAGACAATTAACATTGTGCTAGAACAGGAGAGTCGCTGGCAACAAGCAGTTCCAGGGGCTCCCAAGGAAGAAAATGGAGCAGGGTTGATGGTTAAGTGAAAGGAGCAGAAGCATACAACTGAGCATAGTTTGAGTGGTGCTGTTCAAGCCAACACCCAAGGAACTTATGGTTCACATCGCAAAGAAAAGTCATATCAAGGAAAAGGTTATCGGAACAATGTAGTGTGCCATTATTGCAAGCGAAAAGGACATACAAAGGAAGATTGTTGGGACTTGCATGGTCGGCCACCGAGGATGCAAGCGCACTCTGTCTCTGCTCAGGAAGATCATAAGGGGGAAAAGGAGATGTGTGACTCTAGTTCAGGGGGATCCAGTGGTACCTGTGTTGAGTTCAAGCGAGACAAAGACGAAGCAAATATTCTCAGAGAAAACTTAGAAAAGTTGAAGGCACTAGTTGAATCTACCTCCATGGCGAAATCCAGCTGTCGACCTGGTAAGCACGTAAATCCTAATGACTATCTTTATTTGGACTGGATTCTGGACTCTGGAGCTACTGATCATATGACACCAAATTGATCAAAGTTCCACTCTTACACTCTGTAGGAAGGGGGCAGGAAGGTGTTCACTGCTTGAGGTGAAGTTCTGCCTGTGGTTGGTATTGGTGACGTAAATCTTGAAAATCTGGGAGTTCTTAAAAATGTTTTACATATGCCAAATTTAAAGGCGCAATTAGTGTCTCCTAAGCGCCTAGTGCAAGATGTCAAATGTTCACTAACTATTGATTGTACTGGTTGTTTTGCATATGATAAGGCAAGGGACTTGAAGAGTTCACTCTTTAAGGAGAGGAATGGACTTATTTACGTGACGGGTGAAGCAAAGGCAGGAATGATGGTGAATGCTCAGTCTCCAGGAAGGAACAATGACAAGCAAATTGAAGACTTTAAATTTTATATTTTTGTTTGGGACATCCATCTTTTGGGTTGATGAAAAAAATTTTCATTCATATGCAAAGAATCTTGATATTTCAGATGTAATGTGTGAATCATGTCAATGTGCAAAACATAAAAGAGCCTCTTATAGTGGGAATGGAGAAAGAAGTAACATTCCATTTGAACTTGCTCATGGGGATGTGTGCGGACCAGCACCCATAAATGTCCTCACGGGAGTACGATGGTTCCTTATTCTGATAGATGACTGTACCAGGTTGTCTTGGGTGCACTTACTTAAGCACAAATCAGAGGTGATGAGTGTTACACAGGATTTCTGTACCAGGGTAAAAAACCAATTCAATGTTTCAGTGAGAAAGTTTCGTTCTGATAATGCTAAAGACTTTTTTAATGCGAGGCTGGCTTCATATTTTCGGGTGAATGGAATTGTACAGGAGTCCTCATGTGTTAATACTCCACAACAAAATGGAGTCGCAGAAAGAAAGATACGACATGTGGTGAATACAGCCAGGATACTTCTCCATCATTATAATGTACCCAAGTATTTATGGGGAGAAGCAGTACTTACTGCGGTACATCTGATAAATCGTATGCCATCAAAAATTCTAAACTATGAGAGTCCAGTAGATATCATCTCTAAAGTCTTTCCTCTGATTAAGCTGAAGACTCATTTGAAGCCTCAAATATTTGGATGTACAGCATTTGTCCACGAGCAAAGGGCTGTCGATAAATTCAGTCCAAGGGCAATTAAATGTGTGTTTGTGGGCTACTCACAAGGGAAGAAGGGATACAAGTGTTATGATCCCAAGTCAAAGAGAGTGTTCATCTCTGCTGACATGACATTTCATGAAACGGAACCATTCTTAAAAGATGAGACCGAAGCCAGAGTCCAATTACTGGACAGAGAGTGTGTGTTTGAAGATGAAAGGCTATATGACGTACCTATACATGTTAATGATGAAGCTGTGGTAGAGAATAGACATCAGGTGGAAGATGTAACTGAGCAACAGACATAGCTGATCCAGTAACAGAAGAAGCTGGAAATGATGCAGCTCAACCTGAAGATGAAGTTGCAGCTCAGCCTAAAGAATCACAGGTTAAGATATCGAGCCAAAGTAATGATTATGGATGGCCTATAGCACTATGGAAAGGAACACGAGCATGTACTCAAAGACCAAGATACCCTCTCTCTAATGTTGTGACATATGAACACTTACCCTTTGAGTTTCAAGCATTTTTGAAAAAATTAGATACTGCTCATATTCCAAAATCGGTAAATGAGGCGTTGGCTGCCGAAAAATGGAGAGAGGCTATGAATGTTGAGATGGAAGCCCGATCAAGAATGGAACCTGGGAGATTGTCGATCTTCCCCAGGGCAAACATCCAGTTGGGTGTCGATGGGTATACACCATAAAGTACCGTGCTGAGGGAACAATAGAGAGGTATAAAGCCAGGTTAGTAGCCATGGAATTGAATTGATTATTACTTTGGCTCAATGCTATGGAATTGATTATGAAGAGACTTTTGCACTAGTGGCAGTGATAGAACCCTCAGCGGTAACTACCGCTGAATGACCTTGCTAGACCCAAAATAGCTCTTCCGGATAGAACACTCTGCGATAGTTAGGATCGTTAGAATCGTTAGAATCAGACAGCGCGGCTCGATGAACACCCAGACGACGCGAAATCCGTAGGGAATAACAAAGGAAACAAGAATCCTCCAAGTCTGCGGGAATCAACTAGAAGAATGGATAGCTGCAGGTGAGACCGGATCGGCTCCCTCCTTGCGACAACGATGGAACGAGTCGAATCAACCCTTCCTCCTCGAGAGAATCTCCTCGTAACAAACTCCTGGTAGAATGCCTCCTGCCTCTGCTGCTCCCACTTTATTCTCTTCTGCTCTTGGTAGTACTCATTCCGTTGGGCGCTCATACTCCATGCTGGCACGAGACGTGGCTACTCTCTTACGTCGTTTGCTTCAATAAGTCCTGGGGAGGACTGTATCAGACAGCATCTCTTGGGTAGAAATTGCATAAATATGATGTAAAAAATGCATTCCTTCATGGAGAGTTGGAAGAAGAAATTTATATGCAATTACCCCCCGGCTATTACTCTCACATGGCTGCACCTAAAGTTTGCAGGTTGGAAAGAACCTTGTACAGACTAAAGCATTCCCCTCGAGCATGGTTTGAGAAGTTCTCCCAATCATTGAAGAGTATGGGATATGTGCAGGGAAATGGTGATCATACTCTATTTGTAAAGCAGTCCTCAAGAGGACACATCTCGGTTCTCCTTGTATATGTGGACGACATCATTATCATTGGTGATGATGAGCAAGAGACAGAGGCATTGGGCAAACGATTATCTGAGCAATTTGAAGTCGAATCTCTGGGACAGTTGAGGTATTTCTTGGGTATAGAGATCGTATACTCAAAGGAAGCCATTTTCATTTGTCAGCGGAAGTGTATTATTGACTTATTGGAAGAAACTGAAATGAGTGATTGTAAACCATGTGCAACTCCGATGGAAGCAAATCTGAAATTAGGCAAGTGTGAAGATGCAACTCTGGTCAATAAGGAGAAGTGCCAAAGACTAATTGGAAGACTTATCTACTTAAATCATACGAGACCAGACATTGCATTTGCTGTTGGACTTCTGAGTCAGTTTATGCAGAGTTCAAGAGAACCTCATTGGCAGGCTGCAACTCTAGTATTGTCGTACTTAAAAGGTACAGCACGACATGGGCTAATGTTCAGGAGACACAGTGGGCTTAATCTGAAAGTTTATACAGACTCAAATTATGGCGGTTCATTGATTGATCAGAGATCAACTACTGAATATTGCTCATTCCTCGGAGGAAATTTGGTTACCTGGAAGAGTAAGAAGCAGTCGGTTGTGGCTTTATCAAGTGCAGAGGCTGACTACAGAGCACTGAAAAAGGGGATTTGTGAAGGACTCTGGCTGAGAATTATCTTGAATGACCTACGGTTACTGACAAAGCGGAGCTTCTTTCTCTTGGTACAGTTTCTGGGACAAAAAAGGTCACCACCGAATTGGTGGTATCCTTTGCGCTCGCATTGTGGAAATTCGGCGACAGTAATTCTTAGAGTCAGGCGCTTTGTATTTGTGTCTCAGTGGTGCTGCACTGCTCATGGAGGGCCATTATAAGTTGTGCTGGATGCCCCATCTATGTGGCTGTCTTGTGTCAGAGGATTATATTCTGTGGTCGAATTGCATGTATTGTCTGCGGCGGTGGTGTGTGTCTTGAATGAGGTAACCGTTCGGCAAACTGAGGACCTGTTTTCTCGGGTCAAAACACTTCTTGTAGGGGCTGAGGTACTGCCCAACATTTTTGAATATCCAGCGGGAGGAGGCTGTTCAGGCATATGCAGGATGCAAGTGTAGTTGAAAATAGAGTTGGTTCTTTTACAGGATTTAATCAGTTCGCTGTGGATGCTCAGATTCTTTAAGAATTTTAAAGAATCCATTTTCTTATCCCATTAGAACAAACTGGAGCTTCTTTTTCTCACTACGGTTTCTGGGACAAAAAAGGTTACCACCGAAGTGGTGGTATCCTTTGTGCTTGCGTTCTGGAAATTCCACGACAGTAACTCTTAGAGTCGGGCACTTTGTATTTGTGTCGCAGTGGTGGTGCACTGCTCATGGAGGGCCATTATAAGTTATGCTGGATGCTCCATCTATGTGGCTGTCTTGTGTCAGAGGATTATGATTATGTGGTCGAATTGCATGCATTGTGTGCGGCGGTGGTGTGTGTCTTAAATGAGGTACCCATTCGGCAAACGGAGGACCTGTTTTCTTGGGTCAAAACACTTCTTGTAGGGCCTGAGGTACTGCCCAACAGTTTTGAATGACCAGAGGACAGGAGGCTGTTCAGGCATATGCACGATGCAAGTGTTGTTGAAAATAGAGATGGCTTCCTCATGATCTAAATCTGTTTGGTTTCTGAGAGAAAAAAGGTCAACGCGGCAGTGGCGGTATCCTTTGTGCTCGCGTTGTGGAAATTTGGGGACAGTAATTCTTAGAGTCGGACGCTTCATATTTGTGTCGCTGCGGCGCTGCACTGCTTTTAGATGTCCATTATAAGGTGTGCTTGATGCCCCATCTATGAGGCCGTCTTGTGTCGGTGGTTTATGATTCTGTGGTTGAGTTGCATGCATTGTGTGCACAGTTGCTGTGTGACACGGAAGAGGCTCCAATTCCGCTGACAGAGGACCTGTTTCTAGGTTTGAAGCAGTTATCGTAGGGCTTAGGTATTGCCCAACAGTTTTGAACAACCAGGAGGAGGAGGCCGTTCAGGCATATGCAGGATGCAAGTGTAGGTGAAAATAGAGTTGGCTATCTTTACGGGATCTAAGTCCGTTCGCTGTGGATCGTCAGATTCTTTTGGAATTTTATAGAATCGATTTTCCTATCCCACTAGGTCCAAGTGGAGCTTTTTTCTTGCTGCAGTTTCTGGGAGAAAAAAGGTCACCGCGGAACTGGGGGTATCCTTCGTGCTCAAGTTTTGTAAATTCTGGGACTATAATTCTTAGAGCCGGCCGCTTCATATTTGTGTCGCAGCGGTGCTGCACCGCTCACACAGGTCCATTATGAGGTGTGCTAGATGCCACATCTATGTGGCAGCCGCATGGGTGAAGATTATGATTCTGTGGTTGAGTTGCATGCATTGTGTGCAGTGTTGGTGAATGACACGAATGAGGCATCCATTCGGCAGACGAAGGACCTGTTTTCTCGGGTCGAGACAGTTCTTGTAGGGCTGAGGTACTACCGAACAGTTTTGAACAACCAGAGGAAGGAGGCCGTTCAGACATATGTAGGCTGCAAGTGCAGTTGAAAATAGAGTTGGCTCCCTCAGAGGATCTTAATGCGTTTACGATGGATTGTCAGATTCTATTGGAATTTTATAGAATCCATCTCCCTGTACTATTAAAACCAAGTGGAGTATTTTTCTTGCTATGGTTTCTGGGAGCAAAAAGGTCAACGCAGAATTGGTGGTATCATCTGTGCTTGCGTCGTGGAAATTCCATGCCAGTAATTACTAGAGTTGGCCACTTTGTATTTGTGTCGCAGCGGTGCTGCACCGATCGTGGAGGTCCATTATGAAGTGTGAGGGATGCCCCATCTATGTGGCGGTCTTGTGTCTGAGCATTATGATTTTGTGGTCGAGTTGCATGCATTGTGTGCGGCGTTGGTGTGTGACAGGAATAGGGCACCCATTCGGCAGACAGAGGACCTGTTTTCTCAGGTCAAAACAGTTCTAGTAGGGCTGAGGTACCGCCCAACAATTTTGAATAACCAGAAGAACGATGTGGTTCAGGCATATGAAGGATGCAGGTGCAGGTTAAAATACAATTCAAAGGATTTAAATATGTTTGTTGTGGATGGTCAGATTCTTTCGGAATTTTATAGAATCCATCTCTTTATCCCACTAGGATCAAGTCGAGCTTTTTTCTTGCTACAATTTCAAAAAGAAAAAAGGCCACTGCGGAAGTGGTGGTAAGCTTTGTGTTCACGTGGTGTAAATTCGGCGACAGTAATTCTTAGAGTCCGTCGCCTCGTATTTGTGTCGCAGTGGTGCTGCACCGCTCGCGGAGGTGCATTATGAGCTGTGCTGGATGCCCCATCTATGTGCCGGTCTTGTGTTTGAGGATTATGATTCTGTGGTCGAGATGCACGCATTGTGTGCAGCGTTGGTGTCTGACACGAATGAGGGCACACATTCGGTAGACGGAGGGCCTGTTTTCTCAGGTCAAAACAATTCTTGTAGGGCTGAGGAACCACCCAAAAGTTTTTAACAACAAGAGGGAGACGGCCGTTCTGGCTGTTAGTGAGATACTAATACTCATAGGCTAATGGGCCCTATTCTATAAACCCATTTGCCCTCTTATCATTCTCTCTCTCCTAGGGTATATATATACCCACACGTATTTGTGTCGCAGCGGTGTTGCACCGCTCGCGGAGGTGCATTATGAGCTGTGCTGGATGCCCCATCTATGTGCCGGTCTTGTGTTTGAGGATTATGATTCTGTGGTCGAGATGCACGCATTGTGTGCAGCGTTGGTGTCTAACAGGAATGGGGCACACATTCTGTTAGTGAGAGGCCTCTCCTAGTGGGTCATGTTCTATAAACCCACTAGGCTCCCTCACTTATCACTAACTCATATTCTCTCCTCTCTCTCTCCTAGGGTATATATACCCCTCCTCATGTACATTCTAGTTAAGGAATTCATTTCCTCTCCTTCCTCCAAGCCCTAGCATGGAGTTCAACATGGTATCAGAGCCAAGCTCTTGATCCCCATCTCTAGCCCTAAGCCTGTGTGCGGGCTTCTTCTTCTTCTTCTTCTTCTTCTTCTTCTTCTTCTTCTTCACCATCACCCTCTCAATCTTCTCCTTGCTCGCACGCAAGCAGCCGCCCGCGAGCAGCGCCCGCACGCAAGCAGCCGCCCGCGAGCAGCCGCCCGCAAGCAGCCGCCCGCGAGCAGCCGCCCGCAAGCAGCCGCCCGCGAGCAGCGCCGCGGCCCGCAAGCAGCCGCCCGCGGCGCCGCCGCAGCAACCGCCGCGAGCAGCGCCCGCGAGCAGCGCCGCACGAGCGCCCGCCGCAAGCCGCCGCCGCAGCAGCCACCCGCGAGCAGCGCACGAGCAGCGCAGCCGCCCGCAGCAGCCGCCCGCGAGCAGCGCCCGACGAGCGCCGCCAAGCCGCCGCCGCAAGCCGCCGCCGCAAGCAGCCGCCGCGAGCAGCGCGCGAGCAGCGCAGCCGCCGCAGCAGCCGCCGCGAGCAGCGCCGCGAGCAGCGCTCCCCAAGCCGCCGCCCGCAAGCAACTGTCTCCGTGTTCGACCGTGTTCGGTTCTTCGTTCGCTGCCGCTGCTGCTGTTTGCCGTCATGTCGACTACCTCCAGCATGGGCAGTGATCCGTCTGCATCCACCGCCCGACGCCAACCCAAGCAGATTTCACCGCGCTGACTTTGCCCGGGAACTCCCGTCGCCGAAAATCGGTGCTCCTCTCCCTCCGGCCCGGATAACTGCCGCCTCAGTGCTCCGAACTTGATGTCGTGGCTGAAGTTCGCCGAGTACACTCTGCGCGCCGTCTGCTCCAGAAACATCTCACCTGCCAGCCCTCCCGTCACGGACCCGCATTTCCCGGCCTGGAGTGCCGAGCAGTACTTCGCCCACTCCTGGCTCTTGACTCACACTCTCTCGGGAGGTCTATGACAAGTTCCTCCACCTGACGACTCCGCGGAGATCTGGGAGCACGCTGCCGCTACTGCGGGCATGATGCTGATGACTGGAAGATCTTTACTTTAGCCGAGCGGCGAGTGTACTCCGACATGGCACCATGTCCATTATGGACTATAGCCTTGCCCACCAAGCCCTGTGGCGAGGTGGACTATTACATGCCGGTGGGGATCCGGTGCGCGACCGCCGCCATGCTCTCAAGCTCCGCTACATGTCATTTCTCGACAAGCTGAATCCGAATATGCGGATGTCAGGCGCCGGCTCTTCACTCCCAGACTCCTCTTCCGGACTTCGATGGTCTGGTTAAGGAGTTGACGGAGGTTGAAAGCAGCCTTCGTCAACGCCCGCTGCTGGACCTGCCTGCCGAGTCCCCGGCGAGAGTGCTGCCCTCCTGTCCCGCCCTCACGGAGCAACCTCCCTTGCTGCCCAAGCCTTCTTCGGGCTCTCGGCACCGGTGGTTTGCTCCTACTGCGTAAGCCGAATCATCTTGAGGCCCGGTGCATCAAGAAATTTTTGACAGTACCGGATCCGGAGGTCGCCTCGCCGTCATCAGCTCCTGCCTCGTCGTCTCGCCGGTCCCGCAAAGCCAGAGCCCATCTTGCCCAGGCACCGGCCCCGTCGCCCTCTAGCTCCAACCATCCAGCCATGACTAATGACCAGCTGACTGCCGAACTTGCCCGTCTCAGCTCCCAGCTGGCTGCCCTGCAGACCGGGTCTTCTTCGCAGCCTACCGTGGCTCACTTCAGTGATTTCGGTGCGTTCTTCCTTCCCAAGTCAGATCAGTGGTATTGTGGACACTCGGCCCTCCAAGCTCCCTTCATTTCGGATACCACCTGGGTGCTTGATACTGGGGCCACAGAGCATATGACCCCGTTCAACCACCGGTTTCTGTCCTACGAGCGGCACCTTGGTGGTCGAGCTGTCCACACGGCGGGTGGGGGACGACTTCGCGTGACTGGTATCGGGTCGATCCATGTGGATGGCCTTGGTATCCTCCACCACGACCTTCATGTACCGTCCCTTCAGACCTTACTTATGCCACCGCAGCGACTCGTCGATGCGGTCCATTGCTCGCTCCACATTCAGTCTGATGGGATCTTTTGACTGACAAGGTGGGGAAGACTTTGCAATTAGGCGCTCGGATGGCCTACTGCTGTTGGACGAGAGGGGCGGTCGGGGACCCGGTGCAGCGGTGCTTGTTGTGATCGAGACCAGCGCGGCAGCGGCTTCTACTCACTCACCAGCGGCTCGGGCATCCGTCTTTCCATGTTTTGAAAAGACTTTTTCCGACATTGTGTACTGGCTTGGACCTCTCTTCTGTTGTTTGTGATGCATGCAAACTGGCGAAGCATCGCCGGGCCTCCTTCCCTCCGTCGACTTCTCACAGTGATGTTCCCTTATATCGCATTCATAGCGATGTATGGGGTCCGTCGCGACAGGCCAGCCTGAAGGGACACCGGTGGTTCTTGATCTTTGTTGATGAGGCCACCCGTTACACGTGGACCTACTTGTTGCCGTCCAAGAGCGCCGTCTCCTCGACTGTTCAAGCCTTCTGCACCATGCTTCAGACTCAGTTTGGCGGACTATTCAGCGGTTCCGGTCCGACAATGCGCGGGACTACGCCAACCAGGAGTTGACCTCGTATTTCACCGCCCATGGGATTCTCCACGACGTCTTGCGTGGCGGCGCCGAGCAGAATGGCCTTGCCGAGCGGCGTATTGGGTATGTCACGTCGACTGCCCGCACTCTCCTGCTGGACTACCACGTCCCGTGGACTTATTGGGGGGAAGCCGTTCTGACGAGTACTCATCTCATCAACCGGCTGCCCACCCCGACCCTCCAGTTCAGCCCTCCGCTTGACCGGTTGTCGGCTGCCTTTCCCGCCGCAGCTCCGCACTCACCTTCTTCCCGCGTCTTTGGCTGCACGGCATATGTTCATGACACGACGCCTCCTGTCGGCTGGATGCCCGGGCGCCAAATGCGTCTTTGTTGGCTACTCTTCGCCAGAAAGGGTATAAATGCCTTCATCCCTCTTCTCGTCGGTTTTTCGTCTCCGCCAATGTCACCTTCTCTGAATTTCAACCCTTCTTCTCTCCCACATCTCCTCCGGCCCCTTGGAGCCGGATCTGGTTCTGGAGCCCGCTGCTCCCTTTCCTCCCACCGCCGTCTCTCCTCCCACTGCTCCACCCTCCTCTTCTTCTCCTCCACCGGTCGGCCTTCCTTCCTCACCCATTGCGCCTACTCCATTATCTTCCTCCCGAATCCTCGCCTCCTGCTTCCGCTCCTCCCGTCTGCTGAGTCCTCGCCTTCCTCTCTTCCGCCAGCCATTTCCGAGTCGTCTTCTTCTCCTGCTGACGATGACTCCTGACTTGCCTATCGCTTTGCGTAAAGGGGTCTGCCAGTGCACCGCACTCCTTTACCCCCTCTCTCACTATCGCTCCTTCGCCAGGTTGAGTACTCCCTACCGCCTGTTTTTGACCCGCATCGACTCTGTCTTCGTTCCACGCCGCTTAACCGATGCTATCACTTGTCCTCATTGGAAAGCGGCGATGGATGAGGAGATGCGCGCCTTGCTCAAAAACCACACGTGGGATGTGGTTCCTCTCCCACCCGGGAAGACGGCCGTCTCTTGCAAGTGGGTTCACACCCCCAAGCACAACGCCGATGGCTCCTTGGAACGCCGCAAATCGCGGCTCGTGGCTCGTGGCTTCACTCAGTCTTACGGCGTCGACTACTTCGAGACATTTTCTCCGGTCGCGAAGATGGACACCGCCCGCCCTCCTGGCGCTGGCCGCTCATCATGGGTGGTTGATTCGCCAGTTCGACGTTAAGAACGCCTTCCTTCATGGCGATCTTACCGAGGAGGTCTACATGCATCATCCTCCGGCTACCCTCTCGGCCTCCGGGACCGTCTGCCGACTGCGGAAGTCCTTGTATGGACTGGAAGCAGTCACCGCGATGTGGTTCGGCCGCTTCAGCTCCGTCATGCGCGGCGAAGGTACACCCAGAGCAATGGGAAGCCACTCTTCTTCCGTCACGCCCGGCCGGGTCGCTATCCTGGTCGTTTATGTGGACGACATCCTGATCACCGGTCGGACACTGCCGAAGCTTCACGCCTCAGCCGCTCCCTTGCCCGCGAGTTCGAGATCAAGGCCCTTGGTCAGCTCCGGTACTTCTTGGGGCTCGAGGTGGCCTACTCGGCTCGTGGTATCTTCATCAGCCAGCAGAAATATACGGTGGACCTGCTGACTTTGACGGGTATGACCGACTGTGCTCCTGTGAAGACCCCCATCGACCCCAACGTCAAGTTGGGCGCCGGGGGTGACTCTCCGCCGGTCAGCACCCATCAATATCAGCAGTTGGTGGGGAAACTTCTCTATCTGACCCACACGCCGTCCCGACATCAGCTATGCAGTTAGCCTTCTCGTCAGTTCATGCATGCTCCGCATGAGATTCATCGTCAGGCAGCTCACCGGGTGCTCGCGCACTGAAGGGCTGTCCCGGGAAGGGTTTACTCTTCCCCCGGAGCTCAGAGCCGACTGTAAAGGTATATACAGACGCTGACTATGCAGGCTCGACTGTGGACTACCGGTCTACCACCGGTCTTTGCATCTTTGTCTTCGGGGGCCTTGTGAGCTGGAAAAGCAGCAAGCAGGATCGTGTCTCCCGTTCGAGTGCAGAGGCGGAATACCGGGCACTTGCGGAGGGGGCCTCGAGGCTCAGTGGATTCACGGGTGCTCCGCGAACTTCGGCCGAGTACACCCGGCCGATCCACTTTTATTGTGACAACAAATCGGCTATTGCCTTGGCTCAAAATCCGGGCCAGACGGGTCGCATCAAGCACATGGAGATCAACCGCTACTTCTTCAAGGAGCGGATGGACGAGGGCTTGTTCGACTTGTCTTTCGTGCCGTCATCCGACCAGGCGGCTGATGTTCTCACGAAGGGATTATCAAATCCTCTCCTTGTTCGTGCTACCTCCAAGCTTGGCATGGATGACATCCATACCTCGCTTGCGGGGGGCTGTTAGTGAGAGGCCTCTCCTAGTGGGTCATGTTCTATAAACCCACTAGGCTCCCTCACTTATCACTAACTCATATTCTCTCCTCTCTCTCTCCTAGGGTATATATACCCCTCCTCATGTACATTCTAGTTAAGGAATTCATTTCCTCTCCTTCCTCCAAGCCCTAGCATGGAGTTCAACACATTCGGTAGACGGAGGGCCTGTTTTCTCAGGTCGAAACAATTCAAACCCAAAAGTTTTTAACAACAAGAGGGAGACGGCCGTTCAGGCATATGCAGGCTGCAAATGCAGTTGAAAATAGAGCTGGCTCCCTCATAGGATTTACATATGTTTGTTGTGAATGGTCAGATTCTTTTGGAACTTTATAGAATCCATCTCCTTATCCCACTAGGACCACGTGGAGCGTTTTTCTTGCTATGGTTTCTAGGAGCAAAAAGGTCAGCGCAGAAGCGGTGGTATCATATGTGCTCGCGTTGTGAAAATTCCGTGCCAGTAATTCTTAGAGTCGTGCGCTTTGTATTTCTGTCGCAGCTGTGCTACACCGCTCGTGGAGGTCCATTATGAAGTGTGAGGGATGCCCAACCTATGTGGCAGTCCTGTGCCTTAGGATTATGATTTTGTGGTCAAGTTGCATGCATTGTGTGTGGCGTTGGTGTGTAACTTGAATGAGGCACCCATTCTGCACACGGAGGACCTGTTTTCTCGGGTCAAAACAGTTCTTGTAGGGCTGAGGTACCGCCCAACAGTCTTGAACAACCAGAGGGAGGAAGCGGTTCAGGCATATGCAGGATGCAAGTGTAGTTGAAAATAGAGTTGACTCTTTTACAGGATCTAAATCTTTTCCCTCTGAACGGTCAGATTCTTTCGGAATTTTCTAGAATCCATCTCCCTATCCCACAAGGACAAAGTGGAGCTCTTTTCATGCTACAGTTTCCGGGAGAAAAAATGTCACCGTGAAAGTGGTGGTATCCTTTGTGTTTGCACTGTGGAAATTCCGCGATTGTAATTCTTAGAGTTGACCGCTTCGTATTTGTGTCGCAGCAGTGCTCCATCGCTTGTGGAGGTCCATTATGAGGTGTGCTGGATGAAGATAGCATCCTTATGCAACCACAAGCCAGCTTGAAGACCTCCCTATGCCAGGAGTCTTGCAATGACAACACGCACAGACGTCCTTGTGATGTAGGAACAGTGGCGACTCCACAAATGGTGACAACCCCACATGCATGGGTGCTGATGCTGACAGTTCGGTGCGGAAGACATCGTCAAACCACAAATGATGGCGAGTCTTGCAGGAATGGTGACACCACAGGTGACTTCATTCAACTACTTTCACGTAGTTGACGATTCTCAATGCTCGAGCACACCAGCAATAACAACAAAGACTTCTACAGGTTCTGCCGATGCTTTAATACCATGTTTGGCTTAGGTCAATTGACACCTTTTTTGAAAGGGATAATACTTTTAATCCATCCTTTAAAATGAAAGATTGAAAAAATTAAATCAAAACAGTAGATTGAAAATCACGTAAAAAATTATTAACAAAGTACGCACCCAAACAGGTCATCAAAGTTGATTACAGGTAGATCGTATCCATGTCTTTGAGGAAATGCACAGAAAAGTGAGCAGGCAAGGAAAGCTGCGATCAGCTCCTAAAATTGAGAAGATTTTTAGTGACATTCATACAAAAATATAAATATAGCGCAATGATAATTCAAAAAAATGCAGTAGAAGCAACTGCAGAAGAGACAATTCAATTCTATGTCAAAAGATTCAAAACAAATGCAACAGGTCGGTCCTTCCCAGCTTACAGCCAAAGGAAGATAATGTTAGGAACCCATTAAGAGTGTATCAGAGGAAAGCCCACGGGCAGCAATTGGGCCCACGTCCTGCACAAGGCAACGAAGCAGAGCCCAATAGGATGGATACCACAGGAGCAACATCCACCCTAAGAGGACGGTTAGGGGAAGCAGAAGGCAAACAAGAGTCGGTAACTCAACCCCCCTCCCACTTCCTCATGACCTGCTTCTCCCTGCTAAGCCCTAACCTTTTTTCTTCATTTCTTCCTTTTTCCTTTTTCTAGACAGCCTAGTGCACGGAGTCCAGTGCACGGAGAAGGCAGCCCAGTGCCTAGTCGCGCAGGAGACAACTCCCTAAGAGCCCACCGGTGACCCTCCCTTCCCTTTCTGAATTGTCAAGCAACAACGGAGTATTTGGACCAAGCTCCATAAAAATCGCTACATGTTAGGGAAAGGGTGCACGGGGTTCTGACAGATTAAATCCGGCTATACACAATTTGCAATGGAATCTGTCGAGTAACATCATCGCCCTCCTCTCGATTAGAGTAGACTCAAACAAAAACAAACCTCTTTAACCCAAATCGTAGAGGGTAGCAAGACCCCATCAACCAAATTGGGATAGCCGACCTCATTGAGGCTCACTGGTTGTTATGATGGGCTATCCTGAGGGGCTTTTTAAGATGGACCTCACAGGAATTACAAGGAGAGATAGAAAAACAAGAAATTTAAGTCGTACAGCTGAAAGATTCAGTAGGAAAATCTCCCATGCTTCTCATTGATTTGAGGAACAGCAGGACTCTGACACATGAAATATTTCAACAATTCGCCAACTCTATCACATTAGCTGAAAGATCCAATCTGATCAATCCGCCCAGTCCACTATGGACCCAACCAGTAATCCAACACAGTGGGTTGATCAATACCTTTGTGCACGCCTGTGGATTGATCAACATACTGCATCATGGAGCGATCAAATCCATGATGAACCCGGTCGATCGGATTAGTGGAGCCCACTTAAATCTCTGGGCAATGAGACATCAGGTTTATTGACAAAAAAGAATTCCAGGCACGATATCGAGCTCACAACATGGCTCCCATATTTCCTTTTAAATCCAGCCGAGCCACATGGCAACCCCCAATTGGACGCTCGGAACCATTCAGTTTCATGGGCTGATCAGAGCAAAGAGACCAATCAATTTTTACTTCTGATCGACATTAGAACGGCCTTATTGATTGGATTGGCCCATTGGGCTCCATCGTGATTCAGCTGATATGATCGATTGAATCTTTCCTGCAGATCATAGTAACAGCTCATGGATAAATCTGACTGTTTTGATCACATCTGATCCGACCCAGTTCCCAACACAGTATCTTACGAGATTTTACCAGAACTTGTGGATGGAAGTCTGAGTTAAATTATGGTCATTTTGAATTTTCCAGCATTTGATCCGGGATAAATAAGAAAGCAACATAATTCAAAAAATATAACAAAAAATTGAACTATAAAATAGCTATTTTTTCATCGAAGGAGCCCTCCAAACGATCAGGACGAGAGAGAGGAGGGTTCAGACAAAACAATCGCCATAAGATGATGCGTTAAAACAAATACACCATTAACACATCGAGATAGCAATGTAATAAAGGAATACTCACCTGGCTGAGGAACACAATCCCTGCTTCTTGAGGATAGAGCACCCGGAGTCCAGCATTACCCGAACCAAATGCCCGATCTGAATCTCTGTAGTGGACTTCCAACAGAGAGGGCAATGACAACAGCAACCGAGCCAAAAAAGGAACCACATCCGCGAACCACCTCCTCGCGCGTTCAGGAAACATCAACTACAAACCAAAACGCAAAAACCTAGATCAACTACAGCCAGCAAATCAAAAAACAACACAAAAAAAAGGCATCATCGGGAACCTCGTCAAAGTAGAAGGCATAGCCGTGCGCCGCATTGGAGGCCAATCCTTCTTCAGAGAGGCCGAGAGATGCCCTAAGTCGGACGATCGCGTGAAATAGAACCGTCCCGGAGTCAATTTTGCTGATGCTTGGCCCCATGGAAAGGGAATTGAGGCAATCTACAGCATTGGGCGGCCAGAAAAGCTCGGAGGATGCCTGCGACAGCGGCAACAGGGGGAGAATGGACTGCAAATCTTGCCTGTTCTCCATCGCCAGCAGAAGACGTAGGCTCGTTGGCTATGGCGAGAGGAAGGTACTCTACTCTTCTCGCTGAGGAAGGAATCAAACCGTTGGTCCCGGTTTTCATACGGGGGCTATTTATATATATATGCATTGGAGCGAACCAGACGACAAGACCCGATTTAGAGGTTTATTTCTTTTTCTGATATCGCCCAATTATGGTCGGTTTTTTGGTTTCCTGGAAAAAAAATTCAAACTTTCTCGAACGTTGCCCAAAGTTCTGGCCAATCTCTCTCTCTCTCTCTCTCTGTGTCTCTGTGTCTCTTTCTCTCTCTGTGTCTGTCTGTCTGTCTGTCTTTTTCTCTCTCTCTATCTCTGTCTCTCTTTTTCTGCCTCTCTCTCAGTCTCTCTCTCTCTCTCTCCCTCTCTCTCTCTGTCTCTCTCTCTGCCTCTCTCTCTCTCTCAGTCTCTCTCTGCCTCTCTCTCTCTCTCAGTCTCTCTGTCTCTCTCTGCCTCTCTCTCTGTCTCTCTCTCTCTGTCTATCTCTGTCTCTCTCGGTCTCTCTCTCCCTCTCTCTCTCAGTCTCTCTCTCTCTCTCTCTGTCTCTCTCTCTCTCTCTGTCTATCTCTGTCTCTCTCGGTCTCTCTCCCTCTCTCTCTCAGTCTCTCTCTCTCTCTCTGTCTCTCTCTCTCTCTCTCTGTCTCTCTCTCTCTCTCTCTCTCTCTCTCAGTCTCTCTCTCTCTCTCTGTCTCTCTCTCTCTCTGTCTTTCTGTCTCTCTCTCTCTCTCTCTCTCTCTGCCTCTGTGTCTGTCTGTCTGTCTTTCTGTCTCTCTCTCTGCCTCTCTCTCTGTCCGTCTCTCTCTCTGTCTCTCTCTGTTTGTCTCTCTCTATCTCTCTCTCTCTGTCTTTCTGTCTCTCTCTCTCTCTCTGTCTCTCTCTGTCTTTCTCTGTCTCTCTATGTCTCTCCCTGTCTCTCTGTCTCGCTCTCTCTCTGTCTCTCTATCTCTCTATCTCTCTCTGTCTCTGTCTGTCTGTCTGTCTGTCTGTCTTTCTGTCTGTCTCTCTCTATGTCTCTCCCTGTTTGTTTCTCTCTCTGTCTCTCTCTCTCTGTCTCTCTCTCTGTCTCTCTCGGTTTGTTTCTCTCTCTCTGTCTCTCTCTCTCTGTCTCTCTCGGTTTGTTTCTCTCTCTCTGTCTCTCTCTCTGTCTCTCTCGGTTTGTTTCTCTCTCTCTCTCTCTCTCTTAGTCTCTCTCTGTCTCGATCTCTCTCTGTCTCTCTATCTCTCTATCTCTCTATCTCTCTATCTCGCTCTGTCTCTCTCTCTGTCTCTCTCTGTCTGTCTCTCGCTCTCTGTCTCTCTCTGTCTGTCTCTCGCTCTCTGTATCTCTCTCTCTGTCTCTCTCTATCTCTCTCTATCTCTCTCACTGTCTTTCTGTCTCTCTCTCTATGTCTCTCTCTATCTCTCTCTCTCTCTCTCTCTGTCTTTTTGTCTCTCTCTCTCTGTCTCTCTGTCTCTCTCTCTGTCTCGCTCTCTCTCTGTCTCTCTATCTCTCTCTGTCTCTCTCTCTCTCTTTGTCTCTCTCTCTCTCTTTCTCTATCTCTGTATCTCTCTTTCTATCTGTAGTAGTTATGAAATTGGAGCATTGAGAAAATCGTAGAAAATCTGCAAGGGTTTCTTTACTGTTTTTTTAATCTGGGATTCAGTTAAATAGCCAGAGACTTGTTTATTTTTTATTTAAAAGTGTTGATTAACTGCCACTTAATCTGACCTGTCGCTAGATCAATGAGAGTTTATAAAGTAGAAATAAACATTTCATTACTTCGATGTCATTCCCGCGTAGTATTTGTCACGAAATGTTGTACAATTTGCAAGGATCATCAACTATATAATATTTTAGAATTTAAAATATTTGTTGTTATTATTAAGTGAACATAGCAAACAAGATGAATACAATGGCAATGATCCAAAAACTGATAGTATGTATTTGAGGAACAGTGTGTTTCTTTTCAGCTTGTCATCCTGATAACATGCATTATCAAGTCAAGATCTCATCTTATTATTTCTTTATACCCTAATCATAGTTGGAAGACCCCCTTGATACAGCTAGGGACTACTTTTGTAAACCATCTAAAACATAATCCATTGGTTTTCCATGCATTTATACACATACAGTTATTTCTAATCAATTCACTCTTTAAGATTAATGACTCCCCAAATTAGCATTCAAATAATTAATCAAAGTTTAAGTGCCAATACCATTGATTCTACACAAATTATTCCATTTAATGCATTTAGTTTGGCTCCATTATATTTCCTTCAAAATCTTTATTGTAACCCCCGGAACAGAATCCCAATGTACCTTGAGAAGAAAATTTTGTTATGGAAATGATCTATTTCTTTAAAAGGTTGTTTGTTACTTTCAGGATAACTTCTAATACTGTGAATATTAGTTATGCCTCAGTGAAGAGACACTTAAAATTACCCCCCATACCTTTCTTCTTCCTAGTTGATTGTCCTTCATTTATATGCGAGAGAAGCGTTTCATTTAAAAACCTATATTAACCATTGTGATAAGAATCAAAGATAATTTTATATCAGTTATTAAATATTCTTCTTAAGTTCATTATTCTAGTTTTTTTTCTTTAGTTAAGACACATTTTTTATGGGGCGTTATTAATATTAGATTGTTATTAGAAATTTTAAGTTTGTATGTCTTTGAAGGCCTCTTCTTAATACAACATAAATAGTGCACAAATTTTCTCTAATGCCCTTCAGCTTAAGGGGGTTCAAGGTATTTTCCTTTTTCTTTCCAAGGTTTGTTTAATATATTTTTCTACATAAATTAAAATAAGAATGTTGGTCATGACTAGAATCCAAAAGTGGTATTAGAGCCAGGTTCATACTATTATCAACATGATAATGACATCCTGGCTAGATTAGGAACAATATGCGAAAAATGATTTATTTCCAGCTTGTGGTGAATGCCTACTATATCTTCTTGTACCAACATTGGGAGTGACGATAGCCACCGCTTGATATTTTATTTCCCTTGTATCCACATCATGGAAAGCGTGAGAAGTAAGCCATATGATTTCGGACAAGTAAAATAGGATAAGTTTCCAAAAATAAGCACAAGCATGACTGGAATAATAAAGGTAGGTATGAAATTCGTGTAGCTGCAATGTTTAAACATAAGTGAAACATTTTTTGTGATTTATTTGATAATCAATACCAAAATATAGAACTTTGATGTATGGATGCAACTATAATACCATGCTTATGAAAGATCCTGCCTTATCTCTATCAGTTTTGTTGCGTTAAGAATACATGATCTGAACTTTTGAAAGAGAAAAAACCTCAACACTCATTTGCAAGTCTGCATCCATGGGTTCACACTTACATTTTACATGACATGGAAGCTAGAATAGATTTCATGGGACAATTCTTTGAGTTTTATTTGAGAGTAACGTGCATGATGGCCACTATACTATCAACCAATGAAAGCACACAGCAGAATGCATCATCGAGTGATGCCAATTACTTGTACATAACATAACTCAACCAATTCTCAGGATACGAAAGATACAAAGAGGTATCTTCACATATTATATGCATCACACCCAGAAGTTATGATTAGATCAAGGATATAACTAAATATAGAAATTAGGATTAATTATAAAATGGCAACACAAATCTAGAAGTCACAAGTAAATCTAGAAATTAGTTTCACAAAACTAGATGATTAGATTCAACATAGATGAAGATTATATTTCATATTTATTTAATTTTTGATTAAATATATCATTTATGATACTAAAACAGTTCCTGACCTTAATCTTTGTTTACACGTATCTCGAAGTCACACCCAATCTGTCTACTCTATTTTCGTATTTCATTATTTATGTTAGTATAAGTGGGTATGGTATGACACAATAATGGAGGGGTGAGATATGTTCTTTAAATTTCATTAACTCTAATGTGGTTAACTAAGTAAAACATGGTTTATTTATGCAGGGAATAATATAGAGAATAGTTTAGACTCAATTATGTTCTTAAGACAGCTTAGGCTAGTCCTCAATGATTGCTTAGGCTAGTCCTTAATGCTCTTTGGGAGTTTCCAAATGAGGTGATGATGACCCTTAACTGAGCTTGTGCGAATGCTTCCCAACATCATGTCTTCTTCCACATCATCTAGCTCTGATGACAATAATAAAGATGTGATGGTTGAAACATTACCTCAATGGTTGATGATGATGTAAGAGTGCAAGTGTCTCTGTTGATGTGGTATGAAAGATAATTGGGACCTCTCAATTTGTGACAGGACATGATTGTTGGCGCTGATCCTAACTATTTTAGAATTTTAAAATATGGAATTGTGGGTATGGATGACTATAATTCATGATAGAATAACTTAAAATGTTAAAACTATTTATACATTATATAACAGATACCATAGCATGAATAATGTATGGTATAAAATAGTGTATGATCGATATTTCGTTATATGCGAGTATGAAGAATTTTTTATTTTTTAAAAAACAGGGAAAAATGATTAATTAAAGTAATAAATGTAAGTGTGTTGATTCAATGGGTAATTATGTAACAAATTAGTATCTTTTCAGATTATGGGAATTTAATCATACAAATAAGTAGTGGTAATTTGAAAATATTTGATGATTTAATATTTATAACACTGTAATCATACAACATTTACTATTCCATACTTTTAATACAATTTTCTCAAATAAGTATAAAACATCTATAGAGGTATTATAAATGCATGTGTTGGGTAATGGGCTGATATATTATGGAATATAATTTTATTTTGTGAATATTTTTATTTTAGAATCATGGGACCAACATCATTTATTATAAGAAAGAGTTTTAGGAAAATTTTACGTTCAGATATTGACTAAAGGATACTTATACAAAATTTTGTGACATTCTATTCAGGCCACAATTAATTCTATGAATAACAGCATATGTATTTTGAATTTTTCTAGAGTTTCTTGATTTTCTTTATTTTTCTCAAATTTTTTGGGAATGAATTACTTGAAAAATAGTTTTTTATAGAATAAATAAAATTTCTGGAATTCTTTAAACATCTAATATATTTATTGAAACTAAATGGTGGGTGTGCTTTTCATTTGGCCTTGTGCCAGTTATAATTCGGTATTTCACTAAACTAATGAGTTTACTAACTAATTATTATTCAAAGTTAAAAATGACCAATTTGGAACAAATCATTTTTTTTAAAGTTTGCATTTCATTCCTTTTTCAATCCATTTGGCTGGATTGTTAAAATGACTCCGATAGAGGGGGAAAAGGTTTTTGAATTTAGCTTAACCCTAGTTGGCAAGGAAGGACACATCAAGCTGCTGAACTCTAACATTTCTGGACTTCTTGAGTTAATCTGGTGGTTGTTTCTTCCCCTCTTCATCTTGTTCTTGTCTGTTGCGAAAACGCCAAGCATGGGTGAAATATTTGTGCTCTAGGAAGAGTTATTGAGGGGAGATTATCACATTAATTCTATAGTTCAATCTCAAATAAAATAAAAAATGAGATAAATTATCCACCATTCAATGGATCATGTTTATATCAAGTCCATTGTTACCTAAATCTTATTCAGTATTCCTATTCCCCTTCATGATCTTGCTTCCTCTGAGGGAGGATCAAGATCAAGAAGGATTAGCATTCCTATGGTTGCATGCTTTTCCTTAGATTTTTTTGCATCTTAATATCTATCAATCTTCCACTTGGGCAAAGCCAATCACCATTGTTCATTAATCCAATTGTTTTGTAGTCACACTTAGAAAACATTGAGAGATAAGGGCTTATATAGTGGGTTTGCTGTCTTGTCAGTTAAGGAACCCTTTTTATCACAATAACTCCTTACACAATGCTCTCCCTAATTAAATGAAAGTGCCTTATCACGTGATTACATTTGTGATGATACTAAAACTTTTTATATTGTGTTATTCCATCATTGTGATCCCTAATTAAGATCAAATGAACAAATAAGGATAGGGATGAATTTCTTCAACCATACTATTACCTTGGAAGCTTTGGCTAGTGGAATGTACTTAGCTTCTATTGTCAGCTCAATGGTAGTGATCCATTTGGAGCCTTTTAAGATACTGCGTATCGGTGCAAAGAGAGATCAAGATGTAGATGTGCTATCATCTGGCTCTATCTAGTAATTTGAATTAGTAAAACCATCAAAGTTAAGCTCCTCTCCTCCATGAATTAGACATAAATCTTTTGTTCTTCTCAACTAGTCGAGGATACATTTCACCATTAACCAATGTTCCTCTATTTGGTCTGGTTGAAATCTACTCATAACACTTGGATCACGTACGACATCAAGTTTTGTACACAGTCATTCAGACATGATTAATCTAATAGCTGAATCATATGGGACTTTCACCATCATTAATCTATGTGCATGCTCCTTAAATACTTGAACTCCATGTCTTAGTTTCATGATACCTCACTAAGAGTTCTCCATGTCAAACCTTTTGACAATTGCGTCCATGTATATAGTTGGAGATAATCCAAGCAATGTCCATGATCTATCTTGATAAATATGTATTCCAATTAAGTTAGATACTTATCCCAAAGATTTCATGAACAATTTATTGGACATACATGCATTGATTGATCATAAAATTCCTACATCAGTCCAAATGAGTAGAATGTCATCCACATAAATGCAGAAAAGTGATTGCATTCTGACTGGTCTTTTTGTACACACAAGGTTCGTCTTCATTCTAAACAAAGTCACAAGATCTGATACCCTCATCAAATCATAGATTCCAACATCTCAAAGCTTTATTTAAGCTTTAAATTGATCTTTCCAACTTGCACACTTTAAATTTATATTTGAGAAAAAATTAAGTGCTCAAGTTGAAACTCTTTGGACACATAAGCCTCTAGTTATATCATATGAACATCTTCCTCAAGGATTCCATTATGAAAAGTCACATTGACATCATCAGCCAGATCTCATAGACATAGTCCACTCCTTGACTTTTATGATATCCTCTCACGACTAACCTTGCCTAGAAGTGTTAACCTATCCATATACATCAATATTTTTTCTGAAAGATCCACTTACAGTCCACGGATGCTATACTGTGCACGGAAGGAATTTCAAAATTTATACCATCTTGCAATTTCTATTAGTTGAAATTTTGAACCATCTCGTAGGTTAGAGGATCATCATCCTTAAGATTTAGTCTTTTGACTTCAGCTGATGCAATTAGTCCAACATAATGATCTAGTTGTCGCACTACTCCACTTGCATGGCTCTTCTTTCTATGATTGAACATGCTCAGGAACTATTACATCATTCCATGACATACTATTTATTTTCTAAATTAGAATTTTTTCCAGTACTATTTTACTCCCACTATATTCTCATTGACTATACATCCTCCGAGAAGATGGTACCTTTTTCAGGCAAAACTATTTGTTCCCAAAGGAGGTAAAAGCAGTATTTATGTGTTTCTTTTGGATATCTCACAAATCTACATAGCTCAGTCTATGTTTTCCAATTTCCCTAGGTCATACCTCTTTCCATGGGAAAGACATCTCCACATGGGCTAATTTACTCTTGGATTCAGGGGTGACTGTTAGTATCCTATCTAGAGCTTTATTTTTCATATTTAAAACTGGGGATCTTGGAACTGTATGCATGGATTTATTGCTATCTAATGGATCTGGTGAAATTCTTATGAAAGGTTGAAATGATATCACGGTTAGAATTAACAACTGTAGCTTGTGTGTTTACTTATTGTGGCAGATATGATGTGAGAATAAATTTTAGTCATTTGATTACTACCTTGGGTCACCACTTTTTGGCCACATCAAAGGAAACTAGTGACTGGGAATATGAACTTTTGAGTTCAACATACACGGAGGGAAAATTGAGCTAACCTTTCTAGTCCATAGAAATTCCCAAGGAAAATTAACAAGAGCTACGCACAAGTGAACTATTTGAGGATGATGTAGAGGAACCAAGAAGATTTTTTACAGGTTCAACATTGGGACCATGAAGAAGAACCAGGTTATTTCTTCAATCTTCATAAAGAGCCTCTTAACCAAGTCCTATACCTTGAACCCGTACCTTGTTGATTGAAATATGGTTTTCAGACTCTAACAAATCACTTATTGTTTATCATATCCTCTAATCTCACATCTGAGAAGGAATGTAATCTCCTGAATGTTTCAGATATCCCTTACAGGATATGGGTTGGACATTTGATGATATTAAAGGATTTTGTTCTCGTGTTTGTGAAAGTACATATTTGTAGAAGGATCCAAGCCTCATTGTGGGTGTCAAGGAAGGATAGATCATTAAAAAGAGATATTCTGAAATAGATGCTGGTATTTTTTTACGATATTTATTCAGTTCATGGATTCATCAAGTTCATGTGGTCCTTAAAAATACAGGGTTACAGTTACAGTAAGTGAAAATGTAAAGATGTTCAAATATTAGTTCACACATGTTGGAAAATTAAATACTGTGACTAAGGCAGATCATTATCCTTTAACTTTTCTTTAAAAATATTGGAGAAACTGTTAGGACTGAATTTATTTTATTTTATTCGGGTTATAATCAAGTTAACATTGACTTTGATTACTAAGATAAAACAACATTGACATGTCCTGTAGGAACCTATGGATTTTCATGAATGCCTCTCAGTTGATGTCCTATTCATGTCACATTAAAAATGTTACAAGTGAAGTGTGTTGAGATTTTGTTGGAAATTATCTTGAAATATTCATACATGAATTTTCTGCTTTTGCAAAGCTTTTTAAATATTTTCTACCTTATGTAACAAAAGTCCTTCAAAAATTCATTGAAAATAATCTGGGTCTCATTTGGGATAAATCTCATTCCATGTTACATGAGAGTATAGTTTTGGGGAATCAAGTAAGCATGGCCTGGAAGTGGAGAAGGCCAAGGTAGAAATCATTCAGTAGCTTCCTCTCCCCATTAACCTAAGGGAACCTCGGGTTAAGAAGTTACAATATTTTCTGGAAAGTAATATTGTTCAAATCATATTGCTTTGACATTTTTACCTAATAAAAGAAAGTTAAGCCTAGGTTAAGAAGTTCAATCTTATTATTTGAAGATTTTGACACAAGTTAAAGAAAAAAAATTATGAAAATGAGGTTGCTGACCACCTTTCCAATAAAACAGTAGCAGATTAATGTTCTATCTATACATATTTCCTAATGACCACTTACTAACTAATCAAGGGAAAGATGTAAGTTTGTTTGTATATATTGTGAATTATTTTGTTTCATGTGAAGCTCTCACAGGTTAGATATTTAATAAATGGAAATGATCCATTTAGGACATTATATTCTATTATCGGGTAGACCAAATTCCTAGAAGATTTCTGACATAATAAAAATGTACACTGGTGCTAGAAGTTTGCTGTTCAGAACATGATGGAGGACATTTTTCATGCAACATCACAACTCAAAGGTATTAGAAAGTAGCTTTTATTTTCTGATGCTGTCTAAAGATGCCCATGATTTTTTATCTGAATTATTTAAATCTTGATAAGAAAGATGAGATGCCTCAGAAACCCATCTTGAGGTTAACATTTTTGATTTATGGGGTATCAAATTGAGAGGTCAATTCCTAATTCAAATGGATGTGAGTATATCTTCACAGCTGTGGAGTATGTCTCTCAGTGGGTGGAAGTAGTAGCATCTAGATTTGAATATCGGAAATCAATAAGTAAAATTTTTGGAAAAAATGTTTTTACAATGTTTGAATGTATTAGACCATTAGATGTGATGGGGCATCACATTTCACTAAATTAAATTTTAGTTTTTTTCTGAAAAAATTGATGTGCAGCACAGGTTACCACACCTTATAATCTTAAAGCAGATAACTCACTTTAGCTTTCAAACATATAAATTGAGAAGATTTTGAAGAAGTTTATAAGCCCTGATAGAAACGATTGGTGATGGAAATTAGACAAACCATTAAAATCCTAGGAAACTGCTAATAAGACGCTATGTAGAGTTGGAGGATAAAGTCCTCTCTTCCAGAGTAACCTGTGGTAAGGGAACCATCTTCGTGTGGAATTAGAAGATAATGTCCCCTAAGCTATAAATAAACTAAATCTTCCCTTGAGAATGGATAAACTAGTAGAATGCGGCAAAGAGCACACGGCGTACAATAAATAAGAGATGATGATTCAAAGAACTCAAAGACTTACAAGTCCAAGATCCAAGGAGGCAAACATTTAGGGAACAAAATAAAGTTTAACTTTTTCAAACAAGGTTTAGATTATTTTCTGGAAAGATAAAACCACGATGGGAGGGGACATTTACTTTTCGTAAGTTTATTGATGTAGTGTTGTTCTTATTAATATTCCAAATACATGCTTCGGCTTTACATGTAATTGAAAATGATCAACCTTATACGCAGAAAACCAGTACATAACTTTAAGTCCATATCTCTTGAAGAACCTCCTGACAAATAGAAAAGAAGATAATACCAATTTTGGCCCTATTTCCCTTTTTTTCTTTTGAAATGTTACTTTTAATGAATAATTTTTTTTACTATTTTCAAGTAAATGGATCATTTTGAAGCACAACAACACACAGATTGAAGGTGAATGCATGGAGGGAAAACACTCCATCAGTTTACAATTCTTAAATTTTTAATGTTTCCCTCTCATGGCATAGAGGACAATGCATTAAATGAACAAGTGGGAGCAGAATTTCAGTTTCTATTTAAAAGATAAAAAAATCATTAATTTAAATAAACTGGGAGTAATTTTTTTAAAATATTGCAGGTTTTAAAAATCCTGACTTGAAGAGCTCATCATATGCGTTAATTACACTAACATGTATAGTAGTTATACTCTTTAAGTGGATCAATAATATTTTAAAAAGATACCAATTATTATTTTAAATCACATTTATGAGATCACCATCTAGTAAGGATATCTAGTGAAATTGGTTGGGAAATGAAAAATACTATGCGCAGATAGAAAAGATATTGAGTGAATGAGCATAGGAGCCCTTCCACCTCACATGATGGATATCCAATCCAACTTATGTGTCTAACCATTCACTATAATGAACTCTAAGAGGGTAAAACCGTACAAGTATGCCTATCTTCAAGTCTTAGGCATACAATGTCATCTCTTTCAGTGACCCTAACCTGTTTTTTCTTATTTTCTTACATATACTTAGCCTCTTTGCCCTTATCCTGGCCTACCTTATCAAATAGGCCATGCTTATACCCTGTTACTGATATGCTTACTTTAAATATGATGTGAGGTGATGGTAAGTACTGATTTTTAAATAATGTGTTTGTGTGTGTGAGGGAGAGATAGAGATAGAAAGAGAAAAAAGAAAGAGAAAGAGATAGAGAGAGATATAGAGAGAAAGAAAGAGAGAAAGAAAGAGAGAGATAGAGAGAGATAGAGAGAGAAAGAAAGAGAGAGATAGAGAGAGATAGAGAGAGAAAGAAAGATAGAGAGAAAGAAAGAGAGAGATAGAGAGAGAAAGAAAGATAGAGAGAAATAAAGAGAGAGATAGAGAGAGATAGCGAGAGAAAGAGAGAGAGAAAGAAAGCGAAAGATAGAGAGAGAAAGAAAGAAAGATAGAGAGAAAGAAAGCGAGAGATAGAGAGAGAAAGAAAGAAATATAGATAGAAAGAAAGCGAGAGACAGAGGGAGAAAGAGAGAAAGATAGAGAGATAAAGAGAGAGATAGCGAGAGAAAGAGAGAGAGAGAAAGAAAGCGGGAGACAGAGAGAAAGATAGAGAGAGAAAGAGAGAAAGATAGAGAGAGAAAGAGAGAGAGAGAAAGAAAGCGAGAGACAGAGGGAGAAAGAGAGAAAGATAGAGAGAGAAAGAGAGAGATAGCGAGAGACAGAGAGAGAAAGAGAGAAAGCGAGAGACAGAGAGAGAAAGAGAGAAAGAGAGAGATAGCGAGAGAAAGAGAGAGAGAGAAAGAAAGCGAGAGACAGAGAGAGAAAGAGAGAAAGATAGAGAGAGAAAGAGAGAAAGATAGAGAGAGAAAGAGAGAAAGATAGAGAGAGAAAGAGAGAGATAGCGAGAGACATAGAGAGAAAGAGAGAAAGCGAGAGACAGAGAGAGAAAGAGAGAAAGATAGAGAGAGAAAGAGAGAAAGATAGAGAGAGAAAGAGAGAAAGATAGAGAGAGAAAGAGAGAGATAGCGAGAGACAGAGAGAGAAAGAGAGAGAGAGAGAGAGAGAGAGAGAGAGAGAGAGATAGCGAGAGAAAGAGAGAGAGAGAAAGAAAGCGAGAGACAGAGAGAGAAAGAGAGAAAGATAGAGAGAGAAAGAGAGAGATAGCGAGAGACAGAGAGAGAAAGAGAGAAAGCGAGAGACAGAGAGAGAAAGAGAGAAAGAGAGAGATAGCGAGAGAAAGAGAGAGAGAGAGAAAGAAAGCGAGAGACAGAGAGAGAAAGAAAGAAAGATAGAGAGAAATAACGCGAGAGACAGAGAGAGAAAGAAAGAAAGATAGAGAGAAATAAAGAGAGATAGAGAGAGAAAGAAAGAGAGATAGAGAGAGAATGAAAGAGAGATAGAGGGAGGGAAAGAAAGAGAGAGATAAAGATAGAGAGAGAAATAGAGAGAGATAGAGAGAGAGAGAAAGAGGGAGAGAGAGATAGATAGAGAGAGAGAGAGAGATACAGACGAAGAGGTGGAAGAGAGTGGAAAAGAGAAAGAGAGCGAGAAGATGGGGAGAGCTAGAGAGAACGTGGAGAGAGACAGAGGAACCGGAGGATAGAGAGGGGGAGAGAGAGAGACAGCGAGACCAAGAGAGATAAAAGGGAAAGAGAGAGACCGATAGAGTCGAGAAAGATAGCCCGGAAGATAGAAAGAACAAGAGAGATAAAAGGGAAACCAAAAGGGAGACTGAGTGAAAACCAAAAGAGAGACCCAGAGAGAGAGACCAACAGATCTAAAAAGGAGAGAGAGAGAACAGAGAAAGAGAGACCAAGAGAGATAAGAGGGAGAGTGAGAGGAGAGAATGAGGGACCAAGAGAGATAATAGGCAGAGAAAGAGGAGAGAAAGAGCAGCCAAGGTAGAGCGAGTGGGAAGGAGAGAGATAAAACGGAGAGAGAAAGGAGGCAAGAGACACCGAGAGAGAGAGATCGAGAGTGATGAAAGAGAGAGCGAAAGAGAGAGAGACTGAGAGAGATAAGGCGGGCAGAGTGAGACCGAAAGAGCGAGAGGAGAGACCAAGAGAGAGAAGAGGAAAAGAGAAATGGAGGGTTCTAGTGGTATTCTATGCCTGGCTATGGTAAAAAACTTTCATAGAGTTACGCGGTCTTTGGAGAAAGTGTTATTCGTGTTCATAGATCGTTTGTGCAAACAAATCAAGAGGAGAAATGGAATGCGAATTTGGCCACGAATGTTGGGATTTCTTGATGTGCGAGCGGAAGATCCCAATTATTGAAGATCACTTCCAGCTCGGCGTACAGTAACCAAAAAGGGTTGAGGGCCAGTACATAATTATGAGTAGCACAAACTTTTAGTTTTGTTCAAAATATAGCACGCGCCAATCAGAAGACGCCATTTGGCGTCTTCTTTTTTTTGTTTGCCAGCGATGGTCCAGAAGCTGACGTGGAGTCCACCTGGTAGCCAGGTAGGCTCCACGATGGCATCCACGCCAGGTGGACTCCACGTCAGCTTCTGGACTTCGCTGGCCATTGCCGCCGCTGCCCGTCGCGGACGGCCACCGCGGGCGCCCGTCTCTGGCCGCCGCCGCCCGTCGCCGCCCGCTGCCGCCGCCCCTCGCCGCCCGCCGCCGCCGCCGCCCGTCGCCGGCCGCTGCCGCCGCCGCCGTCCGTCCGTCTTTTTCTCGCCCTCGCTCACCCTTCCCGTTTTCTCCTTCTCATCGTCTCTCCCTCTCTCCACTCGTTCTCTCTCTCTCGACCTCTCTCCCCCTCTCCTGCTCCTTCTCTCTCCCTCGCTCTCTCTCCTCTCTGTCTCACCCTCGCTCCCGCTAGTTCTCCGTCTCTCATCCCTCTCTCGTGCTCTCGTTCTCTCGTGCTCCCTCTCCCCCTTCTCTTTCTCGTTCTTTTGGTCTCCCGCGGTCGTTCTCTCCCCAAACTCTTTCTCGCCCTCTCTGTCTCTCATCCCCTCTCTCTTTCTCGTTCTCTCTGTCTCTCATCCCCACTCTCTTTCTCGTTCTCTCTTTTCCCCCCTCTCTCTTTCTCGTCCTCTCTGTCTCTCATCCCCTCTCTCTTTCTCGTTCTCTCTGTCTCTCATCCCCTCTCTCTTTCTCACTCTCTCTTTTCGCCTTCTCTCTCTTTCTCGTTCTCTCTGTCTCTCATCTCCTCTGTCTCCCTCGCTCTCTCTCTTTCCGCCCTCTCTCTCTCTCTCGACCTCTCTCCCCCTCTCCTGCTCCTTCTCTCTCCCTCGCTCTCTCTCCTCTCCGTCTCACCCTCGCTCCCGCTAGTTCTCTGTCTCTCATCCCTCTCTCGTGCTCTCGTTCTCTCGTGCTCCCTCTCCCCCTTCTCTTTCTCGTTCTCTTGGTCCCCCGCGGTTGTTCTCTCCCCCAAACTCTTTCTCGCCCTCTCTGTCTCTCATCCCCTCTCTCTTTCTCGTTCTCTCTCTTTTCGCCTTCTCTCTCTTTCTCGTTCTCTCTGTCTCTCATCTCCTCTGTCTCCCTTGCTCTCTCTCCTCTCCGTCTCACCCTCGCTCCTGCTAGTTCTCTCCCTCTCTCTCTGTCTCTCGTGCTCTCTGTCTCATTCTTCCACTTGTTCGCTCTCCCTCTCCCCACATTTCTTAACACCTGCCTCTCGCCCTCTCCCCCGCTCTCTCCCTCTCGTTTTCTTTTCCTCTCCGTCTCTGTCTCTCTCTGTCTCTGTCTCTCTGTCTCTCTGTCTCTCTGTCTCTCTCTCTCTCTCTCTCTCTCTCTCTCTCTCTCTCTCTCCCGCTACTGATGTAGCCCTCTGTCTCGCTCGTTCTCTTCCGCTCTCTCCCTGTATCTCTCTCCCTCGTTCCGGTCTCACCCTCCCTCTCGTTTGCTCTCCCTCGCTCCTATATCCCCATCTCTCCCGCTCTCACTCTCTCCCTCCCGTTTTCTTTCTCCCTATTTCTATCCTACTCTCCCATTCCTCCCTCCCTTCCTCTCTCTGCCACCGGCTCTCCCTCTGCTTTCGCAAGGCCCTCTCACTCTCGCCCTCTTGCCCTCTCTCTCACCGTCTCTCCTGTTCACCCTCTCCTCCTCTCTCACCCTCACTTTCTCTCTTACTCTCTCTGTCCACCTCCCTCCGGCTTCACCTCTCTCTTCCTCTCGTTCTCTGCTCGCTCGCCCTCACTTTGGCTCTCCTTCTCTCCCTATCTCAATCTCTCTCATTCTCTCTCATTCTCTCTCATATTCTCTCATACTCTCTCCCTCTAGCCTGCTCCATCTCCCTCGCGCTCTCTTTCCCTACTGAACTCTCTCCTTCTCGCCTGCTCTCTCACTCTCTCTCCCTCTCACTTCCAGTCTCCAGCTCTGACTGAATATCGATTGTCCATCTCTCCGAGAACGCCACATCATCTTCCCTCTATTGGAGATCGATTTTCTCTCCCTCACAGTCTCGCTCTATTGAAGATCGAGAGGTGTTCTCAGCCACTTTAAGCCAGGTATAGCAGCCTTTTTCTCTCTCTCTTTCTCTCTTTTCAACCCCGCAATCTCTATTTCCATCCACTTGGAAGATATTCAGTGTGGATACTCCAATATCCATATTTGGATATCGTTATCGATATTGGGACATGGATATCGATATCGGTTATTTAGATTTGGATAATTGGTCATGGATATCGACATTCCACGATGTCCATATTTCGACATTGGAATCCATTTTTCAGATTTCCATATTTGGATATCGATATCGACCTTTTAGATTGTCATATTTGGACTTCGATATGGATATTTTAGTGCAGGCCATAAGGATCCTCCTGTGTCGTGCAACTATAAGATATTTAGCCAAAGCAAAAGAGAATGTAAGTATCATACTGATTACCAAATTGCCTCTGTATAATTATTTACATTATGCTTTTGTACCTGTTTGTCAAATAGGGCTGATGACCGAAGTTTTCTTTTTGGTTCGGACTCAAGTGATGTGTGCTCAAGTGACTCCGATGGATATTCAAGTGAAGAATGGAATGAAGAATTTTGTAACGGGCGAAGAAGTAGAAGAGAAGAATGTCAAGCAGAGCTATGTGGTGATGATGGGGGTGAAATTATTTTGAGCACACACAGCGGTAGAAGATATGATCCTGGGTGCCCCAACGATAAAATTACAATGCAATTGGGCATGACATTTGAATCAAGTTCACAATTTAAAGCAGCCGTGAAGAACTACGCCGTATACAACGGGTTCAATTTTAGGTTTAAAAGGTCTACGGAGAATATAGTGGAAGTTGTATGCCAGGAACATTGTCCATGGAGGATATATGCCAGTTGGGGTCCTATGAGGGAGGCCTTTGTCATAAAGGCAGTAAATGATGAACATAGGTGCAATAGGGCTCCCACGAACATACAAGCCGATTATCGTTGGATCGCGGAACACTTCTTAGATGCTATTCGAAGGGATATGAACTATAAGGTAGATCATATGATGCAAGAATTGCTGGAAAAGTATGGAATCATAGTTTCGCGGGGCACATGTTATAATGCAAGGTCCTGGGTGCACAAGATTCTTCATGGTTCTTTGAATGAGCATTATCACAGGCTACCCTGCTATGTGGCCGAGTTACAGAAAGTGGGTAGGAACAGTACCTTCCAGTTGGAGGTGGTGCATGTCATTCATAATTCTTTGCCTAGGTTTAGCAGACTCTATATTTTCTTCGAACCTCTAACAAGGGGGTTCTGTGAGGGCTGTAGACCAGTGATTGGGCTGGATGGTTGTTTTTTGAAAACCGAATTGAAGGGGCAGTTGTTGAGCGCCGTTGGGAGGGATGGAAATAACCAGATGTTTCCTATTGCTTGGGCGGTGGTAGAAGGGGAAAATCAAGCTTCTTGGACTTGGTTTATTAGCCTGTTGATGACTGATTTAAGAATTATTGATGGCTACGGTTGGACTATTATAAACGATCAGCAAAAGGTATTTAACTTTCTCATTCGCCGTATTCTACTTATCTTAAGACTTACTTGGTTAAGGTAGAACCAATGTTGTGCACTAAAAACCTGATACGCTTTGACATTTCGCAAGGTCTAGCAAATGCAGTGGCAGGCTTGTTACCTCATGCGGAGCATAGGAATTGCGCAAGACATATTTATTCAAATTGGAAGAAGAAGGGACACTCCAGTGACATCTTGAGGAACCTATTTTGGAAAGCAGTGAAGTGCACAACCCGTGAAGGATTCCAGAGGGTTATTGGACAAATGGAGACATTGAAAGAAGCAGATGCGCAAGATTTTGTAGAGGTAGGCGTACAAAAGTTTTGCAGGGCTTTTATTTCTGAAAAGCCGAAATGTGAGGTTATTGATAACAACATGTCTGAGTGTTTTAATAGCTTCATCTTGCCGAGTAGGTCTCAACCTATCATCGACATGTTGGAATACATTAGAAGGGCAGTCATGGAGCGTATAGTGAAGAAGAGGGAGTTATTCTCCGAGAGTGTTGATTCCTTATGCCCTCAGATAAGACGGGTACTCGAAGATAATAGACTCAAGTGTAGGACATGTAGTGTTATTCATGCAAGCTATCTTAAATTCGAGGTTAGCACACACGGAGAAGGGTTCGTGGTTGACCTGCATGCCCAACACTGTACCTGCAGATATTGGGCTATCACGGGCATTCCATGCCCGCATTCTATTGCTTGCATTCACTTTATCCGAGCAGACCCTACTAATTACGTCAACGAATGGTTGAAGACGGATTCATACCAGCTAGCTTAAAGTTATGGTATTCCGCCGATGAATGGGAAAAACCTTTGGAAGGAAAATGAGGGAAGCTACCTCTTCCCCCCATTGGCGAAGAAACAACCGGGAAGGCCAAAGTGCAGAAGAAGAATTGACGCTAGTGAAGCCGGTCCCAGTGGTGTACGATTGACCAAGAAAAGCGTGCAAATGCACTGCTCTCTTTGCAACCAAGGCGGCCACAATAGAAAGACATGCAACAATACAAGGCCACAACCTGCATACGAAGTATGGATTGAGTTTTATATTGAACTTCCATTATATCCTCGATTTTCCGTAAACCTGAGATATTAAGCACATCTTGAACAATCATACAGGGATCGCAGTCTTCTTTGGGGGGATTCAGCAAATTGTTGAAGAGCATGACCAAGTTCCAAGTTTGACTGTTTCTTCATTTTAATTCACTACTCAGATATTTGTTGGGCAGTACTCAGATATTAATCAGTCAGCATATTTTATAGGTATTAGTATGCCACCCGTCTTTGTTCTCGAGTGTTACAAGTCGTACAGGGGAATATTGGATTCCCTATATAATTCAGGATATTGAAATATTGAATATCAATATCAACTTATATCGATATCAATATCCAAAAACTGATTTCCGGGAATATCGATATTGATATCGAATATTGATAATGCGGAATATCGATATCAATAACTGAGAGAGAGACTGCAAGAGTTGTGGAGGGATAGAGGGAGTAGCTAAAGAGAGTAGAAGCGGGAGAGAGCAACAGAGAGAGAGGGGGTGACAGGGAGAGCCGGAGACGGGAAGTGAGGGAGCGAGAGTGAGAGAGCAGACGAGAAAGAGGGAGTCTCGTCCATCATCATCCATCATAATCATCATTCATCAATCATTATCATCACAATCTCACCGCAGCTGCCGGCGAAATGCTCGTCGCAGTCGTTAAGAACGGCATCGAAGCTGTCCACGTAGCCCTGCAGGCCGGATGATTTTCCATGGCCTTCGTACTCTATGCCGTAGACCGCATATCCCGCCTTGGTCAGCCGAATTGCCGTCCCTGCAGCGATACCATTCAATTCCAAGTCCGTCAATCCTCCGCTATTCACTTATTTGTCCGCTTATACCATCCGATATTCTCCATCCACTCACCTCTCATCGAGATGCCGCCCTCCATCGCATACCCTGTAGGACACAGATAAATGGGAGAGAGATGCACATCGATCCGTAGATTGATAGACTGATAGATAGAGAGAGAGATGGGGAGACAAGATATAAGAAGAAGTTGAGATAGATGAGAGAGGGATGGAGAGACGAGACATAACAAGAGATGGAGATAGATGGGAGGGAGAGATGGGGAGGCGCGATATAACGAGAGATGGAGGTAGACGAGAGAAAGATGGAGAGACAAGACATAACAAGAGATGGAGATAAATGGGAGAAAAAGATGAGGGGACACGATATAACACGAAATTGAGATAGATGAGAGATAGATGGAGAGGAGACATAACAAGAGATGGAGATAGATGGGGAGAGAGATGGGGAGACACGATATAACACGAAATTGAGATAGATGAGAGAGATGGAGAGGAGACATAACAAGAGATGGAGATAAATGGGAGAAAAAGATGAGGGGACACGATATAACTAGAGATGGAGGAAGACAAAAGAAATATGGAGAGACAGTACGCAACGATTTATGGAAACGGATATATGTGGGAGAGAAAGAGAAGGAGAGACAAGATATACCTTGAGATAGAGATGGGGAAAGATGAGAGATAGATGGGGAGACAAGATATAATAAGAAATGGAGATAGATGAAAGAGAGATGGAGAGACGAGACATAACAAAAGATAGAGATAGATGGGAGAGAGAGATGGGGAGACAAGATTTAGAAAGTGATTTAGGGGGAGAGAACGACCGTGGGAGACCAAGAGAATGAGAAAGAGAAGGGGGAGAGGGAGCACGAGAGACAGAGTGCACGAGAGAGGGATGATATTGATTTGTGGAAATATTGATTTATTGCCATAGGTTTCATAGCGATCGTTAAGTTTGCGACCATCATAGGCATACAACTTTGTTAATGCAAAATAGAAACCCATTGTTTGATTGTTGTAGCTGAGGACGTCTTTATCGATTGCGCACTTGTCCTCGAGTTTTATTGAGATTTTGGTTGGACTGCAAAGGAGATGTATCTCATAAAGTATGTAAGAACTCAGAGGTGGAATCTCAGGTAACGTCTTGAAAACATAAATCCTGATGTGTGAGTCTAAGATTTTTTAGATTACTGAAGGAGAGACCTTTATACACTCAATGATGCAACGAATGATCTTAGAAACCTGGGCAACATAAAGTTCAGAATTCTGCATACGAAAGGTGGTAAGTCAAGATGATCTCCATTGAGGGCTTCAATAGGCCTAATTAAACTCCTCTTTAGTTGATTTTAAGAACATTTCTGGTTTTTTTATAATGAATGATAATCATATAAGTGAGCAATTTGTTCTGGGAATGATTAAAATATTTCTGCGAAAGCATCTGACTAACTTTACGATGAAGATGAGGAAAACACAATTCTCTCGACAATATCAGTCATGATTTTAAGGGATCAATCCGATGCGAGATTGTGTAGCCTACAAGTTTTAAATAACTCGAATCTCCAAATCATGTCTGAGCGAAAGATTCATCTTAATCCAAGCCTTGGAGGCTACCCACGGCCCTCATTTCAGCTTTTTGAGATTCCTACAGACCGATCTCCGAAACCAATTCAAATAAAAAAGAAATCTTTCTGGAAAGGCCTCCGAGCGTCGATATTTCAGAGCTGGAAATCGCATGAGAAAAAGAAACAAATAACAATGAATATCAGAGACGACGGGATTATCTAAAGCGAAAACCTTGTATTTTACTTTCCGCTGCTAGAGAGAGAGAGAGAGAGAGAGAGACCGAGAGAGACAGAGAGAGACAGAGAGAGAGAGGCAGAGAGAGAGAGAGAGAGAGAGAGAGAGAGAGAGAGAGAGAGAGAGAGAGAGAGAGAGAGAGAGAGAGAGAGAGAGAGAGAGAGAGAGAGAGAGAGAGAGAGAGAGAGAGAGAGAGAGAGAGAGAGAGAGAGAGAGAGAGAGAGAGAGAGAGAGAGAGAGAGAGAGAGAGAGAGAGAGAGAGAGAGAGAGAGAGAGAGAGAGAGAGAGAGAGAGAGAGAGAGACAGAGACAGACAGCGACAGAGAGAGAGAGAGAGAGAGAGAGAGAGAGAGAGAGAGAGACAGAGACAGAGAGACAGAGAGACAGAGAGAGACAGAGAGCACGAGCGACAGAGAGAGAGGGAGAGAACTAGCGGGAGCGAGGGTGAGACGGAGAGGGCGAGAAGGAGTTTGGGCGAGAAGGAATGGAGATACAATAATATTTACGTTAAGAATCAAGTAAATGACAAAAGAAAAGGCGAAAACCATAAAATTTGACGGAGCCAAGAAAAGAAAACTAGAAATTGTAAAATAAAAAATAATAATCATGGCCAATGACCGGAAAGGGTTGCTAACCTTGCCGAGTATGTTCCAAGTAACGCCTTCGGTACAAGGTGGAGTTGTGAGGGAACCGACGTAGCGATAATACTTGTTGTGTGTTGTGTGAGGGCTCTTGTACTCACAAACCCTGCACTCACGTTCGCATGGGGACTCCCATTCTTGACGGCCCTCGTTAGAGTCGTCACTTTCTCCGCCAGCTGCACCAGTCGTAAGACAGATGATCTTAAACGCAAGAATTGGGTTACGCCGACTAAGCCAAGGGAAGAATAAGCTTGCATACCTGGGAGAGGAACGGATCAGCATGGCCGTATTTGTATAAAACAGCCACCACACTGATATCCCCGGTTTCACGCAAATGAACTAGGTGCATCTCTACTGGGTATCTGGAGACCAAATTAGAAGCATTAGAAGACAGCAGTGTAAATCAATAATGATAATAATCAGTTGAACAAGTCAACGAAATGATGACAAGGGCAAAAAGAAGAGAGAGGTGAAGAAGAGAGAAATCGTGATGGGGAAAATAAAATAAAATGATGACGTTGAAAAATAGAGGAAGACGGAATAAGAGCGATTAGCGGCTTACTGGACACCATCAATAGTATGCTCGGAAGGCGAATGCCAGTGGAGCTGCTGAAGTTTATACTTCTTCCCGTCGATAACGATGACCCCGACGTCTTCCCCGTATTTGAGCTGCAAAAGATAAAGTTTCTCTCTTAAAACTTTAATTACTCTGGATTAAGACTTTAACCAGAAGAGCTAATAATACGGTTCTAACCATGACGTTGAACCCATAGTCAATAAGAGTCGCGCTGCCAGGGTTGTACACGCTACCGAGAGGTTTTATATTTGGATCGGCTACAGCGGCACTGCGAACGATATCGATAGGTGACTGGCGAGTCCCGGTGGCGCAGAGAGCGTATTGGGGGCTAAGATCAGCCCATTTCTGTGGGGTTATACTTCCATCATACGCAAACCTTGCACGGCCTGGAGAAACAAAAACAACGTGTGACGAAATGTTGTTTTGTTTCTAGAGAGAGAGAGATAGATGAAGAGAGAGAGAGAATGAGACATGAAGAGAGAGATGGGGAGAGAGCGAGAGAGAGAGTGAGGGGAGAGAGACATGGAGACAGAGTGAGAGTGAGAGAGAGCGAGATGAAGAGAGATATGGGGAGAGATCGAGAGAATGAGAGAGGGAGAGAGAGATGGGGAGAGGGCGAGACAAAGAGTGAGAGATAGAGCAAGAGAGAGAATGAGAGACGAAGAGAGAGATGGGGAGAGAGCGAGACAGAGAGCGAGAGATAGAGTAAGAGAGAGAGAATGAGAGATAAAGAGACAGATGGGGAGAGAGCGAGAGAAAGTGAGAAAGAGAGTGAGAGAGAGAATGATAGATGAAGAGAGATGGGGAGAGAACGAGAGAGGGAGTGAGAGAGAGAGAGATGAGGAGAGAGCGAGAGAGAGAGTGAGGGGGAGAGAGACTTGGAGAGAGAAAGAGTGAGAGTGAGAGAGAGTTGAAGAGAGATGGGGACAGAGCGAGAGAGAGTGAGAGTGAGAGAGAGTTGAAGAGAGAGATGGGGACAGCGAGAGAGTGAGAGCGAGAGAGAGTTGAAGAGAGAGATAGGAATAGAGAGAGAGAGAGAGAGAGAGAGAGATATGGAGAGCGAGTGAGAGACAAAGAGTTGAAGAGAGAGATGGGGAGAGAGCGAGAGAGAGATGAAGAGAGAGATGAGGAGAGAAAGATGAAGTGCGAGACATGGAGAGAGAGTGAGAGAGAGAGCTGAAGAGAGAAATGGGGAGAAAGCGAGAGAGAGAGAGTGAGAGAGAGAGAGAGATGGAGAGAGATGAGGAGAAAGCGAGAGAGAGAGTGAGGAAGAGAGACATGGTGAGAGAGTGAGAGAGAGAGAGAGAGTTGAAGAGAGAAATGGGGATAGAGCGAGAGAGAGAGTGTAAGAGAGAGAGATGGAGAGAGATGAGGAGAAAGCGAGAGAGTAAGGGAGAGACATGGAGAGAGAGTGAGGGAGAGAGAGTAAGAGAGAGAGGAAGAGAGAGATGGGGAGAGAGCGATAAAGAGATTGAGGGAGAGAGAGATGGGGGGAGAGCAAAAGAGAGAGTGGGAGAGAGCGAGAGATGGGGAGAGAGAGAGGGCGAGAGAGACGGGGAGAGAGCGAGAGAGAAAAAGAGTGAGAAAGAGGGATAGGGAGAGAGCGAAATGGGGAGAGAGCGAGAGAGAGACAAAGTTAGTGAGAAATAGAGACAGGGAGCGAGCGAGCGAGAGAGAGAGAGAGAGAGAGAGAGAGGGGGAGAGGGCGAGAGCGAGAAAAAATGAGCGAGGGAGAGAGATGGGGAGAGAGCGAGAGCAAGAAAAAATGAGTGAGGAAGAGAGAGAGAGAGAGAGAGAGAGAGAGAGAGAGAGAGAGAGAGAGAGAGAGAGAGAGAGAGAGAGAGAGAGAGAGAGAGATGGGGAGAGGGCGAGAGCGAGAAAAAATGAGCGAGGAAGAGAGATGGGGAGAGAGCGAGAGCAAGAAAAAATGAGTGAGGAAGAGAGAGAGAGAGAGAGAGAGAGAGAGAGAGAGAGAGAGAGAGAGAGAGAGAGAGAGAGAGAGAGAGAGAGAGAGAAAAAAAGTGAGTGATAAAGAGAGATGTGGAGAGAGAGAGAGTGAGTGACAAAGAGATGGGAAGAGAGCGTGACAGAGAGGAAGATGGGGAGAGAGTGGGTGAGAGAGAGAGAAAGAGATAGGAGAGGTGCAGATATAGATATAAACATAAAGGATAGAGAGGTAGAAAGTATGTATTCTGCCATCCTGAGCCTCGACACTTCCAGCAAGAAAGGGAACCACAAAGATTAGGCCTACAAATATCAAAGTGGCCATCGGGTAGCGATATATATCCATCTGGGTTCGCCAATTATCTCTTCTAACTTTTGACGTTGCACAGAGGAGAAGGAAGGATGGTGGGAGCGAACTTGACCCGCCCATGTAACCTTATATAGGCCATGGAACAGGCTTGGCCAATGGTGGATCGCATACGGTCCTCTTATTTCTACCAGTAATCACAGAATCTCTTTTAGTCAACCCATATCCGTTCCTCACGTCCTTCCCGTCAACCATACGCCATTTCTTCTTTCAGTCAGAGAGGAGAGTAATACTACTCGAAGTGATAAAATACACTGGGTTCTGAAGAACAGGAGGATGGCCGAAAGAGACAAATCAAAGAAAACGATGAACTCAAGTGTATTTGACTTCTTTATAGCCTCAAGATTATGAACTACTGGAATTCTCCTCTCGCCATAGCTCCTGTGATGACTTATTGACAAGAAATGGCGCGCAATGGACTTGGACGCCTTTTTGTCAATGTCCATATATTTAAATCTACATGGAGCCCCATATCCTATAAAGTCCACGCTATCACTTCATTCGGCTTCCAAAAAGAAAAGTATTAAATAGGAGAGTTGCTGCTTTCGACTGGTGAGCTGGCATGAAATGAAAAACAGTGTCGCGTGCGTTCCACCTCCTGCCTTCAACATAAAAATAGACAGCGGACCGAGTAAAAGGAAAGAAATATGGATGCATACTTCTATGCATTTATGTTCGAACTGGAAATGGATGACATTAAAAGTTATCCTGATAGTTGTTCATGATTTAATGCTACGTTTTTCTCTCTTAATTTGAATTCGTAAGCATTAATTTTTACATGTAAATTTATTTTCACCTTTAATTTTTTATTTACGTGGTAAAATTAAAACTTTTACTTTAATGTTAATGGTTTTTCATCTATTTAATATCTCGCCCTAAACTTTGAAAGGTTTAAATACTGGAATGCATAATTATAGGCTCATTTTTCAACAAGTGTGTCCCGAAATCTTACTTCATTCCCTGTCACTGACCATTCCAATTTTTGTCTCCGATAGTCTCCCTTACAAGTCAAAGGGAGAATCCATTGCGATCCCAATGGATTTTATCCAAATCTTTGCTCGCCTACAAATATTCCTGCATCTCTACGAATCAATCAATTCACGGAGAAACTTCTTTCATTTCTTTATTAGTTTGACATGTATCGCCATACAGGTGTTATCGTGACAGGCTACAACCTAAAGTAAACAATATTCTTTTTTTGACGCTTCACAATCGATGCCCTCGCATCTTTCTATTTCATTTATATCTATTTATTTCGTCCCTTATTACACACAAGAGCTACCGATAGGCCAGTGCCGATGAACGATTAATCAACGTCGGAGTTCCATGCTAGCCACAACTGCAGTCTATTATCAAGCGATAGGTGTCGCCCAGTCAGATTCAAGCCAAATATATTCTTTTGTATGTTCTCTATCTTCCACCACCGAATGTATAAGCCAGAGGGCGATAGTGACCTGTAAGCGTTGACTCAGATAAAGGCTGCAAATATCAGCCTGCAATTCTACATGGAATCTTACCCATCAATTAGTCCACGATTAAATTTTCTGGACCCGTCATTTCTATCAATTCTTGAGTATCTACAATACAGGCAGGAGTGTAAATTGTTAAATTCGAATTCACCAAGAGGTAAATTTCCTGGTTATAACTAACAACGAAGCACCTCGAATACGGTAATTAGATAAAAATAACATAATATTAGCCTATCGAAGGACAGCCCATTTGTGTAGACGGATATTATAACTCCGAAACTGTTCAGCGCTCTGCTCACACATCTCCGCGTATATATTGGATTTGATATTGTCCTGTCCCTGTAAATGTTAGATCACACATGTTACGTTCAAATAGTCATAAATAAAATAGAAAATGTGTCTAGAAGCGAAATGTTCGCCAAGAATAATGAGCACTGCAATAGCATTGTATCGATGTTTTTATTGCATTATGAACGGTAAAAAAGGATAATAATTTCTGGAATTACATGTACCGTAAGTTCACTTGCATCTTTCGTGCCATTGTAAAACCGCAACGCCGCGATAGCGATTAGCGAAGTCAGAATTAAAAAGAACGGTTATAATAAATTAATTTCAACAAACTAGGGAAGTATTTACCGATTCCTTACGTTAGATCGCCATCGGAACGTTAGTAAATATTTATTATTACCCGGCACTGAAACCGTCCCCCATTATCGTCAGCGCGTTCGGCAGCGCATAGGGGGAATATACTTACACACTGAGCTACAGAACCGTAAGCCTCTAAAAGAAGAGCCCACCCCCCTCCCCCATCTTAAAGTCGATCAAGGACCAATGCCAGGCGGCTAATAACAAAAAAAAAAGAATAGGAATAAAAAATATTCAAATTACATTATAAACTCTTCCGTGCTCTACCACCGTATCTTCCCGCATGCCTTCTCTTTAGTCACTTCCTGGGGACAAAGATTTGATTTTTCATTCGTTTGACTTCTCTCCTGTGACAGATGTTCGTGAAAGGGGAGAGGCTCATGTATTTAATATTAATCTTAGCCTATGAAAATATTTTTCATTCGTTCTGTTTGGTTGGCAATAAGTGGTGGACGCTTGCATGGCGCAGTCTTCAAAAGCGATTGATTGACGTGAAGGTGGAGGCTGACTGGCGAGTATGGGCGTAGTTGAAGCCATACGTGTCATCTAAATCTGACTACAGTGCAACACATTTCGCTATCTTGCGCTCTCTTCCCGAAGCGTTGACTAAACTACAGGACGATATTCTCTATAGAATCCGACTTATCAGTGATCCTACTCATTGTAGGCCCATTATGCCTATTTCTTTTTCTCCTTATTTTCAATACTCCTTTAGCATAGGCATATCATTTTCTCTCTTTTCACAGTAATTATGAAATAAGGAGACGTAGGGGACCAGAATAGATAGAGGCAGATAACAGACACACAACACCAAAGAGTAAATAACAGAGCCACATAAGAGACACAGATAGGCCGAGAGGGAAATAGGGAGGGACGCTGATAACAGACAGAGCGAGAGTCAGAGCGAGAGTCAGATACACAGAGAAGCGTAAAGAGAGAGAGGCGTAGACAACTAAGTCTGTGGCGTTCAGGCGAGTAACGAGCGAGAGAGGCTGCCTCGTCTTTCCTGTTGAAAGGATTAACCTCGTCAAACTCCTTAAATTATCTCTGACCCACGGAAACCGTGATCAAGTAGTGAGTAAATAATGAACGAGAATATCATGAGGACCAAAACGTTAAGGAAAAAAAAAGACGAGAAGATAATGCTATACGAGGTTTCTCAAACTTGGGTACCAACACACAGAGAATCATGGAGTAATCCCTTAATATCAGTAAAAAATGCTCATACAGTTATCTACCTATGATCCATAAACTCGCACATCTTGCGTTTGTAAGTACGTATATACCCTTACACTCTATTTTCTTTCTCCTCTCCTTATGTGTGCCTGATCTTGTCTAATGACCTATATCTAATGACCGATATATCTCATTAACATCAACTGATATCTATAGTATTGTGATCGAATATACTTGCAGAAAAGAGTGGAACCACATATTTTCTTTTGACTTGTCAGTCACCTATTTCGGTATTCAGTGGAGGAGAAAGAACGCACGCGACGATACTTTTAGTTCATCATGGTAAACCGAACGATTGCACCAGGTATATCTATAAAGAAGTGTGATCATCGAGGGAAGAAGAGTAGAATTCGAAAAACAAAATCAAGAACGGCGTCAGATGAAAAGGAGAACGAGAGAGAAGAGAGAGAAAGATACATGGTTAATATTAGTTATTTTCATTCCGTATAGTAGTTAGTTGTCTGCGGCTTAATCCTAGCCGTTTGAATAAGCATAAAGGCTATATCAAGATGAAAGCCTACCGCTACATTGGTTCATATCTATGTGCAATTCCGACCATCTACGTTCGATCTTATCTATGTGTAATCCTTTCTTTAACCTAGCTGTCTATTCTGAGCAGTATCAGGGATACTTGTTCACTTCTTACAATCTAATATGATAGTTAAATGCTATTGGTTCATTTTCAGCTCCTTGCTAACTTGGGTGATGACGCAATGACGATTTGATGACTAGTCTACACCCCTGGGCAAGTACAATTGGGGGGCAGAGATGATAGCCTTGGAACTCAACATCAACGGCTCGAAGGTTCTATCAATGCGTCACCTTGCTGTTTTTCACTTCGAACAAATTGTAGTTGAATATTCTTGGCAGAAACTTGTTCTCTGCTGAAATGAAAATCAATCTTTATATGCAAAGTCCTTCCATGAAATACGCAATTTGCAGCTAGATCTGTTTGACCAGTATTGCCACACCACAGAGTTGGTGATATTTTCATATCAAGATGGATTTCTTTTAGAAGGGATTGAATCCATATGAGTTACGAGTATGTAAATTGTCTGAGCGTTATATTTAAATTGTGACAGAATAAAACCATTTTCATGCTTAATAAACTATATTCCTGAGAAATAGTGTGCATGACCCAGATCTTTAATCACAAATTCTGAATATGTGACTAACTAGATCTTCAATCTATTTGGATTTTATTATTGTATAATCTACATGCATATCAAGATAAAATTGGGTTCTCTAGACAATGAAAAAAAAGCAGTATATATTCTTCATCATAACAACCTAAGATTCACAAGCTAAACATATAATTTCATGAATTAAGCTCTAGGCAATTGTTTCAAACCATAAATTGACTTTTTATGATGACAAAATGACTCAGGAAGTTTTTTTGTCTTTGAAGCCAGGTAGTTGTTCCATGCATACGGTTTCATGTAAATATGCAGGCAAGCATGCATTACACACATCCAATTCATGAATTTTTGAGTTATTTGTGTCATCCAATAAAAGTTGAAAACACATTGCAGTGTGCTTATATTATAACTGGACTGAGGGTCTCAGTCAAATTGAAACCGTTGTGTCCATTGTATCCTTTGGAAACCAAATTAGCTTTATAATTTTCAATTTATATTTTATTTACAAACCAATTGGCATCCACTTACATGCAAATTAGGATTTCTGATTTTTGTTAGAATTAAAGCTCAATCTTTGCACACTATAGCTTGCATCCAATATTTGTTAATTGATGCAGTTGTAAATGATGTGCAATCATCATTTACAACTACATTAGCTGACAAGAAATATGGCATGGGATGTTTGCTAAAATAAAATTTAAACATTTACATCTGGATTTGACTTTTTAATGGGAGCATGGTCATGCTTATTTAGGTCAACTCCTTCCGATTCATAGACATCTCGAAGTGTCCCAGGTTATGGAGTTCAGTCCAAGTTGGAATAATATCTTGATCAGTTTCCACTAAAGACATAATTTTAACTTCAAATACATGATTTCTTTTATTATTCTATATTATTTCCATTTATATATAGATTGGTCTTGAGATGAAATTGGTTTGGTAAAAGATATCTGATCAGATTTTTCATTGCCAATTTCAGGGAAATTAGAATTTTTTTTGAACAATAATAAATGACAAATCCAAATACTCAGGAAAATTATAATTATTTCCATGTTTAAATCCGAGTATTCCACAATTTCCTATCCTAGATATGATTCAAAAGGAAAACTTTTTTTGAAACAAATAATGTGTCGTGAAATAAGAACTTTACTGTGGATCAAGAGAGGCATCTCTAACCAATATGCAGGGAACTATATCCCAAAAAAACACATATTTCAGATCTTGATTCAACTTTATTATGTGCGTAAGGGCTTAGATAGGGATAACATAAGCAACCAAAGGTACAAAGTTAAGAATACTCCCATTGTGTCTTAAATCAAACTACATAGGGAGATTGATCGTTTTCATTTGCGAGCTTTGCACACACTAGCACCTGTAGGCATAAGAACTGGCACTTGAACAAACGACAACGTCTAGATCTGAACAAACCTGATGACTCTGATACCATGTAAAGAACTGTTTTCGTCGAGGGAAAAAAAACTTTTCATGCTCATCTTGAGCTCCTTCTAGGCTCGAATACCATGTAAAGAACTATTTTTGTCGAGGGAATAAGAGCAAAATCTGAAGAAGAAAAAAAAAGGGAAAAGAGGAAAATAAAAGAGATACAATAGAGAAAAAAATATGGTTAAGATCGTGGTACTCTTCCATAATTGAACAATACATATTTGTTCGTAATTGTTAGTTCTCTACACTGTAATCCTTGCTCTAATAACAAACATACCAACTATATCAAGATGAAGACCTACTATTAGATTAGTTCACATCGATGTATAATCCTGACCGTCTACATTTGATACTATCTTTGTTTGGTCCTATCTATAACCTTAGCCATCTAATCTCATAAAAAGTATAAAGGATATGTGTTCACTTCTCACTAGCTAATCTTAACGTTAAATAATCTTGGTTCAAATTTGGCTCCTAGCTAACTCAAAACAATCACATAAGTATAAATGTTTTCTGGAATCCTATTTAAGCCATGTGTTGGGTTATTAACGTTTGGATTTGGATGAAGAACTCGGAATGATCTGGATTAGAAGGCTTAAATCGGAATCACAATGACATCAATAGAACATTGAAAGGACTAACCGAGCCATGGATTGCAACCCTGATTACTTCGATCCTTGAGTGAGTGATGTGGAGCTGCTCATGTGTGCAGCCTCTAAATGTATCCACATGATGCCCGATATACCAAATCACCTCCCTCACCATGATGAGCTTTGTTGAACCTCTGTCATAATCGCTATGCCATCCTGATCACATCGAGAATGGAGTGGAGTTGTGTTGGAGAAGGGAGAAGAGGGGGAAGACTCTTAACAACTCTAGCCAAGGTAAACTTTGTTCAAGGCCTTTCCTCATTTATACTGAATAGTGTTCATAAAGATTCCAAATTTTAGGTATCTTTTGATGTCTAAAATACCTTTTGCATGTGATCCTCTAGGCCCGTGTACTAATTTTGCTAACTACTCTGGCTGCCCAATAACCATTATTTGCCTTCCAAATTAATCATTTTTTAAAGATAAAGCTTTAATGCCATTTTGGCAAATGTTTTGATATGTGTTTTGATGAATGTACAAAGTAATGTATGCCTTAATAAGGGGCGTGATCAACGCATTACAGGTCCTCAGTTAACTAGTTGACTGATTGTAAAAGTTGATAAAATAGCACCCTTACTTATATTAAAAGGCTACTTAGTTTGACAATATGGTGAAGAAGCCAAATAATCTATTTAGGACTTTTATTTTACCTGACATGAAGATACACATATTCTATAACAACATTTAACTATTTGTCTTAAGTTGACTTCATTATGAGGTTCTTCAACTTCATAACTACTACTTTTGTTTATTTAAGGCTGAATTTATTGATGCTTTAATGAAAATTAATTGCATGAGGATTTACTATCCAATGGTAATATCTTAATTAAAAAGATGTTGTAAGCATACCTGATATTTCTGATTATTATAAAGCTAAAATTATCTGCATAATGGCTAGTTTTTACTCCTAACATTTAAGAGGTATTTTGAACTTATGGCAAAACAGTAAGTATTGAAATTCCAATTTAAAATGATTACTGTTTGATATTGTGTAATAATAATCCATTCATATGACTTTTAGACCATCAAAAAATTATATTATGCCCTTTCTACTTCTATGTCCAAATACACAACTTTGAGCCTTCACTTCAAACACCCCTTATCCTTGCACGTTGAAATCAGAGTCCAAGAGATAGAAAGATCTTTCAATTCATGAGCACATTTTCAAACAGTTTTGAGAATTTTGTGAAGATGATATTTGTTGCTGACATCAATTTAACTTGTAATTGTTGTTTTTGGTCTAGAGGGGTTCAAGATTTAAAGGAAAGAAGCATGCCCTATGAATTTCACACATCCTCGACCTTGTGATAAGTTTTAAATCTTTAACATAATGCTTACATTGATGTCGAGACTATGTTCAACTTACGAATAGTTGGTAACATCCCCACGAGTCCAAAGAATTTGGAGTCACATCTTTTGGTTGAGTATTGAAAGTACTACGGGTGTTTGCACTTGGACACAAAGGAATTAGGTGGTCAACTAAGATTGCAAAAATATTGATCTCTGGAGCTTTATTTGATTTGATTTAGAACAGTTTGTATGAGATTAAATTTGTGCATAATTGTTCTACAAAACTGTTCCCGATAAAATCATCATATTGGGCACAGGAATGAAGAATGTATTTTAGGTTTAAACACCAAATATCAATCATGAATCGAGGAATTTAATCCAAAGAGAAACGAAGAAGGGAATAGGACGTAAGGAAAGCACAAACACAAATAGGGAGACATTTCCATAGGGAACTCATAATTACATTTTTTCACTTTTATCTCTAAAGTAATGAATTTATGATCTAAACTATTTATTTTGAAATAAATGATATTAGTCTTTGTCTTGAATACTACTTAAGGAGTTGTTATAGTATGTGTTGTTGAGAAGAAGATATTGTTGAAAAATATATTATTTCTCTAGATCTTTGTGGTGAATCAGGTTAAGGCTTTGGGGTCATACGACGAAGACTTTAGGGGCCATGTTGAAGTAGGTCAAGCAATATCATTCTGTAGAAGACTTTAGGATTTGAAGATAACAAAGCTTCATCAACTTTTTCCTTTCTTGGTATCCTTGTTCACCCTCAGTTCTAAATGATTTCATTGGGGGTCATTCACACAAACACGATTAGGGAACCTCATCACCTGGCACATATACCCCTGAATAGTATTACGGATTAGCCTAAGCTGTCTAAATAAAGTGTTACATCTCCCATTTCCGCTAGCTCATTTTCCACGTAGAAAAGCCATCTTTAATTAAAAGTTAAAGATATAATATAGCTACATAAGCTAATTCACCCTCCTCTTAGGTTATTCCTTAGCCACTTTAACTAACAAATATATCATCATAGATAATAATAAACATTGTATTGATTTAATAAAATTGATAAAAAGAGTCTCCAACCCGAGGGGTGCCAAGGTACACCTCGTGCTCTAAAAGATACAAAGGAGGGCATTTTGACTCACTCATGGAACCTGTTCATCATTCGTTACCATCCGTGTTTGGTCCTCGTAGTTTGTACTAATGTGTTTGAAAACCATCAGAAGACTCTTCTCTGATATTTCACTATATTGGCCAAGGACTTCATCGCATCATCTTCCTTGAGCTATCTCCTCTTATGCTAAGGGTGGATTATCCTAGCTTTACTACTTAGTCATCTTCATGAACTTTTTGATGCACCCCAGCTAAGCCTATTTAGAAACCCATGACTAGAGACTTGTAGATCATAGTCAAAGTGCGACTGCCCATCCACAAAACATATGTGGCATCGATGTTTAAGGACCACTAACAAGATTGTGACGTGAATGAACCTGATTTACAGTTAGGTATACTACTATTTAGAGATTTGTAGAAATGCATTTATTGGACTCTTTCTTAGTAGCTCCACAATAATTGCTATAAGACTGGCCATACTTATCATATGAGTGAGGCTAGATAGTGATATTCTATTCGGATACATTGGTGTCTTTCTTGAGTGTCCTTGAAATAGGAATTTATAGAATTCATGCACAAATACTAGTGATCTCCGTATTACAATCTCATCATTATTTACAAAAGTGAATCATATATTCATGGGCTTTGTCATAAGCATCACACATACACTATAAGGAAGATGTAACATCAATGATCCTATAATGAGATATGTAATGTGTCATTGGCTTGCGGGCCACATACTTTTTTAAATATGGTGGACTTTAGAGACCTATCATTGCCTTATAGTTATGACTATTTGAGCAATCAACGAAATGATATCAAATGATAATGGTTTCTATTTCTTACACCTAAATTTGATTTCCACTGATTACTCAAGGTTTGAATTTTTTATTACAGTGGGACAATTATTCGCGCATTGACATTGTAAAATGTAGAGTGTGCAAATAAAATATATAGCAATGAGTTGCAAGCATTGTTGTGGTTTTAATCACGCATAACACAATTGGTACAAGATAAACTTAACAACTAATTGTTTCTCTCCTCGACCCACCCAGGTTTACAATTCTTCAGTGTTAAGTATTTAATTATACTTTATACTTATTTATTATTTTACTCGACATGCACTTGAACTAGAGTTCCTAAGTTAAATGAACCAAGTTACCCAAATTGAAGGAAACATTGGTTAGAATAACTCATGTTTTACTGAAGTTAATGCTACTGACCTTCTTTACTAGACTATGCGTATACAAAGTCTATAATCTAGCTGTTGCCTCTAGCTTGAGGGGAAATTCGGCATTCTATTTAAAAGGACTGTCTAGAAGTTATGTATCTTGAAAATAAATTATTAAATTTTTCAGAATCAGTAAGATAAAATCGGCTCCTTGAGTTATAGTTTCAACATGGCTTGCCCAACACAGTAGATAAACATTTGTGAGCAAATAAAGGAAATTTGTTTGATCACTGGACCATTGAATGAGGAGACCGGTAAATTAGTGCACACAATTTTCCTGAATTCCCCATGATTGCTTTGTTGTAACTTCGGCTCTGTATTCTTTACTTTTCCTCCGCACACTCACCTATATAGGAGACGAATTGATCACTTCGTGGATCTAAATCCTTCTGTTTCCATTTTAAGTGATAGCATCTATCATCCCTCTTGCCACTAAGTATGTATTATAGAGTTAATCTCCTTGAGCCGTACTGGGAATCAAAACCTCTTCAGAGAAGTAAGGCACATCTCTTCCAACGATGGCACATGTATAGGATGGGCACGATTTGGACTTAGTGCATGAGTTTTATTGCTAATAATCTGTTCAAAAGCCTTCAATTATGTTAGCAACTTAAACTTGATTATATTAAATGATCGTCTGTAAGGATAACTATAACACAAAGAATACACATTGGTTGATATCATTAACTCTAATGTTAATGAAGATTTTTGAATGGTCTAGAATTTTTTAGACTCTTCCAGAACATTCTAGATTCTTCTAGGACCTCCAAAACATCAAGAATCTTCTAGAATCTTATGGAGTCTTACAATCTCTTAGAAATTATTCTAGAACCAAATGGATCCTACTATAAGCTTGAGGCTCTTCCAAGATTTTGTAGAAAGGCGGAGAAACCTTCTACAGAGGGTGGTTCACAGAGGCTTCCGTGGTGCTCACCACAAGCTTCTGAGATCTTCGTAAGGGTCCATTTGAGCATTATTTAGAATCACCTTTGAGGGTTCAACCTATGTAAAATGTATAGTTTTATCAGTTTGGTATCAACATAACATGCTTGAAAGAGGCTTCTGCGGGGAGGTAACATCATGTATGGCTATTCTTGGTTGTTTCTCCATTTGGTGAACTTGTACTATTTCTCAATTTTACCCATCTTTTGAATCTCTATTTTGAACATTGATCATCCCGTCAAAGAATTTTGTAATCTCACAAATCAATGTGTATGGTTTGTTTTGTACCATGCAGTAGTCTTGGTGTACTGTTGAGATTGGTGGGATACACATTTGACACTCAATTTAGTTCAAATTCTATTTATAGAAAAGACTCTATCATAGGCCAATCTATTTATAAGATGTTCTTTCTAGCCCAATACAAGAAGCAAGTTTTACAGTGAAAATCTTGATGGGAACATGGACTTCGGCCTTTAGAAAATTGAAATGAAGGCTATTTAGAACCATCAAGGACTTCATCAGGTAGTATTAGTGAATACAAATATGGCCAGAACATTATCATTGGAGGAAAAGTTACGATACTTGAATGAAAATCCACTTGCGTGTCATTCAACTGTGCGTATCTAATGGGATATGGAGAGAGGTCTCTTATTAAAACTTTAATATTACAATTGTATGAGGTAAACTCATTCTATAGGAGCAAAATGCTTACTTGAAGGCTATATTTGAAGCAAAGGTTAATTACGCTTGGAATGGTCGATGGAGCTTCTCTCAAATCTCATATGAGTTTTTTAAATCCGTTTTCAAAGACAGATAATATCCATGTGAAGATCAAGCTCTTTGAGCTACTTTTCTGATTACCGCCTTCTTACAAGAACGTCACGAAACTTTGTTCTAGAAGGGAGCCAGTTACCCATAAGATGTGAAAAATATCTCATTGTGCAATGACATTTTGGATGAAGGGCTTAGACGTGCTAGTGTTGAAGGGAAGGATTTTGAGGATTATTTTCCAACAGGGCATCCTCCAATAATTGTAAAATGAAAGAGGATATTAAGGCTTATTGTTGGAGGCGAGTCTGGACAAGGAGGAGATAAGTGAATAAGTTCTTTCTGTTAACACCATTACACCCAAACATGATTGCATTTTGGATTCAGCATGTACGCATCACAAGAGACCCAAAACATAAATCGTCTCCAGAATGAAAATATTAATAGAGGAGCTGTCTTGAAAAGAAAAAAAATTGCTATACCGTCTGGAGCAGTGTAGAACAGATGCTTGAAGTAACGGAATAAACTAGAGAAGGATAAAATGGAAGAATCTTAATGAGTCAGCACGCAGTAGAATCATTGATTGCGAGGATTCTATTTAGAATCTCCGCCTCTAGTTTAGTCAACGCGTCCGAAAGAGAGAGCTAGATAGAGAAATGTCTTGCGCTATAGTCAGATTAGATGAGTCGGATGACTTGGCATTCATCCGTAGTTGGTGGCTACCCTCTAACTCTCACATTGACCAATCGTTTTAGGCACTGCTCGAAGCTTGCGTCCTCAAGTTAAATGATCAGCCAAACAGACAACGATAAAAAGGAACGATATGGATGCTCCGCGTGTGAAGCGTAAGCAAAGGATAATATTAAATAACATGAGTGTTTACCCTGTCACGAACACCTTTCACAAGAGAAGTCAAACGAATAAATAAATCAACTCTTTGTTCCTACGAATTAAATGAAGCGTGGAGGTCCAGGGAGATGCGGTCGTAGAACACGGAGTTGTGATTTAATTTAAACCAATTTGGAGTGCATTGTTCTCGGCCGCAAGTTATTGGTTCTCTTAATGAGGTTAAGAGAACCATACAGTGCAATAAAAACAACCATACAATGGTTGTCAGTCCCCAGACCGTCTAGTTTTAATAAAACATTTTTTTATTTAATTTATCTCCATTTAGACTTTACATGTGTGGTCGAATATTTATAGGGACTGGATAACACCCAATCCGGTGTCGCCTAAATGAGAATTGGCCATATATGAAGATAATTCGCCGGTTAATTAGCCTTTCAATCCCTCAGTTGAGTCAATAGGAGCTGGAAATGGATAAAATTAAAAAATAGTACAATAATTTTGATTATGTAATCGAACATATCCTGGTTTTAATTTTAATTTTCAGTTTATATTTTTTACAATCAGCTTTATTGAAAATGTTTACTTGTTTGCACTTAAGTATATATATTTATGTATCATAATTAAAGATTTTACTTATAATCTCAATGGCTTTTCTTCTATTTTATGTATTGCACAACACTTTGGAAGCTTTAAATGCTGGAATGGTTAATTATAGATTTACTTTTACGCTTAAATTTATAGTTACTCATAATAATTTAATATTTTACTATCATCTCAATGGTTTTTCTTCAAATTTATGTATTGCCCAACGCTAAGAAATCTGTAAATGCTGGAATGGTTAATTATAGATTTACTTTTACGCTTAAATTTATCTGTATGTATTATAATTAGAGATTTTACCAGTAATCTCAATGGTTTTTTTCTATTTTATGTATTGCACAACACTTTGAAAGCTGTAAATGCTGCAATGGCTAATTATAAATTTACTTTTACGCTTAAATTTATAGTTATGTATTATAATTAAAGATTTTACCTATAATCTCAATGGTTTTTGTTTAATTTTATATATTGCCTCATTTGAAAGGTGCAAGTTCTGTTTCATGTAGACAATAAAATCCTATTTTTGATTTTGTCTCTCGTTTTCCTCGGCGCGCTCTGAACCGATTGAAGTAATTCAGAAAGAAGTACCACTTCTTGAGGCGCAGGAGGCTGAGAGTCCCTCCATTGCGATCGAAGTCGATTTTACCAAAATCTTTCCTATCATACTCATCTTCTGGCATGTCTCTGAATCAATCAATTCCTCAGAGTCGTTTTTATTTATTTACTTCTTTGACATTTTTGGTGCCAAAGGTATTATCCAGACAGGCTACAACGTAAACTATTTAATATTTTCATTTTTTGACGTTTCACGAGCGAAACTCTCGTTTCTTTATATTCCACTGATATCTATTAGTTGGCCCCAGATAAGACCCGAGGGCGGCCGATGGGGAAATACCAATAAACTATTAATCAACGTCGCCCAATCAGATTGTGGGGCAAGAGTTTTTTTTGTACACACTTTCGTTTCCACCACTCAATATATAATCAAACGGAGATGTTGACCTGTGGGGGTTGACTAAGATAGAGGCTGAGATTCTACATGAAATCTTTAGTATCAATTATTACATGATTAAATTTCTATACCTGCCGTTTCTATCAATCTCCAGTACATGCAGGAAAGAAAATCTTTGAAGGTCGAAGTTGCCATGATGTAAATTTTGACGTTATCGCGACCCACTAACTCCCCAGAGTTGGGAAAATAGTTAAAAATAGCATAATCTCATGCCCAGAACGCTAGGCCTATCCAATAACAAAGCTATCAAATTAGATTAATTACTTTGGTTCATTATGTTTATGTGTTTGACACGCTACAGATAATCGTGACACGCTACACGCTGATGAATTTATTCATCTTTCCTTGATGTTTGACCCTTGTAGCTGCCATATCTTCCTACTTCATCGTTCTTTATTCGGTAGACGACATAACGAAAGACTTATGCTAGCTCTTGTTCACTTGGGCTAGCTCTCATTTCAATCACATAATGTTTAAGCCTGATGGAGATATGAGCCTGTGCCGTTCAAAGCATCAAAGAAATAAAAAAAAAGAAATATTGGATGAAATAAACAAAAACTAATAATTAAATGAGTGAGAATATAAGGAAAGAGGAAGAAGTTAAAAAAAAGAAGAAAGAAATAAAGAAAGATTGTCCTGCGGAAAAAAACAGTGAGATAATCCCTTAAGTCAACAAACAACTTGGAGAGTTCGAAAGCTTGCATCTAGAAACATGCAGGGAACCTTCAACTAATCATTTTAAATATATTTACTAATTCTTGCTTTTACCGACCGTTAAAGTTTTGCGAATTCTGTGCACGCTGATGCACATATATTTGTTTCCCCGTGGGTCTTTTTAAGTGAGTCTGGTACTGTGTATCTCTATACCTATCAACGGATCCTTCTCTTTAGATATCAAACGATTCTATATTCACATGTTCGAACATACCTTATAGAAATATGCATGCATATATGCTTTCTTTTACTTTTCTGTTGTCTATTATTTATATTCGAGGAGGAACTGAAACGCACGCGACAATAGTTTTTCGTTTCATGACAGCTCACCAGACGACAGCGCCAACTCTATGCTTTTTAATACCAATTTTATTGGAATCCAATTGAAGTCATAGCGTGGACTTATCGGCTTACCATTTTGTAGCATAAGCGGCCTTGAAGAAGAATGGATTCCGGTCCCCCAGTTGATTTAAAAATATTTCCACAGACGCGAAAACGTCCAAGTCCATTGCTCTCCATTTCTGTTCAATGCATCATCGGAGGCTATGAATGAGTTGATCAAACATGAGGCTATGAATGAACCAAATACACTTAAGTGCGCCATTTCATTTAATTTATCAGTTTCCCTCATTCTTCTGTCACAAACCGGGTTATGGATTAGACCATTTGCAGCAGCATTACTCTCCTCTCTGACTGAAAGAGGAAACGGAGGAAGATAGACATGAAGGACGCGAGGAATAGATATGGGTTGACTAAAGGAGAGGCTGTGATTACTGGTAGAAATAAGAGGGCCGTATGCGATCCACCATTGGCGAAGGCTGGTTCATGGTCTATATAAGCTTACATGAGCGCTGCAAGTTCTATTCCACCATCTATACTTCTCCTCTGTGCAACGTCAAAAGTTAATAGGGTAAATAGGCGAACCCAGCTGAATATATCTGGCCACCCGATGGCCATTTTGATTTTTGTAAGCCTACTCCTAGTTCTTAACTTCCATGCCGGAAGAGTCGAGGCTCAGGATGGTATAACACATCTACATCCATATCTTTCTCTCCCTCTCCATCTCTCTCTTTCTTTCTCTCTCTCCTTCCTGTCTACATCCATCTCTCCATCTCCCATTTCTCTCTCGCTCTCTTGGTCTCGCTCTCTCTCTCTCGCTCTCTTGGTCTCTCTCTCTCTCTCTCCCTCGTTCTATTGGTCTCTCCTCTCTCTCGCTCTTTTGGTCTCTCTCTCTCTCCCTCGCTCTCTTGGTCTCACTTTCTCTCTCTCCCTCGCTTCGTTGGTCTCACTTTCTCTCTCTCCCTCGCTTCGTTGGTCTCTCTTTCTCTCTCTCCCTCGCTCTGTTTGTCTCTCTTTCTCTCTGTCCCTCGCTCTCTTGGTCTCCCTCTCTCTCTCCCTCGCTCTCTTGGTTTCCCTCTCTCTCTCCCTCGCTCTCTTGGTCTCTCTCTCTCTCTCTCTCTCTCTCTCTCTCTCTAAACACAGCAACATTTCGTCACACGTTGTTTTTGTTTCTCCAGGCCGTGCAAGGTTTGCATATGATGGAAGTATAACACCACAGAAATGGGGCGATCTTAGTCCCCAATACGCTCTCTGCGCCACCGGGACTCGCCAGTCACCTATCGATATCGTTCGCAGTGCTGCTGTAGCCGATCCAAATTTAAAACCCCTCGGCAGCTCGTACAACCCTGGCAGTGCAAGTCTTATTGACAATGGCTTCAACGTCATGGTGAGAATCGTGACATTAGCTCCTCTAGCCAAACTCTTGAGTCTTGAGTAAATAAAGTTTTAAGAGATAAACTATATCTTTCGCAGCTCAAATACGGAGAAGATGTCGGGGTCATCGTTATTGACGGGAAGAAGTATAAACTTCAGCAGCTCCACTGGCATTCACCTTCCGAGCATACTATCGATGGTGTCCAGTAAGCCGCTAATCGCTCTTATTCCGTCTGCCTCTATTTTTCAACGTCATCTTTTTTTTTTTTCCCCATCACGATTTCTCTCTTCTTCACCTCTCTCTTCCTTGCCATCATTTCTTTGACTTGATCAACAGATTATTATAATTATTGACTTAAACGGCTGCCTTCAATGCTTTTGATTTGGTCTCCAGATACCCAGTAGAGATGCACCTAGTTCATTTGAGCGAAACCGGGGATATCAGCGTGGTGGCTGTTTTGTACAAATACGGCCGTGCTGATCCGTTCCTCTCGCAGGTATAAAAGCTTGTTATTCCCTTGGATTAATGGGCGTCTCCCAATTCTTGAGTTTAAGATCGTCTGTCTTACGACTGGTGCAGCTGGCGGAGAAAATGACGACTCTAATGACGGCCGTCAAGAGTGGGAATCCCCATGCGAACGTGAGTGCAGGGCTTGTGAGTACAAGAGCCCTTACACAACACACAAACAAGTACTACCGCTATGTCGGTTCGCTCACAACTCCACCTTGTACCGAAGGCGTTACTTGGAACATACTGGGCAAGGTTAGCAACCGTTTCCGATCATTGGCCATGATTATCATTTTTAGTTTTATAATTTCTAGTTTTTTTTTCTTGGCTCCTTTATATTTTATGGTTTTCGCCTTTTCTTTTGTCATATACTTAATCCTTAACGTAATTATAATTGTATCTCCATTCCTTTTTCTCTTCTCTCGTTTAACTTAATTATCAATTGCATTCGTATTTCGAGTTTCTATGTTTGACGCTTTGGTCTTACCCCCGGTTCAACCTCAGGTGATGGAGATGAGTATCGAGCAAGCGAGCTCTTTAACATCTCTTTTGGAAGATGATTGTCGCCATAACGCAAGACCAACCCAGCCTCTCCTTGGTCGTCGAGTGCTACTCTGCAACCAAGGTGTCTAAACCACCCCCCATAATGCACAAGACGCATAAATATGTACTGGTTGTGAAGCCTTTGTTCGTTACTGTGCAATGAGCTGGAAGTGATCTTCAACAATTGGGATCTTCCGCTCGCACATCAAGAAATTTTTAAACACGTTGCGAAAATCACTTTCCATTTCTCCCCTTGTTCTTTTTGCACCAACGATATATAAACTGGACTCAAACCTTCATCAGATACCAACTATGTCGACGAAGGTTTTTTACCATATCAATCAACAAATTACATTCGTCACGCTTTTCTCTCTCCCCCCCCTAACTATACAAATAATATATATAAACTAGAAGATGAAATGAGGGATCCAAAAAACTAGAACCACAAACCTTTGTCGACCCTACCTTAAATAAAGAAGATTCAGCAATCGCCACGTCAGAAAGAAGCGTCATCGACAAATAGGGATTTTTAAATAACTGTAGTTTAGTAAAAACATGATATCTAATACTCGTTATGAGAAATGGGTGCATAGGATTAAATATAGGAAAACATAGATGGCTAGGATTACATCTAGATAGGATTCAAGATAGACACGAAATGGTCAAAACAAATGACTGGACAAGATTAAATCTAAAAGGGAAGTTACAACTCGATTGGTAACTTCCCCATACTAACCGTTATCAATATTAGCTATAAATACTAACTCACTTGTATTAAGATTTAAGGTGAATAAAACCGATCTCGATCAACTACTCCTGGCGTTGCTCTACCTCCTTATCATCTACCTCCTCATTCTTCTACTTCTTCATCTTCAACTATGTTCACATCCCATTCTCTTGAGTGATCTTTATATTAAATACATAGATACACAAACCCGTTCCGACCGTGTACTTCAAACAAAAATAAACAATAAATAGAAAGAAACAAAAATACTGATTCCAAGATGGATACACCGACAGACATAGAACAACAAAGTCTGACCCACAATTACAACACTTGGATAGATAAAACGATCTGAAGATGAGCAGATCTATTCATTGATTCAGTGATTTCTGCATAAAATAGATCTATAGATAGCTACAGATATATATACATATATAGATACAGAGATATATACATACATATATAGATACACAGTTAATGCATAGAACGATCGATGGATAGATAGATACACAGTAAATGCATAGAGCGATTGATGGGTTGGTAATGAAAAGTTCTCTCATGGAAGTGGAAGTAGTAGAAGAAGAAGATTGGAGATAGAGGACAAGGAGAGAAATGATGGAAGCCAGAAAAGGAGAAGATCGTTGTTATTCCTTGAAAAGTTAAATCTTTGTCAAACAGATGTGTTGATATTTATAGAGAAATTGTAACGGCTAGTAATAGGCAGTTAAATATCTCAAACTATAACTACCTCTTAAAGATTTAATTTTAATCGTTAGTTTATCTAACGGTTATAAAAGCCTATCTATATTTAATCGTATCCACTAGATTTATCCTATCTATATTTAATCCTAACCATCTATTTCTCATATCGAGTATGTCCATTTCTTATTAATCTAAGTTATTTAAAACCTATTGGTCGATCATGATCTTACAGGGCCGTTGTTCCTCTTTAGTCCCCCACAAGATCATCTGTGACGGAGATGACGTTGAGCTTGAATCAAAGCTTCCAAAATCGTTGTTTGGAGATGGGCTTGGTCAAAACATCAGCAATTTGGTCATCACTTGAGATAAACTTTATATCAAGTAATTTAGCAGCAACCTGTTCTCGTACAAAATCAAAATCTATCTCAATATGTTTCATGCGTGCATGAAATACCAGATTTTAGCGAAGTAAGTGGCACCAATATTGTCACACCAAAGTGTAAGAGGTAATGATTATACTATGTGAATTTCTGTCAAAAGAGAGTTAATCCAAATAATTTCAGATGCTGCATATGCCAAAGCTTTATATTCTGCTTCAGTGCTAGATCTAGCCACAGTTGGTTGTTTTTTTGAACTCCAGGAAATCAAAATTTTTCCAAGATAAACTAAATAAGCACTTGTTGATATTCTATCAGTATGATTCCCTACCCAGTCTGCATCACTAAATGCACTTAGGACTATATTGGAATCAGAATAAAAAATTAACCAATGAATAAAAAATGCACTTAGTAACACTGCTTTTAAGATAATGAAGTAAGTGTTTTAAAGTGCGGGAGTCATTAGAAAAAGGATTATACATTTTCTGACATGCCTTGTTAACAGAAAAAGAAAGATATGGACATGTTAAAGTAAGATATTTTAATCTTGCAACTAAACTTCTACAAGTAGAATCATCGAGTAGATCTGATGAAGGAGATGATATTGAAGATTGACTTAAGGGACAAGGAGTTGCTATTTTATAAATTAGCACGTTGTAAAAGTGAATGTACGTACTTCAATTGAGATAGAATAAATCCATTTTTAGTTGGAATAAGTTGAAAACCAAGAAAGAAATGAGCTAGTTCAAGATCTTTGATTGCAAAACGTGTCTCAAGATTTGAAAGTAGTATATTATCTTGATAGAGATCAGGACAAATAATAATAATAATGTCATCAACATAAATAATGATAAAAATGAGGGATCAGATTTATAAAACAGAGAAGTATCAGTCTTGGATCCTAGAAAACCAATAGTTAGAAGGAAAGAAGTTAACATGAGAAACCATGCTCTAGGTGCTTGTTTCAGACCATAAATAGAATTTTGAAGTTCACATATATGATTTGGGTACTGAGAATCTTAAAATCCTTGAAGTTTACAAATATGATCTCCATGTAAGAATGCATTAGAAACATCCAATGGATGGATTTTACAATTATTAGTAATAGCAAGAGATAAAAATAAACTAATATTTGTATGTTTAACTACAGGACTGAATGTTTCAAAATAATCAAAGCGTTCTTGTTGACTATATCCTTTGGCGACAAGTCAGGCTTTATATCGATCAATATCTCCAGAAGATTTGTATTTTATTTTATATACCCATTTACATCCTATTACATGCAGATTATGATTTCTAGGAACCAGAGATGAAGTATTATTTTAAATGAGAGCATTAAATTCAGCTTGCATTACAAGCATCCAGTTCTTGTCTTTAGATACTATAGAGAAAGAAGTGGGCACTAAAGATTTTGGGAGGGTGGTAAGGAGACAATGTGGTAGAGGATGCCTAATAAAAACATAAGAATTTATTGATGAGTGTATAGAGTGTGTAGATGAAGTAGAGCATATCATTGGATTTACAGAAACATGAGAATCTTGGAGATAGATATCTGGTAGGAGTTGGATTAAGATGATAACTTTAAAATGAGTATCTTGTTCTGGTATGTGATCTAAGGTATGAAGTAAATCTGCATCTAGATTGATTCAGCTGGATGAAGATAAAGATTACAGACTTTGTAAATTTGAGCTCATAGGAGTTGATAAATTAGGAATTGAGTTTAAGCAAGGTTAATCAGAAGAAGATGAACGATCCAAGGAAGTATTGGATAAAGATGCAACTGAAAAATAAAAAGGAGAAGAATAGGATGTGTTATTTGGACGAGATCCAAGAAGACCAGGCAATGTAATATTAGTTTGAACATTTGAGAAAGGAAATATATTTTCATAAAAAATAACATGTTGAGAAATGAAAATTATACTTGTATGGAGAGATAAAAATCTATATCCAAGATGATAAGTGCTGTAGCCCATGAAAACACACTTCACAGATATGTCATCTAACGTATGTTTTGTATATGGTCTTAAATATGGAAAACACAAACATCCAAAAGTTATTAACCATGAAAATTTTGGAAATTTTTTAAAAATAACCTCAAAAGGAGATATATTTTTTAGAATAGGAGTAGACATTTGTATTAATACGAGTTTGATGAAGTAAAGCTAAAGCTGTTTCAACCAAGTTTCGGTGTTTTCTTTCAGCAGTTGCATTCTGCTCAGGAGTATGTGGACAAGAAATCCTATGAATAATGCCATTTTATTTAAATAAGAAGTGTAAGGCTTGAAATTCTCCACCCCAATCAGACTGAAAGCATTTAATTTTGGTAGAAATTGATTCTCTACTCTTTTTTGAAATTATGTAAAGGTTGTTAAGACATGTGATTTATTTTTAAGTGGATATAACCAGGTAAATTTACTAAAACCACCAACAAAAATAACATAATAAAGAAAACCAGAATGAGACTGAATCTGTGATGGTCTCCATAGATCTGAATGAATGATTTCTAAATTTTCATATGAATTATGATTTGTAGGATTAAACGTGGAATTTATGTGATTTGCTAATACATCAAGATTCACTCATAAAGTTTTTTCTAAATTGAGAAACATGCAAACCGAATTTTTTTTATAATGAGAAAATGATGATGCCCCAGTCATGAGTGCCAAGTATCTTATGAAGCTTTCACCCCAATGTATGTTTTGGCATAGTTGAGTTGGAAGAGGAATCAAGACAGTAAAGCCCATCTTTAATTGATCCTCGATGAAGGTCCCAGTTTGTTTTCTTGTCCTTCACAAGACACTATGAAGAATGAAATTCAACATAAACATCATTATCTAGAGTTAATTGTCAAATGGATAATAAATTCTTAGATATATATGGAACATGCAGCACATCTTTTAAATAAATATTTCTATCATAGGTAACAATTCAAGGAGATCCAATGGAGAGAATATTCAAACCTGAGCCATTACTTAGTTGAAGTTGATCATTGCCAAGGTAGTTGGTGGATAAATGTAGCAGATTTTTGTCTGATGTAACATGATGTGTAGCACCACTATCAGGGTACCATGCTTCATTTGAAGAATTTCTACCTGCATTGGCAGTGTAAGCTCTAGGTTATCCTGGAGATGATTTTGCTTCTTGAATTCTTGCTGATTTGTATTTCTCTAGGGGAAATCTGTGTTGCGGCAAAATTCACTACACTCACATGCTCAATGTCCAAACTGGAAGCAAATCTTCCATCTTGGTTCCAATCTATTATTTCTGCCACGACCTCTGCTACGACCTTGGTAATAGTTCCTATTGTAATACCCATCTCTTCATTCCTGATTGTATGTTTGAGTATTATGTGCTGATGGACCAAAAACTTTTCAAGTAGTTTCTTGTTGATAGGCCAGATAGGGATCATGAGCTTTTAAATTCATGATAATATCATCAAGTTTCATACTGTTGATATTTTCATTGATCTAACAACAAACTGTGAGTATTCTATGCCTAATCCTCTCAAAACTATGAAAATCATAGTTGGTTCACTCATCACTTGATTTGCAATTTCAAGAGATTCAACTATAGATCGGAAGTAGGCTATGTACTCATCAGTTGTCATAGTACCTTTCTTCATGGTATGGAATTTTCGATGAAGTTCCATAGTTTTTTATTGACTTTAATTGGAAAATATATTTTCCAATTTCTCCCATGCTTCTTTGGAAGAGCGTGCTTTGATGATGCAAGGTATAATTGACCCAAATAGATTTGAATACAGGAAGCCAAGCACTTGTTGGTCTGATCCACCATGTTTTGAAAGTTGGATTTACAATAGTATTTCCTTCAGAACCTGTAACAGAGATAAGGGGTGATGAATCTTCTATTTATTTAACTAATTCATTCCCATTGAGAATCGGTAAGATGGAGCTCTTCCATGCTTGATAGTTGTCATTTTTAAGCTTTATGGACACCGCCATTCCAGTTGCAAAAAATGCCGGAACTTGTCATGTGGCGGTTACTAAACCACTGCTCAAGGTATCCATGACATAACCGAGAGGCAAACCCAAGTAAGAGAGTCAATCTCTTGCTTGTAGCGATGTGGGTGTTGATCTCTATTGTCGGGTGGAGATGTTGTTCTTGGACCAGGAAGTTTGCTGAACAGGACTAGTTGCGCAGCTTCAAAGCAAGAAGTTGTGCATTAATGATGCAGCTTTGTCGCACGGGCATTTCTCTGGTCTTTGGGTGTGACTTATTGTCGGATTATCTTTCTGATGGTGCCGGCGCTGCTGGCTACCGTCCTTGCTTCCCTATTCCTTGCTGCGAGCTTGGGCGGCCGCTTCTTTGGTACAGCTTCACACAAAGAAAACGTTGATCTTTCACAGCGACAAATCTGCATTGGCGGATCAGACTAGTTTAACAACTCTTCTGTTTCCGCTCCGCAAGTTGAGAATCAAACGAAAAGTTTTTTCACAACGATAAATTGCAGTGATGAAGTCTGCACCGATGGATATCTTCAAAGCACATTCAAATCTAAGGCTCAGATACCAAAAAAGGTTCTCTCACAAGGAGTTGAAATAGAAGAAGAAAAAGAAGAAGAATGGAGATAGAGGAGGGGAGAAATGATGGAAGCCAGATAAGGAGAAGATCGTTGTTGTTCCTTGAAAAGTTAAATCTTTGTTAAAAAGATGTGTTGATATTTATTGAGAAATAGTAACAGCTAGTAATAGGTAGTTATAGATCTTGATCTATAATTACCTCTTAAAGATTTATTTTTAACTGTTAGTCTATCTAACGTTTATATAATCCTATTAATTCTATCCACTAGATTTATCCCATCTATATTTAATCCTAACCATCTATATTATCTTATATTTAATCATAACCATCTATTTCTCATACCGAGTATAGATATATGTTCATTTCTTACTAACCCAAGTTATTTAAAAAACCTATTGGTCGATGACGATCTGACATGGCTGTTGTTTCTCTTTAGATATATACACCGTAAATGCATTGAACAATCAACGTATTGATAGATACATAGTAAATGCATAGAACGATTGATGGATAGATAGATACATCATTAATGTATAGAATAATTGATGGGTACATAGATACATCATAAATGCATAGAACAATCGACAAATAGATTGATATGCAATAAATGAATAACACGATCAATGTATCGATAAGTATATAGATACATAGTGAATTCATAGAACGAAGATAGATAGACAGACAGATAGATAGATAGATAGATATATAGATAGATAGATAGATAGATAGATAGATAGAAGACCATATTCAACAAAAATACCATGCGGTGATATTGTCAGATTCGTTTTCAATATTTCTAGCAGGTTGTATGTGATTTTGAATCAATTAACAATAATTTGATGAGAGGAAGAGATAAGGTGTCTCATTTGTGTTGGTATAGGAAGAAATATACAGCTCAAGGATGCCAAACCAAGATGATTGAACAGAAACTGCCCCTAGAAATGAAAGGATTGAGATAAGTAATACATAACAATGAGAATGTTCTACAGTCAATCTACTATGCTTCTCCAACTTAGTTACACAAACTCAGACTATGTGGGACACAATCAAACATGTGGCGCCACATAAATACAACTAATTTCTGAAACAGTAAACCAAACTAAAAGTGGAAGGATTTTTGACCAAGCACTTTTCAAGACATCCACAACAGTGATCACCACAAGGTTAACAAATTCTAATTCAGAAAGTTCACAATACCTGGAAATCTCATATCTATAATATTTGCCAAACGGGCATTTTAGACAATGCATTCTTAAGTTCAGAACAATGAATATATTGTCTTAAAATAAAGACAGATAGATAGATATGTACATAGATAGACATATATGTATGTTGCTTGAGTGTGACCCCCTAGACACATCTATAAAATGTGAGATTCATTTAAACCAATCGATAGGTTTAGTGTCAAGTGTGTGGGGTGTTAGGCTACAGCCCTTGCTCTACAAGATATAAAGGAGTGTGTATCAACTCACTGATGGAACATCCTCATCATCTGCTACCATGAATATATAGTCCTATATCCACTTGAGCACCTACGTCTACTTAGGGTATAGTCAACTGCGATATCCTAATAGGTCATCTGAGTTAGTAGTGATATGTTTGGAAATCATCTAATATCTCTTCTAAGATATTTCACTACCAAGGAGTTCATTGCATTGCCTCTCCAGCTATCTCTTCTTATAACAACGTCATACAATCCAGTCTTAACTATTCAACTGTCCTTGTGAACTTCTTGATGTAGTCCAATCTAGAATATTTAGAAACACATGATTACAAACTCGTAGGTCATTGTCAAACTACAACTGTGAGTCCACAAGAAGTTTTTGGTGTCTCATGTCTAAGGACCATATACACAGTCATGATGTGAATGAACCTGATTGACAGTTTGGTATGATACCATTTAGAGATTTGTACACATCAATTCAGTAAACTCTTTCTAGTAAAGAGTACACCCTATATATCCTTAGTGTCTCCATAATACTTGTTACAAGACCAATCATACTCATAGTATGAGCATTCTATCTAGATCTTTGATGTTTTTTCTTGAGTATCGTTCAAATAGGAATATTAGAACTCATGCATTAAAGCTAATGATCTCCATATTATGACCTCATTCGTAATACAATAAGTCTGTTCATGTTTCATGGACTTCGTAATAGGCATGAATACTACCTACTAATGAACACAGAAAAAGATAGTGAATGTTTGATTGGCTTGTTGGCTACATATACTTATAACATTTTTCTCTAGTACATGCTATGGTTTTGGGTTGTAAAATTATATGTGAATCCAAATGTAAAACCTATGGATTAATAGGGATTTATTTAGATTCACTCTTGGTCATCATTGTGGCAAAATATTGGCTTTAATGTAATTTAGAGTGTGAGCAAAGCAAGGAGTCTATACTTGACGTATGACAAGAAGTTGCATATCATGAAAGTGTTCGCCTCGTTAGCCTTCATAGTCTATGTTTAGCGTGGAAGGTGGTTATCATTTAGGTTGTCACTATCCTTTTGGCAATTTACTAATAAATGAAAGTTATGCAAAGTGGTATCCAATGAATGAGTACTAGTTTTCCATCCTCATACCTCCATAGTTAAAGAAAGGAAATATATTTTTAGAGGCCTCCACATTTTGAATATGTGATCTGAACTATTCTAATGGAAAATTAAATTCAATAAGATTTTACTCAATCGTGGTCGACTTTCTGTGTGGATTATTCAAAATCTTATTCGGGCACCAAAATGCAACATGCTTCTTGTCTAGAGCTTGGTAATGAGTTCCATCAATAGTTTGTGATAGTATTTCAAATTCGATGAGACCATCACACAAAGATGAACATCCTTCAAACATGCTTTAGTGCTATTATAAAAATAATACTGCAAAAAACATCAAAATAGAGTTATAGGGTAGTATCATATGGTCACACTCATAGTTTGAATATGTCATGTCCTATTGCCATTTGTGTACAAACAATAAAGAATGATATCGAGTGCTCCTCCGTTGAATTATTTCACTGAATTTAGTCATATTGTTCATCTCAGGTTTTTTTAAGTTATGTTTACATCATATGGATCATATGGATGGAGAAATGTGTTTTCCCTATGACTATCACTTCATATTCATCCAGAATGAACCGTTTCGATCAGAAAAATGTATCCACATGTATGATTTAGCAGTAATGCTGAAATAATGTGTATATGGTGTAAGAGTACTGCCATTAATGTCCTTAGCCAATGCATTTGAATATTTGAGAATAACACTTGGATAATTTTAAATACTTTAGTCCTATTTAAGATGATAAAATAGGTTGGATCATTGATTCAATGCATGTTTGCCATATGTAAAATCCAATGGATAACTAGTGGTAAATGTTTGAGGAGAAAGCTAAAATACTTATTTGCAGTTCTGTTGCCATCACTGAAAAGACAATGAAGACAAAGAGTGGGTTCTATTTTGTGGAATGGTTACATTGAATTTTGTCATCTGGTTCATCTCAGATTTTTGTAATCTATGGCTATACTAGATGTAACACAAACATTCCATTAGTGGACCATTGTATTTTGTGTATGACACATGACTTATTATTCATTAAAATTGAATCGTGTAGAACAGCAAAAATTATTAACATTTATGACTCAATGGCAACAATGAAATACATGTCCATGGTGTAAGAGTAAACATTATCGTTAAAGGCCTTAATCAATTCATTCGAGATTTTAAGTACAGCCATTGGATAAATCATAGACTGATTAAACATTAGTAATCAATGCATGAATTAATATCCAGACAAGAGATAATCCATGAGGTTGCCGATAAAGGTTATTACTAATGGATATTATGTGGCTGTGAAATGAATCAAATCATTATGTTTATTTAAATTCATTGAAAAAATATTGCGTTCATTATTATTTTAGTGTGATGTTTATAATGAAGTCCATGAATACGTGCAATTACATAGTGAATTATTATGAGATTATAATATATGGATGATTAGTCTTTAAACATGTATTCTAAATATTCTTATTCGGTGGATAGTTGAGATGGACGTCAAATTATCTGGATAGAATAACACTAACTGATCCTGCTTATACCAGAACTATAGCTGATTTTGTGACTCTTAGTGTGGAGACACTAGGGATAGATAATGGGTGATCTTTGGAGAAATAGTTCATTGAATTGATCCATTAGGAATCCCTAAATGGCATTATACCTAACCGTTAATCAGGTTGATTCATCTCACGGTTGTATAAGTGATCCACTGACCTCAGACACCAAGGACGTCTTGTGAATGGACAACTACATTTTGTCTATGGCTTACGAGCCTCTAGTCGTGGGATTCAAACAAGTCATAGCTCGGATGTATTGAGAATCTCATGGAGGTGATTGAGTGGTCAAGACGGGATCATTTACCCTTGGTATAAGAGGAGATTGACTCAACGAACATAATGCAGAAAATCCCTGGCTAGGTAGTGAGGATATTGGAGGAGTTTTCTAGTGATCCCTATTATGCATCAGTACTAATCGAATGATAGATTAAGGTTTGACGTTCAACCATACCCTAAGTCATTCGAGAGTTTAACACGGATGATGGTAAATGTTCCATGGCAGAGTTCAAACACTACTCGGTATCTTCTAGAGCACAAGGTGTAGCTTAGCACCCCACGAGCTGGAAACTTAACCTATTGATTGGGTTAAATCAATCCTTAGTAAATTAATCTATATGTTGATATAGTTAATTAATAAGGTTAGCTAATAATTGTTATTGGGCCACTAAATTTATTAAGTAGAATGATGCATGGGTCTAGAGGGTGACCACATAAGATTATAAGGGCATTTGTAAATATATCTTACTTTATGGGTTTTTTGGAAAAACTTGGGTAAAATATAAATAGAGAAGAGGCGCTCATTTAAAGCACCTAGGCCAGCCAGATTTGAGAGCCGCTCATTTCTCTATTCTACTCTCTTCTCCACTCAACCAAGGAGAGTGTCTCCATGGTGAGAATATCTTCAAGATTTTCAAGGAGAGTTGAAGAAGAAAAAGTGGAGATCCAAGCGCCAAGTGATCGCATGGATACTTCTAGAGGTCGGGCGTGTGAATGGCTTCAGAATGATCTCAATGAGAGCAGGTCAGGGGTGGAAAAGTTTCTCCAAGAGGTACACTTGATCTATTTATTTTTAAGATCAATTTTGAATTAATTAACATGTTTTCACTTCATAGAATCATGTTTTCCATGGATGGACCAAGGCATAGTTTCCCACAATTACCCCACTAGATTTATAGACTAGATTGATACATGAGTTCAAAAGGTCACACATTACTTGTGTTTTAGATGTCAAAAGATATTCTCAAGTTTAAGGGCTTAATGATCATTAGAGAAATGCTTTTTGGAAGTCAGCATATAGTCTGAAACTTCAAGGTTCAATGTAAATTTTACATAAACAGCATTCACTAGATTTGCATACTTCCTATGTACTTGGAAGGGAAGAGGAGAGAAGTATATGACGAAAGGATGGCATTCAAGGTTCTTGGTCATCCCATGGATATACCTAGGGAAGAGAGCCACAACAAGGTGAACAGGTCTTGTTTGACGAACAAAGGTATCGTATACCTAATTAGTGGAAAAATCATTTGATCATCTCATTTGCATTGATTTAATGCATTGTTATGATTTTTAATATTTCACTGCACATAATATTATTACATTGTATTAATCATTGTCAGATAGTCTAACATTGAAACCCACTCTTCTTTTATTATCAAGTCGGAGTTTGATATCTTTTCTTTATAGTATGGTTACCCCTTTAGACATGTTTAAGAGATTACTAATATCTGATATTTATTTTTCAGGGAATAAATATGTTGGATATTCTCAGCATTATCTAGATACACAAAATCCTTTATGAGATATCACATAGCTTGATACTACTTCTTGCACAAGAATATATCAATTCTACTTCTTCTTGATACACATATTTTTGATAAACAGAGTCCTGATAAATAATAATCTCTCGTTCATAAAAAAATCAAATAACTATTGCAAATTTAAATATAGCATTATCAATTTGTGAACTAAAAAACTGAAGGGTTTTCCGACAAATTTCCATACCACCCAAATGAGCACAATATAATAGATTTCCTGCATCACCATAATGAAACTAGAGTTTTCTTGATCTCTGAATGAGATTACAATCTAAGAGTACCAAGAGTAGTCATTCAGAACACCTAAATAGTCATTACCAGCTAGTTAGGTAAATCTATCATCAATAAAAAGAAGAGAAAAATCAACCTTCCCCTGGCCAGACTCAACTTTCGACAATGCACATTGGCTCTTCCCTTTGTTGGTACCCACTTTGGAGTTTCAACTTATTTATGTTGATTATAACTGTAATTTTTCCTCTGTATGGGCGCATCCAAAGAGTATCAAAGATGGGGTATAGGATTCTACCGTGTAGCCATTTCCTTTATAGGATCCCAGACTCAACAATTGAGTCATTTCGCATTTCTTGCTCTTAGGAATTGGTATCGATTTGGATTTTTTGCATAGAAGGTTGTAGTCAAGTGTCTCAGGTTAGTAACCTACTATCCATTCCCATCTGAATTTTCTTCTTGTACACTAAACAATTGTTTTTGTTGCTGTGTAGTGGGCTGCCTTGATATTAATGCTGGTAAAGCTTTCAGTATATAGATGACAGGGTAGACAAATGTGGACTCAGTTGTGTATAAGTCTAAGTATGACTAAAGAATTCTATATATGCATATTTCATGGGATTCAACTTTATATTATCTTATGAAGTTAAGGGATTCTTCGAAACCATCAAAGTGGTTGTCAACCACTTCCACTACCCTGTTGTTTTTTGGAAACTCAGATACATGTTTTATCAACCATGACATTTTCTTATTTCACCAACTATTTTCATATATTAAGCTTGATATTATTATTTTCCCAGTCTGTCATTGCCTCTGATGCCGCCATGAAAATGATGCATATCGTCATTAGGGATTGATTGAGATCTTTCACTTACCTTCACGTAGACAACTTTTAGTAATGATAACTTCAAATAGGAAAATGAAAGAACTTCAAATACAGTCCCACCAAAAGTTTTATTTCTTATATATTTATCCATTTGGGTTCTTTCAATTTAAATTAGGCCTTCTCAACGAGACCAATTCAAGTGCTTTCCACTTCTTTTCTCCAGTGTTTGCTGTCTATAGCTCATTTTACACGGCTATCTCCATGAAGATATAAAACTCTTGCATTAATCTCAAGCAGACTTGTTGCAACCTCAAAGTGGTTTTCTACCCCTTCCATTTCTCTAACATATTCTGGAGCTTCAGATGAATATCTGTCAATGAATATTTAGATGTTCAAGTTTGTTAACCCTTTTCCTATTGTGAGCTTCATGTCATCATTTTCCCAGTATATAATGTACTTCTTTGCTGACATGGAAGGCTTGATTGAACTCTTTTGGTGGCCTTTATGAAATCAACCGTAAAATTAATTAGGGAACTAGGTGTTTTCCACCGTTACCACCATATTTTTTAGCCATGTGATTGAATTGTCTACCAGCTCCAAATGGATGAACAATGGATTAGAACCATGACTTAAAGTCTGATTAGCATGGCATATAAATATTCTCTTACATGAAGCAGTGATTGTATAATCTGTTGGTACATGTGCAATTTGTTTACATGCAACATGTAAGCTGCTATGTGGTTGATAACCACAATCGAAATGACTGTGGTTATAATTTGTTTATGGCTATCAAGCAAAGTAAATCCGATGTTCAATGTTGGTTAAGATAACACAGTAGAAAAGGGAATATGATGTGAACTTGTGGCTTGCTGATGAATACTCCTTTCCTCTCCATGTGCCCTCTAGTGTTCGCCCATCCTATACTGAGAATAATATGCCCGTATGAGGACGAGTGCTGAACCATATATTGGAAAGCACTATTCCAATATCTATTTTTCACTGATATCTAGCTATCGGATGACGATACTGGAAATCGGTTGCTACAGTAACAAAATCTGATATCATTATCTGTTTTGATGTCCTCATCCACCTCCATCTCTCGGAATGGATGAGGATATCAGATTTTTAGAGTTGGATATCAGATTTCAATATCAAAAAATTTAATAATAGTAAAAACAAATATATTCTGTTGAAACTTGTAAGTTAGAATAGGTTGGAGGGGAAATCCTTTGGCCAGCAGGTATCAAGAGTATCTTTTAAATACATTATTACATCATAAAATATATATGCTTCAAAATTTCTGTTTTCTTCCATATGGTATAATAGGATTCTGACTTTAAAATTACAATTACATTTACGAATCCTATTATCCCATATTGAAGAAAATAAAACTTTTGAAGCGTACGTATAATATGAAGTATTTTATACTTTGAAAACTTATGCGTTGTTAATATTTAACATCTAAATTTATGTACAGTTGTACACTGTTAGCTTTTTCTCTTGTACACGAATCCTATTTTCCCATATGGAATAAAACAAAAATTTTGAAGCCTATATATAATATGAATAATTATTTTATTTAAAAGATTTGGGCACTGTTTAGTTTACGTATAGCATGTTAAATTGGGCTTTTTCTCTTGATATCGGATATCGATATCCGGATATCAGATTCAGTATCTGGTATCAGAGATCCGCCTCCTCCCTAGCCTAGTCGATATCTGTCCCGATATCCATTATAGATAGGAAAGACGACATCCGTTCGATATCTGATATCCGGTATCAAAAACCACCTCATCATTTACCAGACATCAGATATCGGTTGTCCGATATCGGATATCAAACGATTATTGGGCGGCTGATCATTAGTGCCCTCCCCCTCATTTTTTAGTCAGTCCATGTAAGTTTATCCATTGGTTCATGTAGAGACATGGCATTTTGGAGGCAAAAAATCAGCCTGATATGTTCCTTGGGTAATCAGCCAAGTGAATTTGCTTCCCACCACATTTAATTGTTAACACCCTTAAGTTATGAAGGTAGAGAAGGAAGTTGATCTTAGGGTTCAAGTTTATCCTTCGTTGTGTTTCTAGCCCCGTTCTTTGCCTGGATTTCCCTGCATTGTTATGCATTGTGAGAAAGGTCGTTTTTTATACCATCTTCATTATACTGTGTTATGCATTGTTAATGTAAAATTCTTACCCATTCTGGTCTAGCTCATGCTTAAATTATTCTACTTGTTCTATACTGAGGTGACTATGTATCCGTTTGATGCCATACTGGTTAATGTGATTTTGTTCTTGAAGACCCATCATTATTCTGAATAGCCCACCCGGTTGATTCAAACTCTCTCGGATGCTAATTTCCTCAACCTTTTAAGGTATGTTTTTCTGTCCATCAAGTTAGTTTATATGAGTTATCAATTATCGGGTTTATACAGTGCTTTAGTATCTAAGAGATCTATCTTTTAAAATCATGAACTTCCACATTTGAGTTTCCCGTGCATGATGAACTGCTAGCTGCATCTAGCACCAGCCAATGATACTCAGTTAAGCATTCATGGAATATTATCAATAGTACCTCTTGGTCGGTTATATAATTAAGGGCCTAATATCATTTTAGTTCCTTAACTGTTCTCATACATTCTTCAAACACCTTCTGACATGTTAATAAATTTCAAATACACCAAAAATAATACCAAAATGTCTTTCAACTTTTTTCAACAACTAGCCCCGCATATTGATTTTAATATAAAACATAGGAAAACACTTAATTATTTACATCTATGATTTTCAACAACTGGAGAGATTGCTTTATTTTATGACTAGTTTTACAAGGTAGGCAGGGACTCCATGTGAGATTCTGGTTCTTTTGATGGCATGTCTGAAATTAACTTTAACAAATAAAAACTGGATAGATGAAAAAAAAAGTGAATACCATATTATGACATGTTTAAATGGGTTTCTAAGGACCTAGGACACCCTTGAAATATGCCCAGCTTTTAGATAATTTTGGTGTCTCTCTACTCATTAGTCTTCCTTCCAATGCCGAAACATTAAGTTTTAGTCTGAAGAACACATAAAAATAAACATGAATAAATGTTGAATCTAACAAATATGATGATTCACTTAAGTTTTGTAAAAAAAATACAGCATGGGTAAGTAGACGACACAAAAATAAAGTCTAATTTTATTGTACGAAGGATAGCTAAACTTCATTCCTTGTATTGACTCCTTTCATACCTCTCGAGATGTTGCTTGATCATCTATATCATTTTTGCCCTTCTATTAAGTCATTATTTGACTAATTAAAGAAACAGTCAGCGAATGCAGTTGGCGAAGCTTTCCCTGATTAATAGATATGTGTTAAGGAAAATAAAAAGTCACCATTAGGTTGCCAATTTTGTTATTTTCAGCCTTCTCCTCATTACAGACCCTGGTAGCTATTTGTCTTTCCATAAGCGTATTAGTATCCTTATCAAAAATTACTAGCGTCTGAGAGAAAGATGCATGTTCTGCCAAAACTTAAATCTCAAAACATATTGTTTGCAAAATAAGTCTATTTAAAATTGGGCTTCAGCGTGATTGTTTCCACTGCCCCAATATCACTTCCCTTCATATTACTCATATGTCATTGTCCTTTTGGCTGCAATTTTTAACCTCCATATCGGCCAATCCTAGAGACACCTGATATGAAAATAATATTGATCCCATCTAGCAAATTTTATGGATTAATCTAGAAATTTTGATGATGAGTTAATAGATTTACACCTACTCTTTACGGATGCATATGATTCACAAAACTCGCAGTCCTTCCTTAGCGCATGATCATCACCATGGCTGGAAATGTGTGCTACCCTTAATTTCATGCATCATTGTAGACTGCTACCACACTTTACTTGATGGATGCAACTTTTTGAGGGGGCGGAGGGCTAACGTGCAAAACAATTAGAAAACTAATTTTCCTGACATTAAATTCATGGGAAAAAAACTTTAAGAGCTAAAGAATCATTATTTTCCATGATTAAATGCAATTATTGATTTTTCTGGATTTTCCTTGTATTTTTCTCAAATTTTCCAACAACTAATTCAATCCAAAATTAATTTTTAAAGTCAGAAATAATATTCTTTTAGTTTAATTAAACACTTAATACATTTTGTGAGTAAAATGCAGATTTACATGTCTTTCTGTGAAGTGTCATGATCAAATTAGTTTATAATCATTGGATTTTGTCTGTTATTGTGGGCTACATTGGCATTGATCTTGCGATTGGCAAAGTAGAATGACCGACTACGAATTAATTATTGGTGCTCTTCAGAGTTTCAAGGCATGTGGGAGAGAGAGACAGATTGTCGAATGTCATTTATCTAAAATAGGCACAATAAAGTGAATATTGACAATGAGACAAAACTGCAATGTGATGAATCAAGGAAAAATATCTTCCTATTAAATGTTACAAAGTAAAAATAATGTATGGTGTGAGAATTTACCCTAGTTCCTAACCTTATGCCAGGACCACAACATTATGCTGATGTGCACTTGTGTTCTATCTTATCTATTCCTCGTTATGAGCATTAAATACACCAAGTAGAACTTGATGGATCATTCAAACCTCAGTTTCTACCAATCATCTTACCAAGGTAAGAACTAAGTAAAAAAGTTGTTTACAAATACAGGTGACTCATTTTATAGTTGTGATTTATAAATGTTGAACACAAAGAAAGAGACATCTGCCTTTAAAGTATCACCACATCAATCTTCATGATTTCTAAGTATCATTCCGTAAAGTTAGATGTACCATCATCGGTTATTTAAATTAAATATTTGTTCATCCATACTGTTACCAACCTTTGCCCTGTGTATGGTTTCAAGTTGTTACTTTTGTATTATTATCTATTGATTGGATGAAATTTTTGTATGTTGCTGTCCATCTATGGCTAGGAGATTGAAACATATCACGACATAGAAAAAGACAAGAAAATAGTTGGTGTTCATTAATAATTAGCTTGTGATGTGGCACCACATGAGCCCGCACCACCTTGAGCATTTTATCACATCCATTGATAAAACAACAAAAGGTAGGCCCCATGAATAGATGGATACCTCACTTGTCAATCTGGATTTCTATGTTTGTGACACACGATCTATACCGCCATCTTGGAACATTCAACGGTATACACAATTAATTTGGTATTATCTTACAAGTTTGGGCCTGGTTGTTGGGTGGCCCTTTTTGAAGGGATACGACTGGTTGATCAGCTTTCCCTGCTGGAGTGACTATGAGTACTTAAGGAGCTGTGCATACTTGAGTGGTAATGGCTACTATGGTAGATGTGCTTGTATGCAGTAGCTGTTTACGTAGCTTCCCCTACTTGTGTAGTTGCACCTAATAACCGTAACACTACACATTTTACCTCTTTTATGAAACTCTATAAATATAAAAATAATAACCTCAAAGAGTATTCTATGAGCCTTTTTTCTTTTTGAAATAGGTTAAGGATATTATTAATTAGAAAAACACATTAGCTAAAGGTTAAGCATCACCATTCAATATGGTACTGATTTATGAGAACTGTGAAATTCTTGAAGTACCCATGCTCCAAAAAAAGCCATTGACACCATATAATTTAAATACAATATGAGCTACATAAATTCCAATTCGGTTAAATTGCGATGCCTTTTTGATATTCTTGGATTTTTAGCTATTTTCTAAAAAGTAAATCAACCAAATGATGAAAACCTAGAAAACTATTTAAAATAATAAAATAAAATAATAATTATAATATTTTATTCTGATTTTTACGAAGTTTTTGGTATTTTTTTTAGGGGAAAAATAAACCTTAAGGACAAATAGAACCTTAGGTTGCCTTTCCCCTAATATTATTGTGACACAAATGAGTAATGGATGAAAATCATTCTAACTTTTGCTACATGAAGAATTTTTTTAGTGTCGTTTGGTGCCTTGGAAAGCTTGAAGTCTAGGCTATCCTCTTGAATCTATACCTAGACAAAATGGTGAAAATTTCAAATCAAACATTGAAGAGATCACACGAACCTTGATCACCCTTGAACTCTCTTTCATACACTCTTGTAGAAAAATAATGGATCAAAGAAATCTGATGCACTAGCCTCTAACAACAAGTTGGGTGCAGAACTTCAAGGTGAGATACAAAGAGAGGGGAGAAGATAATAAATCAAACTGCCCTAACTAGCCCATCCATTAGATTTAATTCCAAGGGCTTGGAGGGCTAAGATTTCTTAATTTTCAGCGTGGACCCACATCCCCTCCTCAAATTTGAAAATTGACCTTTCAAATTCAAATTGTGGGTTAGTTCCAAAATTCTTGCATTTAGTTGACTTGGTCTTGAGGAGGTTTAAATGGGCTTATTATGCGTTGGGCCTCCTTTTTTATCTATTAGATGGCTTATGTCTCTACTTTCCTCCCATTTTTATCTCAAATTCACCATTGTATTTACCCAAGTCCTGTTTTTCAAAGAAAACTCTAATATGATGTGAGAAATCCACTTGACCCTAAAGAGTCAGGTGGGGTTAATCTCAATAATCAATAATAAAATATATAAAAATAGAGCTTCAGAAAATAAATCATAATTTTCTTATTTTATCCTTAAATGGTGAATAATGCTAGTGCAAATCTAAAAATATGAGGTAAAAAAGAAGTGTAAAAGCATAATTTTATTGATCTGATTTGATGCTATCAATATACATTTAAAATAAATATAGTTGTATAAAGCCATGACAATGGCTATCACTCCTTTTCAGCTGTTTTGTAATGTACTTAAGCATTGCCTAATGGTATACTGCCGTAATAGATTGCCATTAGCTTCTTTTCCTCTACTGACAAAGAAATCATCCTACTATAAACTTGAGAGTTTGACAAATAAGCTCAAAAAATATAGTGGAATCTAAAGCCTGTAAAACTGGTGACTTTGCAATACTATATTAATTTATGACAAATTCTTATGTGTTACGTTATTAATCTCAAAATCCATATCTTTAACTAGTAAATTATTAACTAGTAAATTATTTATCCATATCTTTTAACTTATGTGTTACGTTATTAATCTCAAGGCATGAGACATTTTAGATAACTCTTGAATGAACTTGTTATACCACATTCTGAGTTGGGGGAACGTTTACAGTTTCATGGCATTAGAAAAGGTTAGAATATTTTGGATAAATTCTGTTTTGTCCTCTCCCAAATCTACTGACTGTGACTAACTGATCTAGGAGAATTCACCCTTTCACCATAAAATATGACTTTTTCCGGCTAAACTCCAGCTTTTTCTACATGCATATTTAAAAATAATATAAAGTAAAACCTCTAAGGTAGCACCTCATGTTGTAGGAGAACTGCTTCATGAACTTGGCGGCCAACTCAGTTAATTTGTAATAGATTTAGCTGGAGGTTAGGTTGGTAAGCCAATCTAATGCTTCCCTAGAAAGGTTTCATCAGTTAGTTTTGACCAATTGTTCAAGTCAAAAAAAAATCTGTTTGAGAAACAAGAAGATAAATTTTGGGTCAAACCAACAGCCAGAAATTATGGATGCAGCTTCTGCTCAGAAATCGCTCGTGGCTGAGCATATTGAAAAAAAAAACTAGTCACAATTTCGCTCCCTTCTGCTCCACTCCATCACGCCTTTTTCGGTATGCATTGGGAACACTTATCCGTTGGATAGTGTTTTATGTTAAAAATAACATAACCTTCTCTGGAGAAGCAAAAATAAAAGCAGATGGTCCAACTATAGAACTTCTTCTTTTTCATTACTTCCATGGTGGTGCCTCGTGGCATGGCAGCACCCGTACTACTGAAATTTTCAGTCATTGAGATGTTCCCACAGGTGCCCCTTTTTCCAATGGTATGTTAATTCCTATTCTTATCCCTGAATTCCCTTTTTTAGTCTATCTACATTCTAGGAAATTCATAGACTCCATGGACGGAGCTAAAAGTGGAGTGTTGATCAGAGCAAGTTGCCATAATCTATTACCAGACATAATTTGGAGAAGCTCATCTGCTAGAAATGCTTTATTTTTTTTCGTTCCCATTCCTCATTTTCGTCTTATCTAATCCATGGGGGACTTGTCATATTTAGAATCTTTCTGCGGTGTGCTCTGTTTACTATTCTTTTGTGCTTTCTTCTCTTTACCACACCATAGGTTAGCGAAGCGTGAGTGTGCGTAGAGTGCCTGTACTACCTGCCTAACCCTTCGGCCTAACGGGAATGAGCAATGACAAAATGACAAGAAACCCGGGCACCCCCATCTAGAAAGAGGAGTAGAAAGTTTTGGGCCTTCTGCTTTACCCATCCCCTCTTCATCGGGGAGTGCGAGTTGGGGGGGTGTGCCGCAAGAAATAGGCTTGAAGCGCTATGCGCCTTACCAACGAGCTGACTGCTGATGGCTGTTGGTCACGACTACTACCAGAAAGTTAACATGAAGATTCATATTTCACATGGAGGAGTGTGCATTTTTATCTTGGGTGTTCTTCTGTCGTGCGACCCAGTGGCTTATGTGCGACCTATGGCCCACGCCTCCTATTTGTTCAGGGCGGGCGGCGTGAACTCTGATTCGATCCGGGTATTCAATCCCAACGCTGAGATGCTCAGTTGACTCCTTAACCTTGATAGGAAGATGGCAGATTCCAAAATTAGTGCTAAAGGTTAGGAAGTGTTGGATGAACTAATGCGAATGGGTGTAAGCCTCGCTGCTCGGAAACACCTAGTGTTAACCACACTGAGAGACATGAAGGCGCAGGTAATGCCAGTTGGTGTTCTTCTGAAGTGCGACGTGCGAGGCACAAGTTTACGAGTGTTTAAGAGCGTCAAAGAAAAGAAAGAAAAGAAAAGGGATAAGTAAACTCAAGTAAAATAACTACGACAATTCTTGAAGAATGATAACCGCTCCTGCACGTAAACTCGCTAAGCGCGAACCAACATCCATGATACGAAAACCAAAATAATAATGAGGAAGAAAAAGATATCGTGATGTAAGTCATTTATTCCTTGCCTAATAGGTGTTGCTGCGTCTTGCCATGGTTCTGTTGCTTGAACCCTAAACCCTAAACCCTAAACGGCCTTTTTGACGAATGGGAGATCCTATAAAAGGACAAGCATTTCGTAAACAAATCAGTGTCTTGTCTGAATCGAGAATAGCAATTACATTTCTTTGAAATGATGAGCAGCTACACCTATTATGCAAAACGCAGACAAGACACAGCAACACCTATTATGCAAGGAATAAATGACTTACATCATGATATTTGTTCTTCCTCATTATTATTTTGGTTTTCGTATCATGGATGTTGGTTCGCACTTAGCGAGTTTGCGAGCGTGAGCAGTTATCGTTCTTCAACAACTGTCGTAGTTATTTTACTTGACTTTACTTATCCTTCTTCTTTTCGTTGACACTCTTAAACGCTCATAAACTCGCGCCTCGTGCGTCGGGCCTCAAAAGAACATCAACTGGCATTACTTGCACTTTCGTGTCTCTCAGTGTGGTCAGCACTGGGTGTTTCCGCCCCCCACTCCCATCCCGGTTTGGGGGTTATGTTTTTGGAACAGACGGCTCGCCTCGAACCGACGTTTTGTTGCGACATGCTATGTTTTCTCCCCCATTGCTAGTAGGTACTGAAGAACGTGAGACCCATCAACCTACTAGCATGGGGGAGAAAACATAGCATGTCGCAACAAAAGCGTCGATTCGAGGCAAGCCGTCTGTTCCAAAAACATAACCCCCAAAGTCTATAGATGTGGTTCAAAAATATAACACCTTTTTTATATCCTGATTGATTTTTTTCTTCTTACATGTTCTGCAATAACAAATGTTAATGCAGAAATTGACTTCTTCACTCAGTTTCAATGTCACATCTCCACTCCTAAAGTCGCGCCTATGGATGCTTTCTTTCATTTTAACAATTTGAACCTTTGTTCTTGCAACTGCTTAGACATTAGGAGATCAGCCTGATTAGAGAGCACTTCGAGCCCTTATTAGTAAAGCATTGGAGTAGCTTATCATAATTTCTGCATTAAAATGGGGCCAGAATATTTCTGCATAAAAAATTCTAAATAATATTCTTCAGCTAGTTCTCAAACTCGTTTCAGTTTACACTCCTCACTCATTTATTGTCACAATTATCCATATTTTCTGATGAGCCACAGACACATGTCACTTTAAAGAAACTTCATACATTCCGCAAATCAAACCATATTCTAACTATCTCAATATGTATTTTCAAGCTATATTGCTTAATACTGTTTAATGGCGTGTCATATTATCAACTTGTTTTTGCATATTCACAAGAAAAATGTTTAAAGACCAAAGCGCAGATGTTCTAATCCATGTATTACCATTCATGGGCCAACCAATATGAGATTATACTTTCTTAACATACCACTTCATTTAAGATCATCCAGTATTGGTAAATAAGAAAAGATAACAACAATGGTATCATAATTCAATCTTACAAATCCATACATCAAAGTATATTTAAAGGTTAAAAATCACAATTGCGTCAAGATAATGAACATCACTTCGACTAAAGGTCTGAAAATAATCACAAGATCTGAGATGTAGGATATTCAAAATTTTGGAAGGAATTTACTGAATATACCTCTTTATAATATATTTAAAGACATTTTTATAAATAAAAATACTAATTTTGATTCTTTTTACCTTTCAAACCTTTTGCTCTACTATTCGTTTTCCCCAAACATTCTTGTTCCTAGATGTGATTGAGAATTTTTCACCTTATGGAGATTAATCACTTTTCCTTGTGGAGATGATTGTAAGTCATCATTGCCAAAATATATCTCAGTGAATAATTTTTATCAAAATTTTCAAATATGAAACTCAAACCTAACAATGTAGTTAAAACCTAGATTTTGAGTTTGTCACATCACTTGCCAGTTGACTATAATAAATTTCACAAAAAAATCAATATGCATCCCATCTCAGTAGTTCTTTCTTACTAGTTATCTCATGGTAAGATTCAAATTTCTATGGAATTACCTAGTTGCCTTCCAATCATATATGTAAACACTATTTGGACACACATCCTTGCAATAGTTAATTTCAGACTACAAATAGGGTAACCATTAGAAGATAGTTTCCAACACACCATTTAATATATTTGTTTACTGCAAGTTCTATTAATGGGATAATCATGACATAATATTAAAATTTCCAAATTCGGCATACACATTAATGGTTTCTAATAACTGAAGTTTCAAAATAATGAGCATCATTTCCAATAAGCTTGAATAATGATAAAAATATCCAAATGTGACCAATAGTTGCATAAGAATCCACAAATTTTGTTAGATATCTAAATAATAAAGAAATATTATTCAAACATTTTTCATTTCCAATTTTTAGTTATATTATGTTTTTTCCCCAATTTCTGTTTCCCTATCTTGGCAAAGAATGATCGACATAAAATAAGTTAAGCACTTGTAACATTTTCAGTTACCTTCATGTCAGCTAAAATAAAATCAACAGGAAAACGACCATGATATATATCCACAAGAGCACCTTCCGATCTGACAGCCTAAATAGATCCGACGGTCGAAAAATAACAAAATAAAAAAAATGAAATTGCAAAAACCCCAAAAAAACTTAACTTTGACGCCACCGAGCTGACCTGGTCAACCTGACCAATTTTGACCAAGCTGACCAGGTCAACATTGGACATGTTGACCAAGTCAAACAGGTCAACTTAGTCAAACCTACAGAGCTTGACCAAGAGGACATAGTTGACTTAGTCAGCTTTGACCACTCTGACCGAGTTGACCGAGGCGATCAGGTCCACTCGATCAACACTGACCGAGTCGACCAGGTTGACTTGGTCAACCCTGACCGTGTCAACCAAGTTTACGGTCCACCCTAACCGAGTTGACCAGGTTGACTCACTGAACCCTAACTGATTCGACCATGTCAACTCAATCAACCCTGATCCTATCAACCGGTTCGACTCGGTCAACCCTGACCGAGTCCACCCGGACGACTTGGGTCACTTATACTCAGCTCATTCAGTCGACTCCGGCCAAACCGACTCGATCGGCTTGCTCAGCTACAACCGAGTCGACCCGGTTGACCCGGTCAACTTCACCCGAGTTGACTCAGTCAACTAGGACCGGATTGAACATGTGGAATCGAGGGATAGTGACCAGTTCGCCCCACATGCCCAAGTCAACCCAAGCATTGGGGATCCAATCAATTTGGTTGTGTCGAGGGACTCCAACCGAGTCGGCTTGACGACCCGTAGTTGCCGTCTGGACCAACCCTCTAGTGATGGACATCCTAGGTCGTGTCGACTCGGGTCCCTTGCCCATCTTGGCCTTCGCTGACCCACTTGGCGTTGATTGACCCGGGGCAGCCCGAGAGGGCTTGACCAATGAGGGCATGGATGCTTTGGCGATCCACACTGTGGTTACCCCCCCTGCTCTAGATAGAGTCGTACCGCTCGAACTAGAATCCACAAGCTTGGCGGCACGGAGAGCACAAAAGGAGCAAGGACAAGCGCATGATGAGACACTACTTGGACAAGCTCCACTGATGACCTGGGTAGCGAAAGTGGTGGGCACTACACACACGCTTATCAATCAAACCCTCCCCAAGCCCACACTTCCCCCTCTTTATGATGACACGACCCCCAAACGGGGTTACATTGACTCTGAGGGAATGCGAGTAGTAGCATTCTCCAAAGAGGAGGTCTCGAGGATGGCAGCACCATTTGCTTACACCTTGATAGGGAGATTTGCTACGAAATGCCCACTTATTGACGATATCATGAGGGTATACTTAGCGCTGCGGAATTTCCTTGGATCGGTGGTTATTAGCGCACGCAACCATCAGAGTGTCTTCATTCGCTTCCAATTGGAAGCTGACTTTAGGAAGGTTTGGAGTCAAACTACATGGACGATCAGTAGCTCCACCATGCACACCTATCGCTGGATGGCTGAACAGACGAGTACCTCCTCAGAACACTGCCCCCACTCTGTGCCGGTATGGATAGGTTTCCTAGGGCTATGGCCACATCTATTCACACCCACTGCTCTCGAATCTTTAGCTGGTGTAGTTGGAACATTTATATGTCTTGATAAAAATGTGCATTTGTTGAATCTCCCCAGATATGCATGGGTTTGTGTTGAGATAGACCTACTTGAGCCCATTCACCGCATGATCCTCATTCGCAATGACAATGAGTCGATACGCCAACCCATTGTGTATGAGAACCTCCCATAGTTCTGTACACATTGTATCCTCCTTGGTCATACCCTTCATACGTGTCGCCAAAAGGCATCGCAAACCGCCTCTACCCCCATGGAGGAGTACCTTCCCCCTTTGTCATACAACGATTAGATAATAGCGGCAAAATCCCCTACCCATGACCGTTGTCATACCTAGAGGCCACCCCCGAGCGCACGTCCCACCCCCATATTTCAGGGTGTGCCTAGTGCTTCGCCTCCATGGGACTCTCTGTTGGTCAAGCCGGCCCAGGCCAAACCTGCCCTGCCCACCTCACAGTGGGTGAAGAAGGGCGCTAATAAGCGCCCTCCAATCCTATCCCCAACCCCGGAGGCCCCTACTGCTAGTAGTCGATCAGGCAAAGGTAAAGAGATAAGGGCCCCACCTACCTCAAATACTTTTGACCTTTTAGATGTGTTTGAGAGACATGATGGAGATTGCATGGAGGTCAAACAGATCGACTCTGGTATACCATCCCCCTGTACTTCATCTTCGCGCCCCCCCCCCCCCCCCCCTCGCCGTCATCCCACTCCCCCCCATCCACAACTCTCCCCCCTCTAGCACCTTCCTCTCCACCATCCCGCTCTCGCCCCGTCCACCGCCATCCATCACCACCATCCCCACCACCTTGCTCCCCTCAACCTCCATCTTCCCATCCTACCTCCCCTTAGCCCCCCACCCCTGCACCTACTTCCCCCTCAGACTCACTCCTCGCTCTACCTCGCTGTACTTCATCTCGCGCCTCCCCCTCCCCGTCATCCCACTCCCCCCCATCCACAACTCTCCCCCCTCTAGCACCTTCCTCTCCACCATCCCGCTCTCGCCCTGTCCACCGCCATCCATCACCACCATCCCCACCACCTTGCTCCCCTCAACCTCCATCTTCCCATCCTACCTCCCCTTAGCCCCCCACCCTAGTTCCATCCCCCACCCCTGCACCTACTTCCCCCTCAGACTCACTCCTCGCTCTACCTCGCTCTACACCCATCCCCATCCCTAGCTTACCGCCACACCCTAGCCGCAATCCTCCCCACCCCCCCCCCCCCGGCCACATACTCACATCCCTGCCCGACCTTCACCCATCACATATCCCTTTTGAGCGGGAGGATGGCTTGGCTAACCATCAAGCCTCACTCCCTGGGTCTGAGGGCACTTGTGGGGACACTAGCGGCCACACTTCTACAAGAGAGGAGGACGATGATGCCTCCATCTTTGGGAGTCAGACATTGGAAAGAGTATTGACAGACGAAGGTAGAGGAGATGAGAAAAGTTGAAGAATTTAGGAGCTCTAAGCTGAATTAATTGATCCAAGGGATAGGATCAAGGAATTCACTTCAGAGGGACTTAAGAAGGGTTTTTAACTTGGTTTATTTGTTTTGTAGATTGGATAATTCAGAACTAACTACTACACTATTTGATTAGGATAAAAGAAACTAAAGTTTTAATACCCTTGAATTCAAAGTTAAATTTTTTAGAGTTTTTCTTTGGGAATGCAATTAAATGCCTAGTTGAATCCCTCAATTTCTCCTCTCAATTCTAATCAGGGCTTGTTCATGCCGCTCAAGCCAAGCGATTTAGAAGTTCAGAACAGAATCAAGAAGAACAAACAAGAAATTGAACTAATTTCATTCAAAATGCACCAAAATTCAAATACAATGAAGGAAAATGTACTAAACAGGTTGATCCAGGCTGGGGCTCCTCTCTGTCTTGCAGCTGTGATAGAGAACCATCAAGAATGACCCCCTCCTCTCAAAATTTGGCTTTTATACCTAGGTAAAATGGAATAAATGACCATTTTACCCCTAATGAGTAATTAATTTATATCTATCAATACAGGCTTGATCTCAATGATCCAACTGTAAAGATAGAGGAGGGGATCAAGATGAGAAAATCCATAAAAAAATCATCTCAATCAGACTTCTGGGTTGAAAGTTATGAATAAATGAATTTAAACCAATATTAGCCCTTAGATTAAATTCATTTATTTAATTTTTTCTCTTTTAACCGCTCGTTGATGTGTCGTTCTTTTATTGGCAGCGAATTTTCAACTTCTCCAGGCGGGCGTCTTCTCGTTGAGCCACGTACCCCCCTCTTGTAGCTGACATATGCGCAAGCACCGTTGGATCTTTATCTGACGTCCATTATTTTGCCACGTCGACACACGAGAAGCTCTTAGACGTTTTTTTTCGGCAAAACCCTTTATAAAACGTGAAATTGCGTGTGGACACCGCCCTGAAATATTTGTGTATATGTCCTTCCCGTGTTCTCTCTCCTCTGCTTTTTTTCTAAAACATTAAAACAATTAATAAACCAATTGCGATAAAACCCTGAAACTTTTTAAATCACATCTTTACGCCTGCAGTCACGACCGAGAGCTGTTTTGAGGGTCTTTTTGCAACGAAACTTTGCAAAAAGGCCCTTCAAAGTTCGAAAATGATATAAATACTTTTTTTTATTATAAATATACCTTTTTTCTTTAGAATAAATACATTTCCTCTTCAAATAAATCTCAGAAAAATCCTAAAAATTCGTTAAAAAATCTATAAAATTCTAGAAAATTCACTGATTCATCCCCATGCTGATAAATATCAAAATTAAATATTAAAATTGTCATTTTCATTCAAAAATAGTTATTTTGAGCTCCAATAAATCCTTTAAAATTCATAGAATTAATAGAAAATTAGGGAAAAATCAGAAATCATCTGAAAACAATATTTTCATCTAAATATATGATAACAACCCCATTTTATGCTCTTTGAGTGCATAAAATTGTGCTAATAAAATGAAATAAAAACTGAATTTTGGGTGTTATCAACACCCCATCTCCTTTAGGACATCTCTCACATGCTCCTCATACATGTCGTATCTATAACACCCAATCGCAGGTGCGTCACGTGAGCCGATAGTTTTATGATTCTAAGTCTTGTTTGGAATTGTAGAGGGATCGACAACCCTCTAACCCAATCACATCTCCTCTCCCTAATCAATAAGTACAACTTAGGGATAGTTGGGCTCAATGAGCCGATGACTACATCGGATCACTCCCATTCCATTGCAAGGAAACTCTAAATGGACCATGTTTATTGTCATTCCTTGAATAAGCTCTGGCTTTTTTGGAAGCGAGATTATTCATTGGAACTACTGGCAGAAGGGACCTAGTATGCCACTTTTGACGTACCACATTCCCCGAAGCCATATACGCTTACAGTAGTCTATGCATCGTATAGACACCTAGTACGCGAGGCCGTCTGGGAGGAGCTCACCTTACATATCCATGCCCATTCACGACTTGTTGACCTACATTGGTTTATCGCTGGGGATTTCAACTACATACGGGTAGTCCAATAACGCCAGGGAGGCCACCCACCTCGGTCATGATCTATGGAAGCGTTTGATGACTTTATCCATTAGGCATCACTCGTGGAGTCACCTACCATCAGTGAGAAGTGGACGTGGTGTAATGAACATCAAGCAGATGTGCGTATGTACGAGCGGCTCGACCGTTGTTTTACTAATATCACTGCGCTGATGCATGGCACCATCACGATTGAGATCCTACCGAGATATTACTCAAATCAATCACCGATCCTCCTTCTTTTGGACTTGAGTAATCGAGTTCGGCGTCCTCCATTCCGATTCCAAGCCATGTGGTTAGAGCATAACGACTTCCATCGTTTTGTACACAGCCATTGGCGTGGAACGATGTCTACGTCGCCTATGGAGAACTTCAATTTTACGCTGAGGAATCTCAAGTTCCACCTCAAATGGTGGAATCGACATATCTTTGGAGACGTACACGCACCGGTTGAAGCGCTCAAGAAGGAACTAGCTGCTGTCGAGTGACAGCTGTAAGAGGGTTGGACGAACAACGTGGGAGAGCGCCATCTTCGACTTAGAGAGCAGCTTAAGGATGCTATGCTACGTTAGGAGATTTTCTACCTCTAGAAATCGCGGGTCCAAGGGCTGCAAGAAGGTGATAGAAACACATGTTTCTTTCACGCTTCGATCCGTCATAAATCCCATCCTAATTATACGACCATATTAGAGACGTATAATCATGACCCCGCCCAACTAGCCACCGCAGGAGTATAATTTTATCACTCGCTCCTATCCTCACAACTAACTGTTGTGAGTAAGGATCTTCTCGCCTTTATCCCTCCCTTGGTGACCGACCAACAAAGCACAATTCTCACAGTCCTACCTACTCGAGTAGAGATCAAGAAGGTAGTCTTTTCCTTGGGTAGGAACAAGGCCCAAAGACCGAATGGATTTTCAGCCCTAAACTGCATGCCGGGATATCTCAGGCACTGACTTGGCGCTTGATATCAAGGAGGTGTTTACGTGCAAAGTTTTCCCCCGAAGTTGGAAATCCATTTTTCTGGCACTTATTCCAAAAGTGGACACTCCAACTTCCTTCAGAGGCGTTTGCCCCATTAGTCTTTGTAATGTATGGTATCAAGTTGCATCCAAGATCATTACAAATAGACTAGGGAAACTTCTTGATAGACTTATCTCGCCTGAACAGTGTGGTTTTGTCAAGGGTTGATAGATCCATGACTGTAGGATGCTAGTTCACGAGCTAGCATAGTCATTAAATGCTCATATCCTGGGCCCAAATGTCATCACCAAAATGGATATGGAGAAGGCCTTTGATGTAGTCGAATGGAATTTCCTTACCCAAGTGCTACGTTGCTTTGGGTTCACCGATGCATTCATCGATTTTATCGATGCCTGCATTAGAGAGAATCATTTCTCTCTCATGATGGATGGAAATTCTAGTAGCTTCTTCACGGCCAAGAGAGGTCTACGTCAAGGTAATCCTATCTCACCCACCCTTTCTGTATTGATGGAGGAGGTCTTTAGCTGATCGCTCACACGTGCGATTGACCACGGCCTCATCCAATCGTATTTTACAAAAAGGGGCTGCCTGATTCTCTCGCACTCTCTATTTGCAGATGATGCCATCCTTTTCCTCCATGGATCAAAAAAATCCATTAAGGAATTTATGAGTATCCTCACAGCATACGAGCAAGCTTCGGGCCAGCTCGTCAATGCCCCAAAGAGTAGCTTTATAGTTGGTCATTCCACCACTATAAAGCGCTCTCAAATACTCCAACACTATACCCGCTACTCTCAAGGACGCCTTCCTTTTGACTATCTCTAATGCCCTATCTTTCTCGGACCTACTAGGCTTCATTACTTTGATGCACTACTGGTTAAAATGAGAAAGAAACTAGAGAGATGGAAACTTTTTTTCCTATCCCTTGGAGGACGTATCCAACTTATTCGACACATCCTCATGAGTATCCCACTACATACCCTTGCGGTTCACTCACTATCTGTCACAATCCTCTGCTTAGTGGAAGGACTATGCGCACATTTCCTATGGTCTGGTCACCTTGAGGGAGAGTGTCACCATCATTGGGTCTTTTGGGAGAAAGCTTGTAGGCTGAAGACCGAGGAGGATCTAGGGATCAGACGCTTCCCGGACATCTAAGACATGCTTTAAAAGAAACTCGTATGGCATATGCGCACCACACATTTCCTATTGGAAAGTTTTGTTTCTGCCAAGTATCGCGAGTGGGCCCATCAAGAGATGGATATTAGGGGCCCTCGTCGATGGCGGCTTGGCACAAACACTTGCTTGAGATAGCCCAGGTCACACGTTGGCACGTTGGCCGAGGTGCGATTAGTGCCTTGTTTGACACTCGGCATGGTGACGAACCCTTAGCTCGCCATCCACACTTTGTACCTCATCGACTGAGACTAACATTGGCCCAAATGCTGATGGACAACGCGGGACACATATGGGAGTAGCCTGGCCTCCCTTTAGACGCACTCTCATAGGTACAGAGTACCCCTATAGGGACCACTCCTGACCGTGCGATTTGGACACTCACACTCGATGGAACCTTCTCCTGTAGATCTTCTTGGGAGCATTTGCGTGAGAAATTCCCCGACCAGCACTAGGTCGCCGCATCATGCATCCGGCGATCCTCACACGTGTCTCCTTTTTCCTCTTGAGACTCTTACATCGTGGACTTTTGACTAATGATCAGGATATCCGTATAAGTCACTCCCTCAGTTCGCATTGTCACTGCTGCCCCGCATCACCACAGGCTGAGACTATGGAACATTTATTCCTCCATAGTGAGACAGCCCTAGACTGTTGGCGTCACATCTTACACCTATGCCGTCCACTCCTTCCCATCCCACTGACCTTGTTCGAGTGTTTTGGCAAGATGTTTCTCTCGCCAACACACTCTAAATGGAGCCCCATCCTACACATCACCATAGCTCACTTACTATGGGAGATATGGAAAGGGCGAAATTCTTCTCGTTATGCAGGAACTCCCATGTGGGTCGCAGATTTCAAGCATCGAGTCAAGCTCTAGATACGGCGCACCCACCTTCTCATCTCTCCTCACGACCACATCTCAGCCCTCACATGCAGCTTCTTTCGCTCTTGGAGCATTTCGGTGACCCTTGCCCCCATCTACATTCAGCTACAGGTCGTCTGTTGGCTTCCACCACCACTCAGCATCCTCAAACTGAATGTAGATGGTGCGGCCAAAGGGAACCCGGGGCCAGTAGGGGGAGGTGGTATCCTCCGTGATCATATTCTCTTCGTTTTTTTCCTCTTTATATGGCATACAAACTAATACAGTAGCCGAAGCTATGGCGATACGTGATGGTTTACTCTGCGAGGAACAAAACCTTCACCATGCTTCGTGTAGCTACATGCTCCTAATGGCGCCTACATCGCATATGGCAAGACATCATGCGGTGCCGCCCTCGCACAACTAGTATATGCCGCCAGCTGCGAGAAGGCAATCAGACAGCAAATGCCCTCGCAACCCATGCGGTACACACACGACACCCCTCCTCTCTTTTTCTTTTTTGGCAGGCCCTCCCTCCCTTAGCTCCGGGATGCTATCACGTGGAACGCCTCGGCTTGCCGACTCTCCGTACATGTCACATACTACCAAAGGAGGGCCCACAGGAGTCGCGGATTGCGTGTAACACTCGAGGTGGGCGCGCCCAACCTCTCGCCTGATTGGACGACTTTCACAATGGCGGTGTGGACTGCGCACACTTCCACCATCGTAGCTGCTCTGCGGCCACCGCACTCTCTGCCCCCACTTTCACTCGAAGGGAGCACGAATGAGTGAGGTCAGCATGTGTGAACTTCTCTAAGCTCCTGCTAGGTATCATTTATGTATCTTTTCCTATCATGCACATTGGCGTGGCCGAGTGGGATTCGAGTGTAATTGGGATATTTATACTCGCTCCACGCCTATAAACAATGATAAACACTCCATTTCATATATAAAATCCCATTGGGTGGCGTCCAGGGCATGGCTGGATCGGACTACGGACACAACCACAAGGTTGACCGTACCAGACACCGTGTTTTTTGCTTAAAAAAAAAGAGCATCTTCCAAAAATCCAAATAAATCCCTAATATAACCATATATTACTTCTTATTATAGTTATGTATATTTGAATACCTGAAATTTTATTCTAAAACATCAGCCAAAAAATTAACAATTGCCCCTAAATCAAGTATTGTTTTGATAAGGAGCTCATGGTCCCTATGTTTCACCATATTTCACATTTTATTTAAGGAGCTCATGACCCGTATGTTTCCAATTAGGATTTTGTTAAATAAAACTAATCTTTTCAAATTACCTCTCCCGATTTGATCTGCCACAATTTTCAAAATTTGTACATAACAAGGAATACGTTGTAAAGCTTCAGTGACATAACAATTAACAATCGCTTAGAAATATCCAAAATATATCCATCATTGGCATTTAATTTCTTCGTAGAATTTTTCACCAAACTAAAATATCGATAGAATGTAACGAATTAGCTAAACAAGTTTGTGTTATCTTTGTTCCTTACATTCCTTTTTATTCTTTCCTCTATAATTTCATTTTCTCTTTCATAAACATCGAGAAAACAGTTTCCATATGTCATTTCTCAAATCACATGCATGTTTATAAATTTTTCTTGGTAAAGACATGAGTATTTATATAATCTAAATTTATAGGATTAATTTTTCTCACTTGGGAGTCGACCTGATTCATTGATGTGACACCAATTTTAATTGACTAAAATTTTATATTGGGGTACATTCTTGTATCATGACCCTCTCATTTTCTCTATTTGGTTTCTCAATTCTTGAAATAATCCTACACTTTCATCTTGTGTGTTCCACATTGTATGATGTTTTCTACATTTTTCTATAAAACTCATATCCTAGGATTTTATATTCTTCTGAAAGGTTTTCCTCTAGCCGTGCTAATGAATGGAAGATGATTTATTCTGATAATAATATTTTTGAATTATTTCTAGAATCCACATTCGATCTGTTATAGACTCCTACGATATGAGTTTTATAGAAAAATGTAGAAAACATTTTTTAATAATATTTCTGAATAGAAAATGTAGTCATGCTAATGAATAGAAGATGATTTATTCTGATACTAATATTTTTGAGTTATTTATAGGATCCACATTCAATTTTTTATTCATATAATTTTGAATAGTAAGTTTGCATATACGTATTCCGATTGATCACCTTGACCTTTTCAAGCATAAAATACCCCCTTACGCATGCTCGCAGCTAGAAAAAACATGACAAAGAAAAATATCACATTGAAAATAATTAAATGAAATTCAAGTTCTCAACTAACGGTATGTGTACGTAAAACAAAAAAAAATTATAAATCAGGTTAATAAGAAACCACATTAATCAAATAATGTGTATGCTCTTAAGTATATTTCCTTTTTCATTAACTCATGTTCAACATAAATTTCCTTTTTGATTCCACCTTTTAGCATATTTATCTATTCCTTTTGGGTTCATACCAGCATCAAAAAGCAACTTTCCAGCAATAAGTCAAAGATTTTCCACATAATTATTTGATTTTTCATAATTAAAGCCTCTGTATATACAACATTGTACATTTTTCCAATCTTGATCTCTTAGACCTGCATAAAATATTTTGACATTTTTATAATATTTTATTTCATGGGGGACATTTATTATGTTGCATTTTTTCCAGCATCTCGCGGAGATTGATTAGTTTCTTGATAAAAATCTCTTATAAAGATTCTATGGGCATTCATTTTTCTATAATCTTATCAAACTTCAATTAATTCGTACATCTAGAAATCAAAAATTATAGATTAATGTGTTTGCATACTTCTAGATTTGTGTGCAAGGACCGATGGAAATAATCTTGTTTTAGTAATCCATACTAACATTATGAAAATGACTATCAGACAAATAATAGTAAGTTTATCCAAATGCAAATACACTATTTCTTGAAACATATATTCTTTATTACGAGGAGACAGAGTTATATCATGATCAATATTGAATTTTATCATGATTTATTAAGTATAGTAGCTATAATCAGAGGTTCTTGCCCAAGGAGCAGGAATTTATTTAAACCATCCCTTCTTTTATTTTCTGTGGGACTATAATCATTATCAAATATTTCTCCATTAATTACCATTTCCAATTTTTTACATGATCTTTGACATAATTATCAATTTTTAATATATGAATATTTTTATAAAGATTCATATCAGAAATATAAGTGTGTAGATGAATACCCTTTCTAAATATTTTTACCACTATTGGGGCTAAATGCCTTCTCAGAAAAATATTTGTATAAAAAATACCTAAAAGAAACAGAAGAAATCTCTAATGACAGTTGTCGATGGAAATTGTTACAATTTCTTACTCAAATTTGTGTTGAGTGAGAAAACATTAAATGGATGAGAGAACTAGATATGAGGGAGAGAATATCAGATATTATTTATAATAGTTATTGATACTAAAGATAATATGAAATTAGAGAAGATTAATAAGATATATAGAATAGTAAAATAATGCTGAAAGAAGATAGGGGGTCATATATTTAATTAACAGTAATATTTTGGATTGGAGATAGCTATAGTAATAGTGAATATTAAGACATAATTATATACTGAAGAGTAATTTTATTCTTAGTAAGAATTAATGAGTTAGCTAATAGAAATGGTTATTATAATAAGAAGTAAAAGGAAGAATGAAAGATGGAGTAGAATTTTGACAGATAGGGAGAGATTATTCAATTAAGTTTAGATTAGTGAGGTAGAGAAATATTGCTATGTGCTAAGAGTTTAAGACTAAGAGAACTAGGGGGAGAAGAAGGAATTATTTGATGTATTTAATTAGATCAAATGGGGTGATCAGAAATGAAAGTTAAGGTTAATAACACTGATTTAGATTGAATACTTTTAATATTATATGATTAATAGGTTGATGATAATAGTGAAGTACAGCTTATAGAGATGTAATATTTGATATATATATATATAGTGTTTTTATATATTTTAAAATATAGTTTGTATTTTTTATAGGGTGAAACGAGTAAGAAACTTTTAAAAATTGTAGAAAAACCCTCTATGAAAGTAGGTGTTCAATAAAATGCCTCGAAGAGGCTGCGGTAACAAATCTCGACAAAAACTAGACCAATATCTAGGCTGAATCAAAATTCTCAAAATAATGAAGTTCCTAACTGTTTCTCAACAAGATGAAGTGAAGAAGAATACCAATTCTTCCCTGAATTGAAGCTCAGATGTTGGAATGCCGATTGCTGCTCCCTAACGTTGGTTTGTAGTTTCCCCCTTTCTTCTCTCCTGTGCTGGCGCAGTTCTTTGTCTTCTTCAACCTCTTCTGGTGCCCTCCTGAGCTCTAGGAGCAGTTGGACGGGTGTAACGACCCTCCTCTTGCTCGCACAGCCACCGGAAGGGTCTTCCGCCGTCGCTCTTTATCTCGGTCAAAAGATCCCGAATTAGGGATTGGAAGTCCCATTTTAAGGATTTTGTCAAGGCTCTGTTGGTCGTGGATGGGCTCGAGAGGACTTAGGATTGCCTTTGGTCCCCCCCTTCTCACCGGAATCTGCCATGCGCTACCACTATCGATGCCAAGGGTGAGATGGATGGATCTGCCCTTGGCCACTTGATTTCCATGATAACTTGTCCAACGGCTGAGATTAAATTGCAGCTGCAAACTCTGATTAATAAAGTGCACCTATTTTGCCATGTCAGCAGCCTAGTCAGCTTGCCCCATCACTGTTCGCGTGCGTGATTTGTCTGTAGAGGGATCTCGTTGTCCTCGTCAACCACTGCAGCCAACCAGAGCCCTTGAAAATAAAGAAAAAGATTAAAAAATATGAGGCATATCTCACCGTCCAATCATTTGCAAATATATTGGACAGCTGAGATCATGTATGTGACAAAAACATCCATAACATTCCAACCTTCCTCTATACAAATTCTAGCCCTTTTTATCTTTATGATATCAACACCATCGTATTTTAATTTCACATTATGGACAAAATTATGAAAATTTTGAGTACATCTAGGTAGCAATAAAATACAAAGCGTATATAAAGGGAGATCTTTAATTTTATTACTTGATGAACAAAAAACAATAGATTACCACGAATATGCAATAAAAATTTGGGTCAGGCTTAAAAGTTATGACCTACTGTCTTTATTTACTTCATACAAAGGCTAAAAAATATTTTTTTACTTATATAAACATATTTTTCATTGCAGCAAGTGCATGATTGTATATTTTCTCGCTTTAATAAAGTTACGGATTAAAACATTTTCACTCAAAGTTTTAAATGAGAGGGGCATGAAATATGTTCCTTATTCTACTCTGGGAGACTGCATAGCAGAGAAATTCCCCAGCTGACATTATTAGTAAAAATATTTTTGGTTTGATTTTCATTTTACATATAAATATAGAAACCTTTCCAGGTAAGGATTTCATAAGATGGTGATTTGGATGCATTGTAAGTAACCTCGAGAACGGTTCTCAATTGTATGTACTTCTATCTGTAGGAAAAAATGCTTGGGTGGGGCTATCTATCAATTGACAAGTCCATGTTTAAAAAATAGGATAATACACTAAGATAGGAGCACAAGATATTGCATGCCTATATCAAAGATTGTGTTCAGTCTGCTCATTGACCTAGATAGGAAATAAGTAGAAGATTCATTTCTAAGATGCCTAGATGGTCTCTTCTCCACTTAGAAGCAATATAGACTTAAGTTGAGTCAATTATATTGGGTTCTATTTAAGTGTTAAATCTCCCACAGCATCCTTTCACTCAGATTTGAGCATCCAAATAAAATTTTCATCCCCTGGATATTCCCATGACCTCTATCTTTATAAAAGATTGATTTCTCCCAAACGTGAAAAGAAACAGTCAATTCATTCTGTACGAAGATCTTAATCTATCTTTGATTATATAGTTATGGGATAGGATACATTATGACACATCTGACATTAAAAATGGCAGGAGAAGTACCACTTTATAGTCAACAGGTGAATGCAGCAAAATCTCAAACTTTAGAATGAAAACAAATGCATCCTATCATGAGAGGGAACATGGACCAACATAGTAGGTGGAACACAACCCATCACCGGCAAGAATCCATTTACCAAGAAATCTTATTCGCTTATTTTTTACCTGAATTATTGCGTCTTAACATTTAATACTCTTAGAATACCAAGTCAAAGTTGTGGAAGATGAGTGTAAAACGGAAACTTCAGTATTTTAATCAGCCTTTCGTTTTCTTAACAATTAATACTCTCTCTCTCCCTCTCCCTCTCCCTCTCTCTCTCCCTCTCTCTCTCCCTCTACCTCTTCCTCTCTCTCTCTCTCTCTCTCTCTCTCTCTCTCCCTCTTCCTCCCTCTCCCTATTCCTCTCTCCCTCTCCCTCTTCCTCTCTCTCCCCCCCTCTCCCCCCCGCTCTCTCTTCCTCTCCCTCTTCCTCTCTCTCTTCCTCTCCCAATCTATCTATATCCGTCTTTCCCTTTCATCTCTCTCTCTCTTCCAGTGTTTACCTTTCATCTCTTTTTCTCTATCTCCTCTCTCTGGTCCGGTTTTTCACTTACATCTCTCTTTCTCTCTCTACATATGTTCCTTTCTTTTGTTTTATCTGTCTCACTTCCCGTCTACATTTCATCTCTCTCTCTCTCTTTCTACTCCGATCTTTCACTTTCATCTCTCTTTTCCCCTCCGTGTCTTTCATCTCTCTCTATCTCTATCTCTACCAATCTATCTGTTTATCTTTCTCTCTATCTCTATCTCTCCCCCTTTCTCCTTATCTATCTCTCTTTTATCTATATCTCTCTCTCCTCCCCTCTTCTCTCCCCCTTCTCTCTCTATCTACCCTTTTCTTTCTTCCCCCTTCTCTCTCTCTTCCCTTCTTCATTCCCCCTTCTCTCTCTTTGCATCTTCTTTCCCCCTTTTCTCTCTACCCTTCTCTCTTCCCTCCCTTCTCTCTCTTCACTCCCTTCTCTATCTCTCCGCCCTTCTTCTCCCCTCCCTTCTCTCTTCCTCTCTACCCTTCTCCCTCTTCCTTCCCTTCTCTCTCTACCCTTCTCTCCCCTTCTTCTCCCTCTCTTTCTCCCCTCCCTTCTCTCTCCCCTCTCTTTCTCCCCTCCCTTCTCTCTTTCTCTCTTCCCTTCTTTCTCTCTATCTCCCCTTCTCTGACTATCCCTCCCCCCTTTTCTCCCTTTCTCTCTCATCTCTCATCTCTCTCTCCCCCTTCTTCTCCCCTCTCTTTCTCCCCTCCCTTCTCTCTTTCTCTCTTCCCTTCTTTCTCTCTCTCTCCCCTTCTCTGTCTATCCCTCCCCCCTTTTCTTTCTTTCTCTCTCATCTCTCATCTCTCATCTCTCTCCCCCCCTTCTCCCCTCCCCTCTCTCTTTCTCTCTACCCTTCTTTCTCTCTCTCCCCCCTTCTCTCCCTTTCTCTCTCATCCCTTCTCTCTCTCCCCCTCCTAGTCTCTCTCCTCCCTTCTCCCTCTCTACCTCTCTCTCTCTCTCCCCTTCCTCCCCCATCTCTCCTGATGCCACCGGTCAACGGGCAGCCCCCCCCGCTGACCTCGCCGTCCCTCCTCCATCTCCCCGCCGCAACCGGCGGCGCCGCCGCCATCTCCCCGGCGGCGGAGCCCCTCTCTCCAACCGCCGCCACCGGCTACACCAGTCTGCGAGACTTACTTCTTACGCCGCCAACGCCGTCGCCCGCGGCGGCGCCGCCGCACGCCGCCATCCGCAACCGCCTCGTCAAGCGCGCCGCCCACGCTTATCTTCAGCCCATGGCGGCGGCGGTGGCGGCGGCGCAACCGCCGTCCGCCGGCGGCGGCTGTTTTACGTGGCTGTGCTTGGATAGTTGCTGCGGCGGCGGAGACTAGCGCGTGGAGAAGGATTTTTTTGTGAAGAAAGTTGTTATTTTTTCCTCCCTAATATTGTGTAACTTTGGGAGAAATCCCTGCATTATCCACATTTGTGAAGAAAGTTGTCATTTTTCCCGCGTTATTATTGTGAAACTTAGAGAGATGTCTCTGCATTATCCACATATGCGAACGATTTTGTGAAGAAAGTTGTCATTTTTTCCTCGTTAGACTTGTGTAACTTAGGGAGAAGTCTCTGCATAATCCACAAGTTCATGCGAAGGATTTTGTGAAGAAAGATGTCATTTTTACCTTGTTATGAATGTGTAACTTGGGGAGAAATCCCTGCATTATCCTCATGTTCATGCGAAGGATTTGTGAAGAAAATTGTCATTTTTTCCGCGTTATTAATGTTCAACTTAGGGAGATGTCTCCGCATTACCCACATGTTCATGCGAAGGAATTTTTGAAGAAAGTAATCATTTTTTCCTCGTTATTCTTGTGTAACTTAGGGAGAAGTCTCTGCATTATCCACATGTTCCTGCGTAGGATTTTGTGACGAAAGTTATCATTCTTTCCTCGTTATTATTGTGTAACTTAGGGAGAAGTCTCAGCATTATCCACATGTTCCTGCGAAGGATTTTGTGAAGAAAGCAATCATTTTTTCCGCGTTATTATTGGGTAACTTAGGTAGAAGTCTCTGCATTATCCACATGTTCCTGCGAAAGATTTTGTGAAGAAAGTTGTCATTTTTTCCGCGTTATTATTGTGTAACTTGGGGAGAAATCCCTGTATTATTCCCATGTTCATGCGAATTTGCGTCGAAATTTTCGTTTTTCATGATGATTATTGTGGGACGTTGGATGGGGATTCATCGTTTGTTCGTGTGAGATCGAATTTGGACTCTTGAGAAGTCTGAATTTTCCCTTTTGACTAAATGCAATTATACAAAGATTGACCCATGTTTTAGGCAGTCGTTATCGATACTGATCACTGCCTGAAAATAGTTTATTCCCGTAATCACTCACGTGAGGAGAATGTAAGCTTAAACGAGGTTCTAGGAAAAAATTAAGACAAGTATACTTATTAATAGATATAAATAAACTGCTAAGATACCGTGGTTACAGAACTTTGAATTATACTTGAGTCCAATGCACTTAAAAACTCTTCCCCTTGCCTTAAAAACATCTGACCTCATACATATGTATCTGAGACCAGAATGTCAATAATTAATTGTCAAATTTATACAGTACAAATTTTCATAAAATCAATCATTGATTAATTCTTATTTAATCAACTTGATTAGACATAAGATTGTAGTCAGTTATGAATTTGATTTCGTAAAATAACTGGGAGCTATGTACATTATATATAAATATAATCAAGATCCGGAATGAAGATAGCGGATATGGATGGCACACCAATTTCTAAAAAGGTTGGCGCAGTCTTTTATCTTATTGTGGAATGCTGTTTTCAACATACTAAGATTCCCACATCCACATATATCTTTACTCAAATTTTAACCAAACTTCTATCTTCGTATAATACTTAATATTTCACATTATGTTGCCCACTTTAAATCTAATTATCCTACAATCACTTCAGTTTAATTTTTATATACCACTCATACTTGAGCTATCTCTTTGTAAATCAAAATTATGCATCAATATATTTCTTCCTGATCAATTCATAATTTTGAGTATAAATTCATAATTTCTCCAATTGAATCTATATATTTCTACATTTCTTTCCTATTGTCTCAATATTTATCATTGTTTAGTGATGTTGCAAGTCAGAGATCAAAATTCAAACTATTTGAAGACTTAAGTCCAACAAATTTCAAGATCTAAATTCAAACTTGTTAAATAATTTTGTAAGCTACACAGGTAAATCCAATTTTAATCTGGTAAAATAACAGTAAAATACGGTAATATGTATCAGAATTTTCAAGAAATTGAATGATAAAGAATACATCAGTTCAAAGTAGTTTGGCCAAAGTAAACACTTTGTATCTTGATATTCATGTTTAGGCTTTGACAGGTCTGGTATGTTCCTGGTTTTCAGAAAGGACCTAAACCTAATTGAATGTTCGGTCTGGTTCTGACCTAGTGTATGACAGTCATGTTGACCAGTCAATGTAAAAGTCAAATTAAAAATTTGAAAAAATGGCAAGGAAGAAGAAGAATAAATAAGACAAAAGGAACAAAAAGAAGAAGAAAATGAAAGAATAAGAATGGAATAACAGAACAATAATAAAATAAGAATAAGAAGAAAAATAAAGAAAAACAGAAAAATAAAAATAATAAAAAGGGAAGATGAAAGGACAAAAAGAAAGTAACAAAACAAGAAAAAACGAAAATGATAATGAATAAGAAAAATAGAAAGAGAAGAATATAAAAATAACACGAAAGAAGCACGAAAGATTATTAAAAAAGAAGAAGAGAATAAAAATGAAGATGAAAAGAAGAAGACCATAAAAAGAGAAGAATAAGAAAGGAAAATGAAAACAAGAAGAAGAAAAAAATTACAAGAATAATAAAGGAAGATGAAAATATTAATGAAAGAAGAAGAAGAGAAGAACAAATGAAGATGAAAGAGGAGTAAGAATAATAGAAAAATAAAATGAAGGTGAAACAAAAGAAAGAAGAAGAGAAGAGGAGGAAAAATAAAGGAAGAGAATGGGGGGATGGCAAATGTTGAAATATAGAGGGAATGGGGGCAATGCTAATCAGGGAAGGGAGGGGAGAGTGGAAATAGGAAAGAAAAAGGGGTTGGTTTGATCAAAACTCTGGTCATGGTTCGTGTTGACCTTATAATCAGATCCGGACTGATGATCCCCCTCCCTAGTCCAAAATGGTGAATCCTATTCATGTTAAAGTTGGCGCTTCACAATGTAGTCAATGCAAAACCTGAGTTTGAACGTATATTTAACATAAAATCAATACCATTATTTTCTCTAAATAGGTCTAAAATTTTAATTCAATGAGATATCATTTAATTTTTCCACTGGCTCAATCACATACAAAATATTAATGCTTAGTAGATTTTAGTAAAATACCAAGCATGTATCTTTATGAATGTTCAAAGTGGATTATGCCAAGTCAACCCTCACTCAATGGCTATACATTGATTTAAACATGATTATTGATATAAGGAATTATGCATACGAAGATAAACAACTTCTTACGTTTCACACTAATCAAATCACATATGCATTGGACGTCTAACTTCATGCATAGACATAAAATATGATGTTTGACTATCTGTCAATGGGACCAATCATCGAGATAGGCCTCAAGATTTTTATGAGTTGTTGATAACTAGGTTCTATGATTCTGGTCAATTATTTATGTTCATCAGACACCACTTCTCAATGAAAAGTAAAGTGAGGACTTATCGACATACTTTAGATGTTTATCTGTGAACTAATAGATTATTTTTTAAGAGCTTAAGTATAGACGAATAAACTTAAATATTTATAATATTAGCGAGAAGATGAATTTATAAATCTTAAAGAAAGTTTAAGAAATTTTAAGATGTTCAATTCACGGAGGGAATGTAATTATTGATTTACCTTTTATGACATGTGAAGGGAATGTCAAAGTCATAAGCATGACAATTCAAAATTCAAGCTGTGGTTGTGTCATATTTTTCTCTCTCATATTAAATGCATCTGACAATAGGGTTTGTGGGAATCACATACTTGCATGTTTAACTCTTGAAGCCCATATAATCAGATCTAGTCTTGATTTCAGTTTACATTTATTTCTCTCTTGGTGAAAAATTGCATTGCGAAGCACACGCATCAGATCCAGCATTTTGCAGAAATTTGAAGGATTTAAAACAAAAAAAGTACACCAAGTTTTTAGAACATCTTCCGAGATCCACATTATTTAGCCTTCTATCTTTTGATTCAGGTGGAAATAAGTTAAATGATAACAAGATTGTGCCCTAGAATTCACGTTGTCAACAACCATCACTGAATGATATCATTTGGGAATATCTGCTAACCATTTTTGACTTTTTATTTTACATAAAGGTTAATGCTAACATGCATATAAATCCGTAGGTGCTTGAATCTTACCATTTGATTCAGGACTGATGAAATTATAATGATTAAAATCCATGTTTTAAAGATCATCAGATTTGTACCATCACAAACGTTGTCTTAAAGATGTATCATTTTTTTAGTCTACCCTATCCTTTATCTCATTCCATGGACATAAATATTGTATTTTAGAAAGTTTACGACATCAGATTGAATAAAATTCAAAGAATATAACTCACCCTCCCCCTCTTAGATCATACCTTAGACACTATAACTAACTCATAAACTTACTAATAAGTACCAATGCCACAAATGCGCACAAAAATACTCTTGGAAACAGAG